>NC_134569.1:102171482-102471482 GCF_050947875.1 Dermacentor variabilis
AAAACGCCGACTTCTGCTGTCGTTGTGCTCAAGCACACCACATATATATAAGAGTTTCACCGGCAGCGCGACGGGAACATACGCAATTTCACATTTCTTTGGCTTTTGGTCTCAAGCTTGTGTATGTCACCATCATTATTATCAGCCTATATTTATGTCCACTACCCCAGCTCCAAGGCCTTTCCCAGCAATCTCCTATTATCCATGTGCTACTGTAGGTGATTACAAGATATGCCTGCAAATTTCCTAGTTTCATCATACCACCTAATTCTCCGCCGTCCTCAACTGCGCTTCCCTGCCTTTGGCACTGTCAGAGTTGTCGGACGATCTCGCCGCTGCCACCAGTTGAAGGGTTGTAGGTCGTAGGGAGGAACTTGGGAGGAACTAGGCGTACAGGATTTATTTACAGATATTTGCATTACAACAAGATACATTCGACAATCTAGCGTGACTCCCAAATGGAGCACGCAAGACGAAGCATACAGCATACGAGCACGAAGCTCCAAACACACTGACGAGCACGCAGCTCACGAGCACGATGACGAGCACAATGACGAGAACACTGACGAGCACGATGACGAGCATACTGACGAGTACACCCTAGCAGGCGACAAACAGCCGCTTATAAAGAGTCCGTGTTTCCTAGATCCTTAGGTGACAGAACCGTTCGACCAGTCAACATAGCCGAGCCGCCTTTCAGCGGGAGGGCTTACACTAACGCGTACGCACAGCTTTCACTGCCCCCACCGAGGCCAGACGGGCTTCGCAGAACTCGGGGCTTACTTTTGGACCAAAGGAGGCGCCTCTTATTACCCAAGCTGACCCCCGACGCGTGGCCCGCGGTTCTCCATTGTCTTGTGCATTGAAAGGCGCGTGCGACGTTGCCGCCAGATGCATTCCTTCGGGAACTCCCTTGCCCACAGCAGACCAGATCGGCGGTGGCGGGTTCAGTCACAAAGCCCGCTCCGTCGAACTCATCTCGGCAATCCCGCGACGAAGGGCCGAGGACGCTGCGTATTGTTCTCCGCACACAGTAGACTTAGTGACGCCGTGTGCCTAGACGGTGGCGGTCGCTTTCCAGGAAAGGTCGACGCCGCTGTCGCACCTGGCTAGCAAAACCTTGCATGGCGGCATCTGGGCAGGCCATTCCTAACAGCACCCACTCCGTAGCTCCAAAAGACCACCGGTTATCTGCTCTACGCGTTATGCGGCCTGCCCATATCGGCTGGCACGTTAGCTCTTTGATCTACACCGCTCTCTTCCCGTCTCTTAACGTTACGCTTAAATCGTTCGTTCCATCGCTGGCTGCGCAGTCCTTAACTTGTTCTCAGGTTTCTTTGATAACCTCCAAGTTTTTGCCCCATATGTTGTGCCAGTAGGATGCATGATTGTACGCTCTCTTTTTTTTTTTTCGAGAATAGTGGTGGTCTGCAGCTCATGACTTGACAAAGTGTGGCGTATGCGCTCCAACCCATTTTTATTCTTCAGTAAGTTTCCTTCTCGTAATCAGGGTGTCATGTGAGTAATCGACCAAGATAAACGTACGTATTTAGTAATCCTCTACGCACACTGCCGGTCAGGAGGACATCACAATTACGCGTACGTGCTAGCCCTCTATCTTGATTTACTGAGCAAACAAGTACATGATTAAGTAATGCAGGTCATTTTACGTGCTGCTAGCAACTACTATTTGCGCTTCGAAGTATTATCTGGCTTCCAGAAAGGGCCCAAAGAAAATTTATTAAGCGTGGCCTTATCCGTTTTGATGTGATCACAGAAATACGTTACGAATGCCGAAGCGAATGACTAACAAGTTTACAAAAGGTGACAAAGGAACATGCCCCAAGTGCTCGGCTCCTGTGAAAATGTCAGATGCTCGACAGCTACTTTGGATGTGACCTGGAACGCCAGTGAGGAAAGGAGACTTGAAAAATCAGGAAAGGCTGCAACGAAGGCAGAGCTACCTAAAAACTACGGTTTGTTTGTGATAAGTTTACAATGACACTGCTCCAGTTCTTGAGCGACGCGAAGTTGGAAGCTTTTATTTAACGGTCTTTTATGCTTATTGCCTTCGGCAAAATCCTGCCAAAAAAAGTAAAAAGGATGTCCCAGGGAACGTTAGCCAAGTTGTTAAGAAAAGGCTTGCACAACGTACAATCATTAGACCTACGGTTTCCGGTCATAAGTCCTCTTCCGCCACCACGAATGTACTTTTTCACATGTTACCCGGCTAATTATAGAAGAATATTTTTAATTGTTATTTTTTAATTCAGAGCATGGCTCTCGATAGGAAAACTGTTACTGCTTCTTAAAACAACCTATTCAGTCGATTTCAACGAACTATGCCCTGCGTAATTATTATTATTATTATTTAGTTTCTTGAGCTCGCTGTACGCGTAGCGCCCGAAATACGAAAACTGTCGCGTGATTTCACACCGAGACGTCAGTGTTTCTAAAAGTGACTGGACACCAACGACCATGTTTCTTTATTCACCGCTTTGGTAGCGATAACATCCTCATTCTTCTGCGGAATAATAACTATTCTTCAAAAATGTCGCACCTCGTTCAGTGCTTCTCGGTTATACAGCAACTCTCATGCAGGTACAGTTTACTGTAACATGTCCTAGTTCTACGCGATCAACTTGAAATAATAAATAGGCATTCCTTATGAGCATCCCCACACCCGATATTGAATCTGCCCTTTCTGCATTTTCTGAATATAAATACCCGTTTCTCCTGAAAACTCTGTAAAAAGGCAAACGAGTCCGTCGCTGACAGCAAATCAAAAGGAAAGAAATGTGTAGCGGTCAAACCACGTGCCTCTTCTAGAAGTGACTGGTGTAAAGAAAAAAAAGAACATGCTTGTTTTAGCTCCTACGGGCCAACATGGTGAGATGAAATTGGTCATTTGGGCGGACAGCATTCGTAAGGATTCAGGGCTCACCATGCTGCGTAAATCAGCAAAGTTCTTCGTCGAAGCCGGGGCCGCTTCAGCATGGCTTTAGTACTTTCCCAAAAGCTCAAGTTCTCCCTGGTCATGCCTTTGTCGCCGCCCTGCAAATATAGGCCAGTCAAGTTGCGTGAGGACGTTCCTAGTACTTGAAAAGGGCGCGGGGAATTTTGGTGGAGGGGAGTGGGGCCAGATTGAAAATATTCGCGCCTAATAGGTTACGCCGTACCCATCTTTACATAGTATAAGTGCAAACAAAAGCGAAATTTTCACGTACGTGACTATTTCACATCATTATGCTGCAGTGTATACCATCCTACTGATGCGCGCCACCATCTAAATACCACAACAGTTGTTCGCACCCCGTGCTCGAGAGGGAAATCCACATTGCGCACAATAAAAAAAGGAATAAAACCGGGCTACGTATTGCAAGTCCTGAGGCTGAACCGTCTTTTCACAGTGATCAGCCATTTAGTAGACAAAATTCTGAGAGAGAGCCGGTTTCTTCGCTCTCTTTAGCATAATAAGAGGTCTCCTGTTCAGGCGGCAAATGAAAGAAAACGAGGGCAGCAGGGGCTACCAGATTTGTTGCAATCTGCGACTACGAGATTCTGCAATGAACTGAGAATAACCAACGCACCCCCATGCCTGGAAACGCATATGGAACCAACGCAGCGTGCAAACATTATTTGTTTCCATTGTCGCAAAATGCAATAATATTGGCCCATTTGGCAGCCTTCGAGGTCTTTTCTGCAAGGACAGTCATTTTAACATCGTGAACTAACTAGATACCAAATATGACTCTGTTGCTTCTTGAAACGGCAAAACAAGTTAACCTAGTTCCTCCCCGCTACACGTTTAGTGATATTTTGTTCTTTTTAGAAGAATACAAATGATAGCCCAATGCTGAGGAAGTGCGCCAGCGTTAGTAGCAAATTCTGACTGCTAAATCTGCTTATAGCAATAGCAATAGATATTGTGATAGCAATAGCCGTCGCCGTTGGTGTCGCCGCGCTGTCCTCTGCTATCGACGCCCCCATCGCATTTCGCCCCCATCGAAATGCGGCCCCCATATCCGGGATTCGATCCGGCGACCTCATGCTCAGCAGTCCAACACCATAGCCACTAAGCAACCAAGGCAGGTGTCATCCCATTGTCTTCATGCCGTCGTCGTCATACCACCTTCGTCGTTTCAACGATGTAACTGTTTCTCCGTCATTGTATTGTAATCATACTGTCGTCATTCAATCGTGATTATGCCGCCCTTGTCATGCCGTCATCGTCAGGAAGTCACTATCAGACCTCTACTGTCAGACCGTCGTCGTAATGCCGCCGTAGTCGTGCCATCATCACCACTACAGCTTCCTCATCGCCTTCTCGCCATGCATTTGTCGTCATAAGGGTTTCGTGATACTGTCGTCGTCGCGTCATTGTCATCATACACTCGTCGACATCCCACTGTTCTCATGCCGTTATGCCATCGTCGCAGTTGCCGCTTCCCGCAACTGCAGCTTATGCAACCGTAATCTTTACCGGGAAACGCTTGCGGCGAACTCAATGAGCGAAGGTGAGTTTTCTGGTTCTTTTCTTTTTTTTTCCCCCGCACGGCCAGCACCGCCGCTGTCACGAGTGCGCGGAGGCGAGCGCCATCTGATGGTGCTGTTAGGAACCCAGCGGCGCAACCGGCGCGCGCCTCCCGCTGTGAGTGGTTGTGTTGTTGCCCGCGGACACAACGAATGCATTGGGAGGTAGATGTATACAGCTTCACTGTAAAGAGGAAGCGCGCAAACTACAGTAGACAAATAAAGGAAATGATCGTCCTGTCTGTTGTTCTTTCTGGGTCTTCTGTCATTCGCACTCTTACTTATCTTTTGGCTTTGAACGGGCAGTACAATTCAGAAAGGTTCTTAAGCTCCCTCGATTTTGCGAAGGCGTGGATACACTTTAGAGACGTGTAACGACCGGAACTTTGTGCTGACCATAGATGTGCATGCGTGGACGACATCCGGGTTGTTTCTTCACACTGCGTTCTCTGTCACCACTTATGTCTGGGTAGCCTTACGCCGATAGGAGGGAGCTTTGTCCCCTCGTATAAATTACTTTCGAGTGAGTGAAAACACGCGCCTTTCTCAGAGATTTAACAGAATGCGGATTTGTAATTACTCGGTTAAATAGCTTATAACTCGTCACACTCAAAGAACGGAGAAACCGTAGAGAGGTTATGAACACGTCATAAGCACGCCATTTCTTTACTGTATTATTTTGTCAGTCGAGAATCACGCAGTATCCTTTTATAGTCGAGTTTATCATGGAGTACAGTTTATCAAGAAATAAAAAAATTCTGAATTTTCTTTTATGTTCTATAAGTTTCAATACTCACAATTAAAAGTTCCAAAATTTGTTCTCTTGTGACGTTTCTTCTATTCCTTGATGCGAGGCGCTGGAGGGAATGGACCGCCTCAGCAACGCGACCAACTGACACAAGCCAGCTGGAAGACTCTGGAATCCAGCTGTGGTGCAACATTCACATCATATCAATCGCAGTATTTATATTTCAGACCAAGCACGTTACATTGCGATAAGTTCACTATACTTCGTCGTACCGAAGTATGGTGAAACGAATGTGCAGAATGGTAATTTGGCAGCCTTGTAACAACGCTCAGGTTCGGCATTATGACAGCACATGATTTCTATTTGTGTTCTTAAACGTGAAATTTATATGTATTGACGCTGCGTCATAAAATGGAGCACCATTTAAATCCGCATTTAAATGATTACCGACTGATAACACGACAGGTACGGCACTAGACAAGCAGATGCCTGGAAATTCACAAACATGGCGCAATACGCCGTGCCTAAACACGTGAAGTTTAAAGGCAACAACAACCATACGTTTAGCACCGTTTCCTGTAAAGTCGTTCTTCGCACCTGCTTGTTGAGATTATTGTCATTCTCAGACTTGAAAAAGCAATGAAGAAATGTAGCATCTTAAATTTGGTACTGACAAGGGTCTGACAGTCTGAGGGACAGATTTGTGTTGAAAAGTTTCTCAGGACAGTGACAATAACACATGTACCTAGATGTTGGTAAATCTACTCGCGCATAACAACAAAGAAATTAGAACTGAGGAATATAGTCGCACAAGGGCGTCAAGCATAACAATTAGTTCCTTATTAAACAATATTGAAATATATACCAGTAGTTATCTTGCAAGGGCAAAAAAGTTTAGTGTATGAGAATGCCTAATAGGAAAGCTAAGCAGTGCGCTAGGTGTGTCTCCCAAGCGGTCACGCGTGGTACACTTCGTCTGGACTCATGAAACAGCTGTCTGAACGTGTCCCGATGGGCATTGAAGCCGAACGCGGCTAAATTTCCGGCCAATCATGAGCCGTCGTATAAAATAGAAATATGGGTCAACCGTAACGGCACAAGGATCACAAACTTCCTTCCTATGCAAATTTTTTGAGCCCGTGTACGCACTGATGTGTACGTTCATTCCAGCTGGCTTATGCGACAACAGCAAGCTCTCTTTTGGGGTTTTATGCTGCTTCTAGACTGCTGAGAACATGTTCTTTAGCCCCTAGAAATCTTAGACTTGTCAATGAAAAAAAGGAACGTACAATAGACAAAGCAGCAGCAGTACGTCGGAAATTGCTGCACCGTAGAGGAAGGCCCGCCAGTTCTGTGTCAGGTAGCCGTACCATGGTACCGCACAGCCCACCAGTCCCCACGCGGTGGCCCACACAAAGGCCACCAGTGTCCTTCTCTGAGCTACTGTGTACTCCAGCACTGCGTCATGCGCCACACAAACGAATCGTTGCGCAACACGGCAAAGCGCAATTACGAAAAAGTAAATGGAACATATCGTACTAGGCCCGCATTCCCAAAGATCTCTTAATATATAAGTGTTGGTACGAAAACGTTTCAGCCAATCCTGATGCTAGCGAAGGCGGCCCGCCGATGCCAAAGAGCACCTATACGAACGAAAAGTCTTGTGAATTTGACCCCTGGTTACAAGGAACACGGAAAACATATGAAAGGTAAAATAGGTCAACGAGACTCTCGGTCAGTCGGCTAGCCTACAGAGGAAGAAAGTATAGGGGTACAAGTTATGAAGGGAATAATGCAAGCAGTTAATTCACAAAGGTGTAGACACATCATGTCTAGATACAATTAGTGTGCATTAGATCATGTAGACCGAATATTGCAACACTGCTATGCCACATTTTAGCGCAAATTAATGTTGATGTCATGCCTTCGCAATCCGCATAGCAACAAAATGGCAGTTCGCCGCGAGGCCACAGTACCGATGCTTGTAAAAGTTATCAGAAACAAATGCAAACATGAGACAGAAGCCACCAGGACACCACGGCATGCTTTAGACGTTTGCAAAACATGCGAGCAACTGCAACTGGCGGCGCTGTATCTATAATGCAGTCGATTTATGGTCAATCTTTGACGTCCGAAAGTAAAACATGTATATGAGAGATGCTGAAGCAATGGGCACCGAAATAATTTGAAATCGAATAATAATTACAGAATAATTGCAGTTGGATGCCAACAACCGCGACCGCGTTTTAATGTACAGCTCTCGCTTTTGCATCTTTTTCGACACGAATGTGTATACGTGTTCATTGCTGGCGCCCTTGTGCGCGCATACGTACATTGCGAGATAATTGAATACCGTCGCCATAATCGAAGATCCAGTTTTCGTTTTGCCAGCCATACGCGACGTTTACGACCATCGCCGTGTGTGCTCTGTCAGTTTGCTTTTTGACTTTTCTTTTTCTTTCTTTAAATGGTTCACCAAGGCTTCAAGTCGTAGCTTGTGTGTTACACACGGCACCACCGAAAAAGCCAGTACCTAGTTCTTCCATTAGGACCTTTTTATTTGCTTTTTCTGGGAACGCTAATAGAAATACAGTATATCTACTACGTGCATGCGTGAACCTCCTTTGGTGCGGTAGGCAAACAGTCGTATAGAGATCGTTTCCCAAAAATTTCTCATTTTGCCTCGTCGAGGATCACAAGGTCTCGCACATTTCCTTGCCCAAGACAGGACCAGTTGTACATTGTGAAGCAACGAACACGATAACCGTAAGACCCACGGTCATGGTAAATTAGTTATCTCCCTGTACGACGGCGGCACACTACCGTGTGTCATTCCCGTGGTCTGTCATACGTCTGTGACGGGAGCCATCAGTCTGCTACATTTGTGCTGCTCACTACGATGCTGCAGAATAGTAGTACGGGGCATCCGAAAGTTTCTACGTGCGTTTATTTTCTCTCTTGTGTATAGTGACTTGATAATAGGTTTACAATACGTCGGGCGTTGTGGGGCGAACCCCGCAAAGCACAATATATAATTTATGATACGCTGTTTGGTACCTTAAAATGGTGACTTAAGCTAAGCTTAACACAATACACATGGTAGCGTTTTTGGCAAGCTTGTGCGTAGTTTCACTTGGGGAAATGTCAGTAAACCAACTAGGTAATGTCTAATTACTATGGTGAAATAAAATTTCACAGTTTTTTTTTTTCATACACAGCACGGCCAGAAATAAATGTGGCGAAGTTGTTCAACTTTTCCTTCGGGTGGAATGGTGCTTGTGCTTTGTGGGGCTAATTAAGTAAGTAACACCGCTTATATTCATTAGAGTATTTGTTATTTCACCGCTTCGAAAAATAGATAAATTGTTACAGAAGCTCAACAGTTTAAAAGTAGCTGTGTTAGAACGATATATTGGAGGCCTTGCACTCCAACATATATATATATATATATATATATATATATATATATATATATATATATATATATATATATATATATATATATATATATATATATATATATATACACAGTGGCATTAAAGCCAGCCGATGAAACTGAACTTGACACTCACTCTGTTTCAATATAAGGTGTCCCTGCGTGTTCGATGCATTTTTCTCGTCAGAGTCCGTAGCAGGTGTACCGCCGTTTCTACTAGTAATGTCACATTCTACCTATGGTGACAGCTGCCATAAAAATAACAATTAGAGGGATCTGCATGACTTACCCAGGACAAATATCGCACTATTAACGCTCAGTGAGCTCATGCCAGTAAAACACCGAAGCACTGCGAATCCCACAAGATCGATGAAAAACGTCCCAGCGATGTTGGCACCAGTTCCGATAAGCGTTAATATCGCGGCAGTCTTCTTCCGTCCAATTCTGCACTGGAGCAAGAAAGCATGCGTTAGGGAGAGCGCATTTCACTGAACATATTAAAAAGTCACTGATCAGAAGTTTGTTACGAACGTGAACGCATGAAAGAAGGATCAACAAAAAAAACGGAGAGACAGACATAAAAATAGACGAGAGTAAAGGAAGGAAGGTTAGCCAGACGCACGTACGGTTTGCTGCCCAACACCAAAAACGGAATGCTCCTTATGGTCATGCGTTGCTTTCCTGCTTTCTTTTCAGCTTTTACGCTCAGTTGTTATTTCTTCCGCCGTTTAGTCTATCTATCTATCTATCTATCTATCTATCTATCTATCTATCTATCTATCTATCTATCTATCTAGTGACATTGTTTGAACTAGAAGCCTCCTATATACACGAATGTACATTTTTCGCTGAAACTCATTTAAAAAAGATTTTGCGCCTACGTTGTTCAGCACTTGCTCTAATTTTGCAGAAAGATCGCATTTGGTGGCCTACATTCTTCAATGTAACACCCCGTACGATTACTTGCGTGGTTTTTTTTAAAAAAAAATCTGCGAAGTTGCGCCATTGCCTGTTGGGAAGTTAGCTGCTGCGAAGGCAGGGCAAGCATGACTGTCGGCACCTGCGGAAAGCAGCCGTTCCAGGAGGGCTGCCGCGTGCTGCCCGCTCCCATGGAGCACGCAGCAACACTCCCGGAACGACTGCTTTCCTCAGCTTCCGACAGATGGTGACACAAGCTCATGCTAAAGGCTGCTAGCGCTGTGTTTGAAGCGACTGCCATAGACAAAGGCAATCTCGAATTTTTTTTAGTCAGGCAAGTAACTCTACCAAGTGTAAAAGTGAACGATTCTGCCCGCGGAATGCGACCTTTCTGTAAAATTTCACTGAGAACAGAACAGCAAGAAGCGCAAGATAATATTTTTATAATATTTTCAGCTAAAAACGCAGGTTCCTATATGTTTAACTGTGAGTTTTTGTATTCGCTTTCCGTACTAGCAACAATTCCAAAACACGTTTCAATATAAATGCATATTGCCGACGCTCATACGACAAAGAAAGCTGAACGTAACCATTAAAATGAACGTTTGTGGCTGCCATGACTTGCCTAAAATACCCACTTCGCTCGTTCCTTGTTCCAGCAAGATAATTTAAAACCTCCGCTGATATTTAATCGGTACTCATTCGCCACGTATAATGTTTTAGAACAGTCAGCGATGTAAGACAGGGGCGGGGGGCATTGCACTCATGGGGGTGGTGACGACGAGCGGCGCCGCTGACTTGGTCTGTCGACTTGCTATATGTTGCGTGTCAGTTCTCTGTATACTTTATGTTTCCGTGACAGCTTGGTGGAAGGCGCGTGGTTCTCTGGCAACCTGAAGCTGACCAGTGAACACCTCGCGGGAGCAAGAAACCGTGCTGTCTGATGACTTGAACGGTTCCTCACTCGCCATTTCATCGGTAATGCGGCCGGAAAATAAACGTTATGTGGTTTTACGTGCCAAACATACCGCAGTAGCCAAACTGCTATGGGAAATAACTGGTTTATTTTAAGTCTGAGTATATATTTACATATATGCTGCCTACAGAGTAGAAGCAGCAGTCAGTATGGTGAACCAATAGAGGAAGCAGGTCTGCACCTTTTCGTCTTCATAACTTTCATAAAGATGTCTGGCCACGCTTCAATTAGGCTGTATACATGCTGCTTTATACGTCGCGAAGCTTTGTGCTCTGACGAGAGATCATACCAAAGCGCTTGTTCTGTCACTGAAATTCTGAGCGATGAAGTAGTTGCATTGCGCTCGTACCTGTGTGAAGGTGCGATGTAAAGGCGGTATTCAAGTAGGAGGGCTTCAGTTGAAGGCTTTCCGTCTGAATAACCGCCTTCAATATGACAGCTGACAGGAAGCTGACCTCTGAGATGTCTATTTATTCAACCAATAAATGCACACGACGCAGCTATATTCTATACCACCAGTCACTTGATACCTAAAGTACATACCTATCTGATAACGTTCCGCAGATCAAGTACCCGGCCATGGAACCAAGCCAAAATGCAGTGTGGACCGTGTACAACTGCCAGCTCTCTCCAC
This sequence comes from Dermacentor variabilis, assembly GCF_050947875.1. Taxonomy (NCBI): domain Eukaryota; kingdom Metazoa; phylum Arthropoda; class Arachnida; order Ixodida; family Ixodidae; genus Dermacentor; species Dermacentor variabilis. The sequence goes on from NC_134569.1 coordinate 102,182,728, forward strand.
AAAACCACTGGTTCTGCCAAGAATCGAAACAAAGAGCACGTCCATCTCACGCTTCTGAAATGAGGAAGCTTTTACGTGCAGGCCGATCTATAGCTGCTCAAAAGCAATATGGGCATTCTTCGTTTCTGATTTTACAAACGTGTCTGGTAATATAGTTTAGCAGCAGACACATTCGAAACGTGTCTTATAAAGTATAGTATCATACTTTACTCTACATGACAAGTGGGACAAGTCTGTGAAAAATTTCATCAGGGTGCTGCAAGATCATCTGAAGTGATGGGAATTAGACATGCCATAGCTTTATTGTCACGAGCCACTAACCGCGATAACGTATTCTCCTCAATGAAACATATAAGCAGCTATAAGTCCAAGGCTGTGTACCTGCCGGAGAAAAACAACTATCTAGCTTTACAAAGTGAGTTAGGCAAAGGTTCACCAACTGGTAACTAGAAAACCGATACTTGCGATGTTCTTTAGGATTAAAGTTTACAGTCAACACCTCACGTTTTGCTGTCTGTGAACTACCTACAAATATCTATGCATGTATCCAAGACAAACTAAATGCGAAGGACCCGTCACTTTTTTTCTGATTGGTTGGACAACGGCTCTCCAGGCGATATGTAAAAACATCAGGTCCACGATAAATGCCCTGCGTGCTACAGCTCACAATTCTTTCCGGCGGTAAGAGAGTTCTCGAGCGGCAATTTTCTCAGACAGCATACGTTACACGCGTGAGCAAATAAATGTGATTTGTCATTTCTATTGCTTACCTCCATAGTTATCGTCTGGAAAAACTCGCTCCGGTCGTACTGCCATCCTTCAGGACACGACTTGAGATATCCCTGAACGGTTATTTCATTGCGATAAGCGTGTTCTGATGTAGAAAGTGCACGGAGGTCCAGACACTTGCCCCTGGGTAGACGGCTTATCTCATCGACAGATGGTATGCTGCCATTCGGGAAGCACCATTGGCTGAACGGCGTCACCGTGATTAGGAAATGGCCGAACACGTACAGAGCTGTGTGGAAGCCGCTCAGCACCAGGAGTAGCAACATGGCGGTCTTGTTGAACAAGCCGAACCCACCGGCCTTGACGAGGACTTGCTCAAAATCCATGCCTCAGATTTGAAAGTGCGTTTAGTTTCCAATAATGTTCCTTTACCCTTGAACTCTACATCTGGACCTGAAAACGAAGCAGATGAAGTATGGCTTACATTATTCCACTGTTTCATGCGTCACCAGCAATGCAAAACTGGTAGATTTTCTGGCAATGCCATTATTCGCTGGTCGGTTCTGTGCAATCACATGGATGTGGTAAGCCTGTGGCAACGCGCATGAGATGAATTCTGTTTGTCACAACGGGGTCAGGCAGGGCTACCACCAGTGGTAGATCGAAGACATTATCGCTGCAAAAAAACTACTTTTAGGTATTCAGCCAACTTTATGCACGCCTATGACTGGGTAGACTTCATGTTTGACTCGAGTACCGATGACTGTCAGAAACTCAGTGCTAGCAATACTGTTCAGGGGCATAGCGAGGGGGCGGGGGGGGGGGACTAATGGGGCTTCAGCCATCCCCCCTTCCACGAAATTTTTTCGTTCTGTCATGCGCCGCCGACCAAAACAACCGCCGGCGCCAGAAATCATTCTAGATTGTGTCTTTTTCACGCTCGAAAAGACATATCAGCGCCAACATTGCGAACTCGGGCTGGATTTCGTAGCAGCGCTCATGCACCGGGAGTCACATAACGCAATGAGCCCCATCCAGAGCACAAAGTTTCAAGGGCGTTTTGATAGCGAACGGGCTCGTCTCGGCATTTCGTGGAGGCCGCGGAATCTACGGATCCAATGGATTTCAATTCCGAAACTTTGTGGGTACAAAGTTCTCATAAACTTTTGATGCGAAGGGTGCATTGATGTTTCGAAAGTCGTGCTTTAGACTTTCAATTCCGGAACTTTGTGGGTTTAATATTGCTATAAACATTTCACCGCAAAGTCGCATTGACTTTTCTAAAGTCGTACATTGTACCATACAACGAGACAAAACAGATCAACACACTATCAGACAAGCTGACAAAGCACGCAGCGAGGCCCGATGAGACGAAGCGTTGTGTTGGTTTATTTGTGTCGTCATGTCACACAAAAGAATGTAAACATTTTTTCCCCTGCGCCAAAGCATCCATGTCAAGACACTAAAGCCAGCAAAGGTAACTACGTTCTCATTTATTTTTCTACTTCGACTTTTATTCGCGAGGACACATTAAGCCTCTTCAATTTTCTTGTTCTCGCTACCCGCGGGCTCGGTGGCATCGGTGAGCCAACGATGGTAACTCAGTTTTGTGTGCGCAAGGGAGAAAAACGGGGAGGAAGCGCGTCGCCTTCCCTCGCGCGCGATACATCAGGGGGAGAGGAGGGAGGGGGCGTGGGGCCTTAGCATTCTGTGATCTGTGAATCTGTAATCGCGCAACACGTTAATTTTGCTTGTTTGACGAATTATATAGAGTGACTTCTTCTTAGATCATCATCATCACCCTATTTTATGTCCGTTGCAGGACGAAGGCCTCTCCATGTGATCTCCAATTACCCCTGTCGTGCCCCAATAGATTCCAACTAGCACCCACGAATTTCCTAATTTCATCCCCCCACCTAGTCTTCTACCGTGCTCGACTGCACTTCTCTTCTCTTGGCACCCATTCTATAACCTTAATGGTCCACCGGTTATCTAACCTACGCGTTACATGACCTACCGACGTTCATTTTTTTCTCTTGATGTCAATTAGAACATAGGTTATACCCGTTTGCTCTCTGATCCAAACCGCTCTCTTGCTGTCTCTCAACCTTATGCCTAGAATTCGTTCCATCGCTCTTGGCGCGGTCCTTAACTTGTTCTCAAGCTTCTTTGTCAGTCTCCAAGTTTCTGTCCCATATGTCAGCGCCGGTAAAATGCAGATTCTACTCGTTCCTTTTCAATGACAATGGTAAGCATCCAGTCAGAAGCTGACAATGTTTGCCGTATGCGCTTTAACCCATTTTTATTCTTCTGTAAATTTCCTTGTCATAATAAGGGTTCCCTGTGAGTAATTGACCTAGGTAAACGTACTCCTTCACAGACTCTAGACGCTGACTGGCCATCCTGAACTCTTGTTCCCTTGGCCGGCTATTCATCATTATCTTTGTCTTCTGCATATTAATATTCAACACCACTCTTACACTCTGTCTGTTAGGGTCCTCAATCATTTGTTGTAACTCGTCTCCAGTGCTGCTGAACAGGACAATGTTATGTGCAAACCAAAGGTTGCTGAGATATTCGCCGTTAGTCCTTACTCCTAAGCCTTCGCAGTTTAATAGCTTGACTACTTCTTCCAGGCACGCAGTGAATAACATTGGAGAGATTGTGCCTCCTTGTCTGACCCCTTTCTTTATAGGTATCTTCCTACTTTTCTTGTGGAGAATTAAGGTAGCTGTGGAATCTCTGTAGATATTATCGAAAATATTTATGTAAGCGTACTCCTGTACTCCTTGATTACGTAATGCCTCTATGACTGCTGGTGTCTCTTCTGAATCAAATGCATTTTCATAATCTAGGAAACCCATATAGAGAGGTTGATTGTACTCTGCGGATTTCTCGATTATCTGATTAATGACATGGATGTATCCGTTGTAGAGTATCCGTTCGTAAAGCCAGCCTGTTCCCTTGGTTGACTAAAGTTCAGTGTTGCCCTTATTTTATTGGAAATTATCTTGGTGAATATTTTATATAATACTAGGAGTAAGATAATGAGCCTATAATTTTCCAATTCTTTAACGTCTACATTTTTGTGAATTAGTATCATGTTTGCATTCTTCCAGTTCTCTGGGACCCTTGAAGTCGATAGACATTTTGTATAGAGAGCCGCCAGTTTTTTAAGCATTATGTTTCCTCCATCTCTGATTTATTCGACTGTTATTCCATCGTCTCCTGTCATTTTTCCCGTTTCATGTATTGCAAGGCCTTTCTAACAACATGGCTAGTTATGTATGGAGTCTCTACAACCCGTTCATTACTCCTTCGAATAGAGTTATCGTGGCTCCTCTGGGTACTGTACAGGTCAGTATAGAATTATTACGCAGATTTTACTATACCTTCGACATTGCAGATGATATTACCGTGCTTATCTTTCAGGGCATACATCTTGGTTTCTCTTATGCCAAGTTTCCTTCTCACCGATTTCATGCTGCGTCAACTTTTTACAGCTTCCTCAGTCTTTCTCACGTTGTAATTTCGAATATCCCTTATTTTCTCATTTGTTATCAGTTTTGACAGTTCCGCGAATTCTCTCTTATCTCTTGAGTTGGACACTTTCATTCTTTGTCGTTTCTATATTAGGTCATTTGTTGCTTGGGAGAACTTGCCTACTCGCTGCCTTGGTGCCTTACCTCCCACTTCAATTGCTACATCTGAAGCCAGCCTTGTTACGGTTTCATTCATTATCTCTATGTCATTATCTCTCTGTTCTAAGGCTCCATATTTGTTTACAAGTAGCAGCCTGAATTGATCTGTTCTTGCCCTTACTGCATCTTGGTTGGCCTATTTCTTCCTGACCAATTTTATTCTTTCTCATTTCAAATTGAGGTGAATCCTAGATTTCACCAATCTATGATCACTGCACTTTACATAGTACTTCAACATCCTTCGCTATGCTGGAATTGGCAGAAAGCATGAAGTTTATTTGATTTTTTGTTTCACCATTAGAGATTTTACAGATCCACTTTCTGTTACTACGCTTCCTGAAGAAGGTGTTCTTTATTCGCAACTTATTCCTTTCCGCGAATTCTACCAGCATCTCTCCTCTAGCGTTCCTAGAATGGACGCCGTAGTTGCCAATCGCTTAGATACGTACATTTATCGGAGACTTATACGTATATTTGAATATCTTGTTGTGGAATGTTGTGTATGCGTGCAGCGAACTTTGTTTCCAATGACACTTTTTCGCCCTTTATCAGGCTGTATCTTCGCATTTGTATATTCCATTTTATCTTTGCATTTCCAATGTACGAGGGCGAGTCAAATGAAATGGAGCCAACCCATCCCGCGCAATAATGCTTCGGTTCATTATCTGCGAGGCATGCGCGTAGCACACAGGCATCTCTCATTTATGGTAACATTGTATTTCATTGGCCACTGTGAAGCGTTGGAGTAAACGGTTGAAAGAAGGGCGTGAAAGTTGCAAAGACGATCCATGACTGCGCCAAAGCCACCGTGTAATCACCCCCAACACAATTGCAAGGTTGATGAGCTGATTAGACAAGAACGTATGATGAGCATCGATGAACTGGCAAAGCGTGTAAATATCAATCAGAGTTCAGTTCACACCATAATTCATGAACATCTCGGTTATCGGCTCTTACGTGCGCAATGGATGAACAAGATTTTGAACCACCGTCAGAATACGGAGAGGTTCGGTACTGCCTTGACTCATCTGATCATGTATAACAATGAGGGTGACGACTCCTTGTCTACACTTGCGACTGGGGACGAATTATGGTGTCCCTATTGTCCCTACTACACGAGCCTGAAACACGACGACAAAGCTTACAGTGGAAATATTCGAATTCACCACTCCCAAAGAAAGCAAAGGCTGTCATTTCTGCCGCAAAGGTGTTGTTGACTTTTTTTTTAACGTCAGGGGCCATTACTGATCAAATTTGCTAAACCTGGAGTGACTATCAATCATTTCCGATATTGTGAAACGCCGGATCGGCTGCGTATCGCAATCAAGAACGAACGACGTGGAAGATTGACGAGGGAGGTCATGCTCCACGACAAAGCCCATCCCTACGTCGCTGATGTGGTTGACCAAAACGGGCAAAGTTCAAGTAGGGAACCGCTGCAACGTTCGCCATACAGACCAGGACTGTCGCCTTGCGACTTCCAAATTTTGGGGAAATTGAAGAAACAGGTCAAGGGAACCAGATTGATGTCGGACAATGATGTGAAAAAGTCAGTACAGACTTTACAAAGCAGCAACCCAATAAATTTTATGACATGGCAATCACGCAGCTCGTGAGTCTAAATGCTGATGGAGACTACTTTTCAATAAAGTACCCCGTTAGCCGTATATTCGCATTAGTTCACTTTCATTTGACTCGCCCTCGTATATTTTGCAGAATTGCTTTCTATATGTGCGCCCTGTTTCGACTATAATTTCGGTGCAATTACTCACAATACACGACCGGTGACGGCTGCTCCTGCGCAATACATGGGGACAAAGGACAGCGTCATTGAGATTTTTCCTTGGCCGTTGTATATGTACAAAAATGTAACCAGGGTTCTTGAATGACAAAGTTTCATTAAAATATTTGTCCTCAACTTGGTCACTCCATGGCCTTTACATTTTTCATATCAGCGGCATGCACTGATTTGCTGGTTGCGAACTGATGTAGTGCTAAAGTTCGTGTGATATTTTCTTTACTTATTCAATAGACGAAAAACATGGAAGCATTGATATCAGTTATTTCTGGCACAATTTTTGGGACATACGAGTATATTTTTTATCTAAAAATACATATTTTACTTGCCTTGACAGAGGGTAGCGTTCAAGAATACGTTTGCAGCATCTTTAGTAGTGGCAACGCAGTTATTATTCATGTGTTTGATCCCTCGGCAAATTCTGTAAGAAAGAGGCCGAGCTTCAACGTGAGCCCCCAGCCCTCTCCGAATGAAATTTCTGGCTACGCCACTGGTACTGTTCAAAGCCTCCCACCTCCGCCTTTTCTTCGCCAAGCCTTGTCAGTTGCTGGGGTTAATCTGAAAGCTTGCATCCAGTGCTGTACCTTACTTCATTCTGCAGCTGTCTTCCTTACCGAGCCGATAACTCATTCTATTGCTGAAATGGGGCAGCGATCTCTACATAACGACGTAAATCATTTATTACGGTTATTTCTTTCGGCAAGCCATTCTTACTCTTCTGGCTTAACATTCACAAGTGCTAGAAACAAATGAACTATCTGCTACTGATTGGGATGCTCAAAATTAAAAATGCCTATAGTCGTTATACATGCCTTGAATGAAGTTGACTCCTTTAACTCAGTATGCATAGCACTGAATGAATCAAACAATCAATCAATGAGTAAATAAATAAATAAATAAATACATAACTGGCAGCTATAGGCGCAAATGAAGTGAGCTCGCCCGCAAAAAAATTTATTTCTTCTGATTGACCTTAATCCCGCTGTCATCTTATCGCGCGCTTTCTCCAAAGTCCTGTGCGATGTACCAAAAGCCGCAGCAGTGATATGCCGCTTACAGTTGGGCAGTTGCGAGTAAAATATGCGAAAAGAAATACGCAGTGCACGTGAAATCGGAAATCTCCTCTAGTAAAAGCACAAAGCTGCTCATGATTCCTTCGCCACTCACGCGCACGAAGGCGGAAGACTTTCGCTTAACGGCACTCCCTCGTGACTCAGCGATAGTGCACACGTCAACAGCTCGGCGATTAATCATTCCAGGTGGCAGCGGTCGGTCGCCCCTTTCAAAACTGTGCGCGCGCGAGGTGACGACGAGGTACGCGGCGTCGAAAGAAAGAGACAGACGATACGACACCCATGCGCTGTCACTCAAGGGCGTTCAAGGTAAACGTCACTTTCATTCAATGCGCGCCGTGGCAGTCGCACGACTTACGTAACGAAGCAACGATGTGTCGTAGTCTGCTCAAAGTGTCCCGAGTTCCTTTATATGTCCAGGATCGCAGTCCGCTGAGCACATTCGTTCGCCACCATATCCGACGTGTACATGCGTCAGTTTTTGTCTTGGCTGCCAGTAATCCGAAACTCACGTCGCTCGCATCGGTCGGATATCTGAGCGCTTCCCGGTCTGCGTCCTGGCTGCATCTTATACTACGTACGAGTGCTTGCAGATAGCTGCCTGCCGATTAGCTGCATAATTTTTCCGCGTAAAGCAGAGTGTGCTTCGTCGGAGTGCGGGTTCGAAATGGAGCACTTGGCGAAAATGCCAAAACGCAGCAGCCGCTCGTCGGCGAATGAGGTAACGATGCCAAGGCGCGGCACGCAGTTGTTGGCGGTGACGACGTGCGGTGGCCCCGACCGTGGCTCAGAAATAGGCTCTTGGCCCCGGAGAAGTTGCTGCGTGTGCAGAGTAAGGAAAATGAAGCAACACGACATACAGTGGTGGCGCACCGAGGGTTAAATAAAAGAGACTGACAGAAGTATCCGCGAAAGCTGCAGAACGAGATAACGTGCACCGGAGTAATCCGTCAAGGCCCCGCCAATGAATCCCACGCAAATATCAGCCGCTGGCATTCATTTTCAACGTGCCTAATAAGATATGAATATCAAGACCGCTTACGGCTATTTCTTCGATAACTTGTTCTAAGGACACCGCATATGCAGTACTTTCGTTTACACTGTTTTAGGCACGTAAGTAAATTTGTAAGCGTTCCTTCAAAAGTTGCCGTATTATTTCAGGACATCAACCTCACTCTCCCACTCGCCCCCTCTCCTCACCAAAATGCATAATATTGGAACCACATCTGCTGAAGACAGTGTAATGAAGATGGTGTAATTAGCCATTGCGTTTTTTGCTTACTTACGAGGGTATGAGCCATTGCTTACGGGGATATGAGCCATTGTTTACGGAGATGTGAGCCATTGAGAAGGTCACTTAGCTTTTTTTTTTTTTGTGCCACTCGACTAGACGCCGCGTTTCTGTACGTTGTATGCGTTATTCCAATGAATGTATGCACTTTACGCTTCGCTTTGATGAGTGCTTGTAGCCTCTGCATTACGAAAGGAATGAGTCACTGCATTTTTTGCTTGCTCAGGGGCTTATGAGCCATCGCTGATGATGATAGTTTTTTACCATCGTGCCGGACGACGTGTTTTTTTTTTTCTATGCCATCGGGGGTATGAGCCACTTTTTCGCCTTAAAACGAGGACCACATTGTCACACGTACAGTTGACGTGTATTTAACACCAACCAAATCATAGCACCTCGGGGTCATGCGGGGCAAAATGCTTAAGTTGCATGTATTACACAGGTCCGTACAGATAGGAAAAAAAAATCAAACGAGAACAACACATCGCACAATAGAATGATCGGGATACTGCACGCGACACATTTCTAAGAACGACTTTATGAGTATATATAGCCATAGCCTTTAGGAGCGCAGGTTGCACTGGCGGACACTTATGTATTTGAATACATAAACAAATTTATCAACCTATATTTGTGTAACGTACAACGTGTGCGCCACAACGCAGAACATAACTATTATTCCAACATAATGATAAGGACCATAGTTTATCTAAGCAACGCATTAAGACAGTCCCTTCACAGCATAATAGACCATGGATGACACAAGATAGCACCTTTTACTAACTGGCCTGTGAAACCTAGTAATTCCTTAGTAAAAGCAGCACCTATCCTAAGTCTAAATTATTGAAGGTGGTAAACAGCTAGCAAATAGGTAATAGCCCGCGGCAAAGTAACTGCACCAGTTACTACCTCATCACTAACATATTTTTGATAAGAGAGCATTATGTGAAACCTATTATCCTAGCGATGATGATGTGATACGCCTTCCGGAATACGATTGTTTCTTTTTTTTTATCTGAACCACTGTTCGAAACGTAGCGGGGGTGTTGCTATATTGAGAAAATGTAGCTACAAGTGTAACATATTGCCTGATCATTGCCACATGAATTTCAATATCAAACAGCAGGCAGTAACATCTGGCTAAAAGGCAATTGACCTTTTAAGATGCCGCATTGCGTTAGTAAACTGGGACCCCGTTTATAATTCAACAATGGTCGATGAAGCCTACAAAAAAATTTTGGAACAGGTTATTGTGATATATGATTAATGTTTTCTTGGGACACATACGCCACCCACTAAAACTTCATGTTCACTGTGAATTACGCGTAGTCTCATTCGATTTAATATTTAAAAAAAAACAAATTATTCGCGTTACTTATCAAATCTAGAAGTGAGGAGACTCCTTCAAGCTCTAAAACACTCTGAAACCGACTTAACAATCATCTAAGATCAGGAAAAAGGGAACATTACAATAATTTTTATAAACAGTTTTCTGGGAACCCAAAAGAAGAATAAAAACAGTTTAATTGATATCTTAATAGACATTCACAAGCCATGGTAACAGCTTGGCTAACAATAAATGGCGAAGAGATGAAGGATGCAAGACTGCCAGCGGCATTCAATAACATTTTGTGAGGTTGTTAGATGTAAAAGAATCCGGACACATTTCAAGTTTTAGGCGACACAGCTATCACAGTCCTTATTTTACACCTCTAAACAGACTATACGACCCAAAAGGTGTAAACTTCTTTAAGCGTGTAGCTTTATTATTTGAACTGTGATCCATTGCAAAAGAAAAGGTTTTGTTTTGGACAGTGCATTTCATTTTGCATTTAGTTTTCCATTCTATTTTGCAACTAGCCGTAAAGGATGAGCAGCGACTGTTATACATCCATCTGCATCATGCACTCACACTGTCCGACTGTGCGGGATGACGAGGCACTGCTTCCACTAACTACACATCCCAGAAACAATACAATGCGCCTGCAGCCGCTACAAAGGACACCCGTGTGCATAAGTAAGGTTTGGCTTTCGAGCGGATTCTTTGGAAGTGAATAATAGGGTCACCTAGGTGCATTTTCCTTAATTTATTCATTACAAAAGAAAATTCAGAGTGATCGATGTAACAAGTCGAGCAATGACTCGGACCATTACGGCATGTAAAGAGAACGCGTGTGATGTCACATACGGCATACTGTTGCCTTATTCACAGCTTCCACTGTTCTGCTGAATATAAGGGATAAGGGGACAGAAGAAAGAAGAGGGAGGAGTACAAAAGAAGTAAACCGTCTACACGATCGCTCGGTAGCAGGCAGCGTACTGAAAGTCTCAAAGTGTCAAGATTTCAATTCTCAAAATCGAACGAAGAAACTCAATAGTTACAGCGCAGGGCTTCCCGTAGACGAAAAGCGCGACTAGGACATAGACAGCGTTATCTGTGTCCTATAGTCTCTTCTTTCATCCACGTGGAGCCTGGCGCTGTAAGCATAATTAAGGATAACCCACCAACTAGCCCAAACTTTTGCATACTCAAAAGATCATGAAAACACCGCTAAACCGAAGAAAATTTTGTTTATCTTTGTGATTAAAAAAGTGCTAATTTGGAAGGTTCTATCGAAAGGTAAAAAACACGAAGTGGCACACTTTTCACTTGAAATTAAGGATATAGGGTGACTGGAGTCGTCATTCGAAGGCTTCGTAAGCTCCTGCTTCGAGTTTTCGATACCCCGAGCGGGTTAATCGTGCAGCCAGTTTTACGAACCCTAAGAGCGTGACTAACCTAGCACGATTACGCTGCTATACGCGTCACTGTTACTTCCGGTACCACGGCCTTCCAATAATATTCAAGCACTTTCTGACAGAGAGTTTCACAACACACTAAGCGACGAACAAGTTACAGGTTTCCTTCCGGAGTTGACGCGTAACTATTTTAAGGAAAATATATATCTTCAAGAACTGTTCATAACTTACTATATATTTGCTTTCCTTCTAACGATGAGCGAGAAATGAAACAGTCGATCGCCACCTTTCCTACAGAGAAAGGGAAATCACACGAGACCTGTCTGCGGTGAGACCAGTGCTGTCACACGTCGCGAGGGGCTCGCTTGATTTCGCCTTAATAGGTCGCTTGTTTACGCGTTCAAATGCCGACACCTGCAGCCTGTGCGCATTGCACCTGTACGCGAAAAACGATTTCCTTTAAATCAGCTTGCAGCCCGCTCAGACTGCAAAAAAAAAAAAGAAGTGCGTATAAAAACGAATATGCAACGCACCGAAAAGAATAGCTCATGGTCGCGAACGCCGGTACACAGACGCGGGTTTTGTGCAGTATGCGCACAGCAGGTACTGAGCCTCAGTGCCCCTTTTTTGGGGCGCGTGAACATCGAGCGAGGTTTCCAGTAGGAAAGCCAGATTATCTTTTTTTAAGCGTGAAATGTTTTTAGCTCCCGTTGTAGGCGACCTTCGAGTGACCTTGAACCAATAGCCAGAGCCGTTATTCGGGCACACAAACGAGAACATCCGAGCAAGCTGCCAGAACAAAACGAGATCCCCTCACCCTTTGTACAGGACTGCGTTACATACACTAGTTATTCCCAAACAAGTTACAAAAAATATTTCTTCCAAGTTCTTCCTGGTGTTTGTTCGCAATATCATCATCAGCAGCAGCAGCAGCCTATCTTATGTCCACTGCAGGACGAAGGCCTCTCCCTGCGATCTCCAATTACCCCTGTCCTGCGTCAACCGATTCCAAGTAGCGCCTGCGAATTTCTTAATTTCATCGCCCCACCTAATCTTCTGCCGTCCTCAACTGCGCTTCCCTTCTCTTGTTACCAATTCTGTAACCCTAATGGTCCAACGGTTATGTAACCTGCGCATTACATGACCTGCCCAGCACCATTTTTTCTCTTAATGTCAACTAGAATATCGGCTATACCCATTTGCTCTCTGATCCAAGCCGCTCTATTTCTGTCTCTTAACGTTATACCAAGCATTTTTCGTTCCATGGCTCTTTGCGCGGACCTTAACTTGTTCTCAAGGTTCTTTGCCAGTCTCCAAATTTTTGCCCCATATGCCAGCACCGATAAAATGCGGATTGTACTCGCTCCTTTTCAATGACAATGGTAAGCATCCAGTCAGGAGCTGACAATGTTTGCCGTATATGCGCCAGCGGATTTTTATTCTTCTGTAAATTTCCTTCTCGTAATCAGGGTTCCCTGTGAGTAATTGACCTAGGTAAACGTTCTCCTTCACCGACTCTAGAGGCTGACTGGCGATCCTCAGCTCTTGTTCCCTTGCGCGGGAACAAGAGCTGAGGATCGTTACATCATTATCTTGGTCTTCTGCATATTAATCTTCAACCCCACTCTTACACTACCTCTGTTAAAGTCCTCAAAGATTTGTCGTAAATCATCTCTAGTGTTGCTGAACAGGACAATGTCATAGGCAAACCGAAGGTTGCTGAGATATTCGCCGTTGATCCTTACTCCTAAGCCTTCCCAGTTTAATAGCTTGAATACTTCTTCCAGGCACGCAGTGAATAACATTGGAGGGATTGTGTCTCCTTATCTGACCCCTTTCTTTATAGGTCTCTTCGTACCTTTCTTGGGGAGAATAAAGGTAGCTGTCGAATATCTGTAGCTATCTTCGAAGATATTTACGTAAGCGTACTCCTGTACTCCTTGATTACGTTTTGCCTCTATGACTGCTGGTATCTCTACTGAATAAAATGCCTTTTCGTAATCTATGAAAGCCATATATAGAGGCTGATTGTACTCTGCGGACTTCTCAATTACCTGATTGATGACATGGATGTGATCCATCGTAGAGCATCTCTTTCTGCAACCTGCCTGTTCCCTTTGTTGACTAAAGTCCAGTGTTGCCGTTATTTTATTGCAGATTATTTTGGTAAATATTTTATACAATAATGGGAGTAAGATTGCCGATAATTTTTCTATTTCTTTAATGTCTCCCGCTTTGTTGATTGGTATAAAGTTTGCATTCTTCCAGTTTTCTGGGACCCTTGCAGTCAATAGACATTTCGCGTGGAGAGCCGCCAGTTTTAGAAGCATTACATCTCCTCCATCTCTGATTAAATTGACTGTTATTCCATCTTCTACTGCCGCTCTTCCCCGTTTCATGTCTTGCTAGGCCCTTCTGACTTCATCGCTAGTTATAGGAGCAGTTTCTGTGCATTGTTCATTACTGCTTCGAATGGAGGCATTCTGACTTCTCTGGGTACTGTACAGGTCAGTATACTATTCTTCCGCTGCTGTTACTATACCTTCGAGATTGCTCATGATATTACCCTGCTTATCATTCAGTGCATAGATCTTGGTTTGTCATATGCCAAGTTTCCTACTCACTGATTTCAGGCTGCGTCCATGTTTTACTGCTTCTTCAGTCTTTCTAACGTTATAATTTCGAATATCCCTTGCTTTCGCCTTGTTGATTAATTTTTACAGTTCCGCAAATTCTATCTTATCTCTTGAATTGGACACTTTCATTCCTTGTCGTTTGTTTATTAGGCCGTTTGTTATTTGGGAGAGCTTGCCTACTGGTTGTCTTGGTGCCTTGCCTCTCACTTCAATTGCTGCCACTGAAGCCAGCCTAGTTGCATTTGCATTTCCCTTCTCTTGGTACCCATTTTGTAACCCTAATGGTCAAACGGTTATCTAAACTGTGCATTACATGACCTGCCCAGCTCCATTTTTTTCTCTTGATGCCAATTAGAATGTCGTCTATACCCGTTAGCTCTCTGATCCAAACCACTCTTTTTCTGTCTCTTAACGCTATGCCTAGCAATGTTCGTTTCATCGCTCTTTGTGCGGTCCTTAACTTGGTCTCAAGCTTCTTTGTCAGTCTCCAAGGCACTGCCCCATATGTCAGCACTGGTAAAATGCACTGATTGTACATCTTTCTTTTCAATGATAATGGTAAGCTTCCAATCAGGAGCTGACAATAGAGAGTTTTAGCCCAGCGGGTTTACGGCCAGCGGAGCGGAGCGGGCGAGCGGAGACACGACTGCGCATGCGCACAACGCTGAGGCGGCCAGCGGTTTTACGGAGCAGCGTTTACGCCCGCTGGAAAGCACTCCCCAGCGGAGGGTATACGCAGCGCGCGAGCGTGCGTAAGCGCGCGGGAAATGCAAGATGGCAGCCGCGAACATGAACGCCGGCAGTTCTGCATCGACGACGGCGACTGCGGCGCTGACCCGTACATTAGTACTCATTATATTATTAACAAATAATGTACTGAGAACATGTAATATATCTTTATTCAACATTTCTTGCATTATAAAAGCAAGCGTAATTGAAATTCATTTCTCAGTAACTCCTATTCGGACCACTAGGTGGGGAAGCAGAGCGCCCCGCTCTCTCCGCTCGAGCGGGTGAGTGATCCGCCGAGCTAAAATTCTTTTTTCGCGAGCCGCTCCGCTGGCGCAACGGTGGAGACCGCGAGCGGAGCGAAACGTAAACCCGCTGAGCTAAAGCTCTCTAATGTCTGCCGTATGCGATGCAACCCCATTTTTATTCTTCTATAGATTTCATTCTAATGATCAGGGTTCCCTGTGATTAATTGACCTAAGTAAACGTACTCCTTCACAGACTCCAGAGGCTGACTGGCGCTCTTGAACTCTTGTTCCCTGGCCCGGTTATTCATCATTATCATTGTCTTCTGCATATTAATCTTTAACCCCACTCTTACACTCTCTCTGTTAAGGTCCTCAATCATTCGTTGTAACTCGTCTGCATTGTTTCTGAACAGAACAATGTCGTCGGTAAACTGAAGGTTGCTGAGATACTCGACGTTGACCCTCACTCCAGTGCCTTCCACGAATTCTATCTCATCTCTTTAGTTGGACACTTTCATGTTTGTCGTTTGTTTATTAGGTCCTTTGTTACTTGGGAGAGCTTACCTACTGGTAAGCTACTGATATGGTATGTACGTAGTGGTATGGTACGCACTTACTGGTATGGTAGGTTGACTGGTTGCCTTAGTACCTTACGTCCCACTTCAATTGCTGCTTCTGAGGCCAGCCTAGTTAGGATTACACTCGTTACCTCTATTTCATCTTCCGCTCTCTATTCTAAAGCTGCATATTTGTTTTCAAGCACCAGCCTCAATTGGTTTTCTTTTACCCTTACCGCGCCTAGGTTGGCCTGTTTCTTCTTAAATAATTTTACTCTTTTTCCCTTCATTTTGAGGGAAATCGTAGACCTCACTTTGCCCTACCTAACACTTCTACATCCTTCACTATGCTGGGATCGGCAGAGAGTATGAAGGCTATTTCATTTCTTGTTTCTCTATTAGGGCTTTTCCAGGTCCACATCCTGTTGCTACGTTTCCTGAAGAAGTTATTCATTATTCGGAGCTTATTCCTTTTCGCGAATTCTACCGACATTTCACCTCTAGTGTTCTTAGAATCGATTCCGTAGTTGCCAATTGCATGTTCACCAGCCGGCTTTATCCCCACTTTTACATTGAAGTCGACCATGACTACAGTAAACTGAGTTTGAACTTTTCCCATCGGTAATTCAACATGTTCGTAAAACTGTTCTATTTCTTCATCATCGTGACTGGAGGTTGGGGCGTAGGCTTGTGCAGCCTTTATTGTATACCTCCTATTCAGTTTTATTACGACTACTGCTGTCCTCTTATTAATGCTGTAGAGGTCGCAGATGTCGCCCGCTATGTCCTTGTGCATTAGGAGTCCTACTTATACGTGACCGTTAGTCAGCACTGTATAAGCCTCCCTAGTTCCTCTGACCTCACTAAGGCCAATAACATCCCACATAATATCGGATGGTTCCTCAAAGAGTCCTGCTAAACTAGCTTCAGTCGAGAGGGTCCGTGTGTTGAACGTTGCCAGGTTCAGTTTGCAGTGACGGCCTGTCCAGGTCCAGAGATTCTTAGCACCCTCTGCCGCGTCGCAGATATGACCGGCGCCTTGTACAGCTGCCACGCAGCCGCTGAGTACTGAGAACCATGGGTTAATTGTAGGAGTCATGAGGGAGGTATAGTGGCCGAATACGGCACCAGGGAGGCCAATTCTTGTTCTGGTGAGGGAGTGTCTTGGTTTAAGCTTAGTGGCCTTCCTAATTTGATTGCACCTGAACTAGTATGACCTCACTTGCTCTCGGCATTTTTTACCGGTGTCAGGCGCCACTCTAAGCCTGTAGATGTAGTGTACTGGAGGAGGATTCAAACTTACGATCTTTCAGATTAGAGGCCGGACGTTCTTCTCTGCTCCACGCCACCGCCTCAGTCACATGGCTACAAATGGAACACTTCAAAAACACATAGCTAAAAGAAAAAAAAAAGATATGAACTTCCGACTATAGCAACCGAGCATATGAGATATCTGAGTCAAATAATCCTACAGGCGCTGAGGCCACCTTAAAGCGCAGAAGACAATCCCAGAGGATCCTACCTGCCTAAAAACTTACTTGAATCATCCGCGATATACTGGTGATGGGCGCGACCTAGGTTAATTGGATGGACAAAGCTGCAACTAATTTATGCTAGACAGCAGGGCGAGGCTAACGAAGCGCGACTTATTGCGATAGGTAGGCCGATATTATTTATACATTCCATTGTCTCTGGTCGCGTCGAGAGGCGCGCAAGAAAAAATAATAATAATAATAAAAAGGGAGAAGAGATACCTCCCTACATATCAGCATCGCCAAGATCGGCGCCAGACCAGATGAGTGCTACAGAGCGTCGATATGGATATACCCATTGCATGTGCGACATCTATATTTCTTTCTCTGGTGTTTGTTGTATTAAATTAATTCCTTACGTTAATATGACACCGTGTGGAGCTTTTTAGACCAAGTGCTTTGGTGCTCGCGTGTATGTACTACTGACTGTCTACTGATTTCCTGCTGCTCTGGGAATGGCTCGTCGTCTACTGACAGAGAATTGAGAACTGCGCCGATACAACGGTACCAATACTTCGGCAAGAATTTCTAAAGAGTATACACAATATACTTTTTAAGAGGCTGTACGGAAACGTTTCCCGTGTGCAACACGATATCAAGTACGATAACAGTGCCACCTGATATGGGATAACTGCGTATGGTAACTGTCACCATTCGTTGGCTAAACAGAGTTTTAAAGAATTCCAGTCTTTACCAGTAAATATTTGGTGTCACTTACACCATATGGACGTTAGCGATGTCTTTACGGCAGTAAGGCTATTGAACTTGAACACTTTGCTTACGGCAACTGCTACCTTGAAACTCGTCTTGTCCAGCCGGTGTAAAGCTTCGTGTGCTCGTACTCAATGCCTCAAGTGCGAAGTCCGCTATGTTGCAACATCCCGTTGTAACTAGCGATACGGAAAAAGAACTCGTAGTAACTGTGGGCGTTCCAGTGCCGTAGCAACACGCTGTGCGACTCCCTGTCGATATGTCCTTCGCGTACGAAACAGCTGCTCTACCAGCTGGCAGTCTTCTGGCAGTCAACAGTTTGATGTTTGGGATCATTGTTTTTCGATTCGGTGTTTTTCTTTCTCTGATTCGATAGCCCGGTTATGATTCATTTGAACTCATTCTTGGTATTTTTTTTTTTTGCGCTCGCAGATGAGAAATACAACAAAGCTCTCCTCGGAGAATACGAGCAGCCCCTACACCTTCTGTAACCAGAGCTTGGGTTCCAACACCTGAAGACCCAGTAAACGGACCAAGGTGTGTTATTCTAGTACTGTAGCTTCTACAGCAGCGTTTTACCATCTCTTGTGGCTCTACGTAAAAACGATGACTTCTCGAGAGAAGATATCAATAGCTCCCAAGTTACAAACAAATCAGACGGACAGTTACAGGCGTTGGCTCAGGGACAATAAGTTCGCTATGCCAATACTGTACTTTCAGCGGAAGGAGGACTTTCACGCTTTTATTTAGACAACTATATGTGCCGTAGGGCGAACGGCACGGAAGAAAAAGGCAGCTGGCTTGTGCGACTTCGCAGGATCACAAACCAATTCCCAGCGAAGCTGTTTATTTCGAGCAGTTTTAATAAGAATTTCATTTGCCGGAAACCAAATCATATATTTAAAAACGTTTTTCCCTATTTGACTGGCCCGCTTGAAACCTTGCAGGCATATAATGCTTCTGGACACTTGTCAAGGAATTTTTCCAAAATCAGTAACTCAGCCACACATATTTTACTTGGCGATAACGTCGACCGTAATATTCCTCCAATTCTCACTATATGCGATCTTTATGGCGTTTATAGTTTATCGCACAGGAGGGTATATTCTGCATTGCTTGTAAATCACACTTAACACGCTCCGTAATTTAGTGCTAAGGACGTCATTTCTCCACACACTAATAACTTCGTCTACGTATAACCCATAACCTACCTTTCGCTTTAAAGAAATATAAACAAGGTGCCTTTCTTTAGTTTACTAAGGACGCCGCAGAAACATACTAAATACTAATTACCTCTTATAACACATAACATAAAAGAAGAAAAAAATTACGCGGATCCCACGCACTGTGGGAATCGATGTAAGCGAAGCTTTCTGTGATGTTTGCGTTGCTAGGCGATAATAGCCAGTGATGTTTACGGCGAATGCGTAAATTGTCCTTTAGTGCAATGCTAGAGTGGTGAGTTGATGTTAAACGTCACTTACGTGCAGTTGGGTTTGTCTACGTAGTGCACAGAACACAAAGCGAGACGGGTTTGCTTGAGGCGTTGTCGTGCGCCATTGTTCACATACCCTGCGAGAAGGTCAGCGCTGTCGTTGCCTCACATGGTGCAACACATCGAGGGAGAACTGTTAAACATCAGTTAAATTATGCGGCTTACAGGGTAAGCCCACAATCTGATTATAAGGCACGCGGCATCGGGGGACTCCGTTTTAATTTTGGCCACCTGGGATTGTTTAACGCAACCTAAATCTGAGTATACGGGTGCTTTTGCGTTTCGCCTCCTTCTAAATGTGGCTGCCGCGGTCGGTATCCAACCCGCTACCTCGAGCAATGCCATAGCCACGAAGGTGCTGCGGCGAGCACAAAAGTGTTGATTGGATGTACGGCCACTTCTATAGTGCAGTTCAGGCCCTAAATTTTCACAGTGTTTGTTTGTTTCTTTAGAAAAGGTAGAAACGTACCGTATCGTACCCCGAGTAGATATCTCCCTGTTTTGCAAACGGTGTGACGTCACTGCAAGTGCCCCTCCCATCTGCCGCACGTTCGAAGTGGGCGCTGGTTGGCAAAAAAAAAAAATGTTCATACGACCTTGTTCCCTCAGCATAGGAGCGCTGCTCGTATATCAACTGCCGCAATCGTATTTCGGGCATATTGCTATTTTTGATGGGACAGCATCTAGAAACTGTGCTTAAAAAATATTATCGTCCCGGTTTTACCGGCACAACAACGCATAATGGAGTTGCCGAGTGCATGGTTCCCTTGAGTCAGCATGCATGATGTCATAAGAATGTGCCTCTTGCGTACATCAAACAGCCCCCAATATTGATTACCCTTCGAAAGCGCGCACTTTACCACAGAAGAAGCACATTTTCCCTCTGCTGAAATGACAGTTCACTAAAATGTCTTGGGACAAAAAATGTGTATTACATATTGCCGTGAATGTACTTGTAGTTGCGACACTTACACTGTATCGTTAAACGCTACGCAAGATCGACTTAGTCTACAACTATCAGCCATAGCCATCACGTGGGCTCAGTGGAGCCGTACCCAGTGGCGGCGCCTAAATTCAGATGCGGGAGGAATGCAAAAAACACTTGTTACCGCATTTTAGGAACGTGGTAAGAAACCCCAACTTGTCAGGATTGATCCGAAGCCTTTCCTTGCAGTGTGGCTCATAAGCCGCTGTGCAGCTTAGTAGTGTTAAACACCATAAGTTAATTTTCATTACTTGTCATGATCGTGTGAATGTACAAAGTGAAAGCATGCATAAATGCATAACCCGTTGCGCGTTACCTTCACGGTGCCTCCATATTGTCAGCTGCCTCCCTTTGCTGCTGTCAAATTTAAAGGACCCAACTTTTGCATGTTTATGTGCGTCATCACAGCATAAAGTTCGGTTCGTAAACGTAAGTATAGCAATAAAGAAAAATATAAAGTTCAGTTTTACTTGAGACCCATGAGATCTGCGTTAAAACGCGATAATTTCAGTGGTTTGCCATTTGTGCATTCCCCGTTGTTAAATGTATACACGCAGCTTCGACAGTGGTTGAAACATGGAAGGAACTAATCTATAGTCATACGTTTCAGCCGATAGATAATGTCTAAATGAAAGTCTTTTTCCCCATTTTTTTTTCTTTTCTTTCTTTCTCTTCTGCACAGAGCGAAGATGGCACCGAGATACATGCGCTCACTAATAATCGCGTCTCATTCATTCTCACCTGTTCAACAACTACGGCTCCTGGAGTTCTATCAGCGCCTGATCACTACGATTAGCCTTATCACATGCAACACGCGTGCAGAGTGTCTCGCAAGCGAGATGTATTGCTAATTGCGTAGTACACCACGCACACACTCACCTACACAAAATGTGGTCCGTTCCCCTTCACAAGTATGAGCCGATATCGACGCTGTTTTTCGCCGCACACTTTACCACATCACAACAAACGTGGCACGCCTCCATGAAAAAGCCGATGTTCTTCATCGCACAATGCATCACAGGCCACCGCGTGGTTCACGTTTGCAAGTAACAAAGACCGGCGTCGCCAGATATTCCTTACGCATTTTACCACACACTCATGTTCTACAACAGACAATACTGCTAATCCGGCTGACACGAGAATTTTGGAGGTTTACATGAAAAATAATGCTGGCACTCCTATAATCAAGAGCAGATGTAAGCGTGAAAAAGCTACCGGCAAATTATATTGGTTGGAGATGATACTCGCCACAATATTAAAATAGGTGTAGTGCATGTTCGCAAGGCCAGACCCCACCATACCACACCGTACCACGCCATAATGTATACTGGTCCATATGGACGCCATAGCTTCCTCTCACCGACACAACCTCCATTGCAAGTCTCGTCTCGACCAAACAGCAACCCGCGGCGCGGCGGGCGCGCCGAGGAACTCACGGACCGCTGGCGTTGAAAAGAGCACAGGCAACCCAGTCGCAGCGCCAAAACATGACAGCCAAGTGTATAGTGCCCTGTATCTGCCTTTTGAACATCGCTATTCGAAATGACAAATAAAATTTCAGCGTACTACAAGTTACAGCTTGAGTGAAATTGAGAACAAATATTAGGAAGAACTCGGAAGCAACATTTTTTATAACTTGTTTGGGCACTAACTAGAGTATGTAAGGCGGTCCTGTACAAAGAGTTGGGGGCCAAAGGCCGCATTTTTTAAGTTTTGACTGCTTGCCCGGATGTTCTCGTTCCATACTCGTCTTGCCCGGATAGCAGCTCAGGATTTTGGCTCAAGGTCGCTTGAAGGGCGCCGACTACGGGAGCTACAAGCAGTGGGTGGACAGTGGGGCTAGTTTCGTATTGACGATAAGGCGTCGCCATGATACTGGTACCCAAAGGAAAATTCATCAACTTTTGCATGTGTGGCCTTATCTTTTCAAGTTACACAGTAATAAAATAAAATGATGCAATAATGTGTAGAAATAAAATGTGATTTCGGCTATCTCCTTTTTCGGCATCCTATATCTTTACCTAGGCGCTTCATTCTTACCGCCAAATCGTGGCGCTTTCGCTCTTATCGCTTCGGCTGCCAAGCTGTTCGTGTTCTCCTGCCGCTTTCTATGCACGTGCATGTTTTTTCCGTATGCTGTGCACTTAAAATTTTCTCCTTTCTGTGCCCGCGAACATTGCGGCAATGTCGGAAAAACTCGGGAAAGGACGCAAGGCGTGCTGTGCGGCTGTGTGGCGTGGCAACTCGGGGAGCAACACAAACGCGAAATTTTTCCGTTTCCCAGCGGACGAGAGGTAAGCACACATTTTTTTGCAGAAACAAGCGCTATCCTTATCAAAACAGCTACAGGGCGCGGTTTGGAGCGGCGCATTTTTCTGCGGTGTTCGAAGAAACTGAAGCTACTTGTTGGCAGTCGCTCATGAGCGGATCGATGCTAGTTGACGCGCAGATGGAAATTTCGCTCCGGTTTATGTTAGCGGTTGCTCTTAATTTTTTGCACGAGTAGAAAACTTGCAATTTATAATTTCCGAAGGTTTTTGAATGCTTTCTGCACAAACTGGTTACGCTGAAGACCCTTCCGGTGACCAGTTTCTTGTTTTGGCATTACCAGCTTTATATGTTCATGAACAATGCAGAAGCAAAAAAAAATCACTTACGTAGCAGTCACCATTTACTTGGAATCACAACAAGAACTCACGCAAGAAAGGACTTGTCGTCGACGTGTCGACCCCGCCGTGAGAGAGCCGCGGATCCCGAGCTTCGATCAAGGCAGAAAGCTGGGCTAGCTAGTTGGTGTGTCATCATTATTCAAAAGACTAGCGCAAAATAGCAGGAACAAAGACAGAGAAGACGACAGGGCGAGCGCTCGTCCTGTCGTCTTCTCTGTCTTTGTCCCTGCTATTTTGCGCTAGTCTTTTGAATAACCCGAGCTTCGCTTGCACCCACCTTCACAGCTATAGTGGAAGTGCAGTCGTCTTTTTTTACCGCAGACACTTTCAAATTTTCCTGCATCTTGACCCAAATATTCTTCGTGATTCCTTAAAACATAAGCTACGTAAGTGTTCAAGCACTCTTTTTTTTCAGAAAACCATGAAAACTGACGTACCTGTATAACGTTTTCGCGCGCTTGTAGTCGCATTAACAGCTTCGCTGTAAAAGAATACAGCGAAGTCACTGGTGTAAAATAAAAAGTTTATTGCTAACTTCAGCAGATGTCTCTCTTCTTAACTCAGGCATGTATGTGGCGATCAAATTGTTGTTAGCTTGTATTCCTATAAGTGTGTGACGATTTGTTGCTCCTTTACAGGCTCTCCATTCGACTTGTCGCTCCTGCAAGGAAACCAAAATGACATTGAATGACGCGTTTCTTCTTTTCCTTCTGTTTGACATAGTAATAACAATGGTAATCTAAATATTCAATATATCCAGCATAGGTCTCATGCCTGCTTCGCACTGCCTAGACTCTGAAGTAGGTCCGCTTCTTTAACGGCGTGAGAGATTCTTTAATAAACAGAACGCACTGCTTTCACATAGGTGCGGATGTCGTGGTGGAGGAGAGGCTACATAATTTTCGTCGTCTAATATATTTTTGGAAATATCCAATGTAATACAAGTTAATTTGGCTCCACTTAGACAAGTATGTAACCTTTTCAGAACTTGGCGCCTTATCGCCAAGATGTTTTATTTGCCTACTATTTACGTCGCAGTTAAATGTGGAATTTTCCTTTTTCACCTCCTCTAGCCTGCGATATCTGCCTTAGTGAAGGCATCACCACAGCCGCGTTCCAGATTGCACTGTCTCTATTGTGCGCGCGCGCGCACGCACACGCACACACGCACACGCACGCACGCACGCACGCACGCACGCACGCACACACACCTGCACGCACCACACACACACCACACACACACACACCACACGCACACACGCACACACACACACCACACACACACACGCACACACATGCACACACACGCACACACGCGCACACACACACACACACACACACACACACATGCGCACGCGCACGCGCACATATACATACATACATTAAGAGTGGACGCATTAGCCTCTATTTTCTTTCTTTCTCAGTGAGAGCTTCGCAAAACTGTGGGTTATAGTTTTTTATAATTACAAGACGTCTTTTCGTCCCTGAAGATCGACCAAGCAATGAAAACATTCGCGGTGTGAAGCAAAGCATTAATCTTCTCCTAGTCACCGCCATTATTAAAACGACATAGGCTACGTGTGTCGCTGATAGCCTTTAGGTTGCTCTCCATCTTTTCGACGATAGTTACCCGTCTATGTGCACGTAACATTCTAAGTCACCTGGAAACTTCAGCATAAGACTAATGAATGATGAAAACATGTACTGGCAAGACCAAAATAAACGCGACGAGTGACTGATGAACTTTACGAGCAACTCAGCGAAAACAACAAGACCACATCCTTTTATCATAAGCCCAACATGTCGCCCTGAAACATAGCGCGTTCGGCGATAAGACTGCAGAAAATTGCGACACGACATTTCGTATTGCTATGCTTTTAGAATAATATGAATTGAGAGGTTCCTTTAATTACTCATAAGAGGGCCGTCGCACTTTTTTCTCTACGGAGCGTTCTGAAATAAAATTTTTTTAAAGAAGTCTTTACGACCAATCGGGCCTGGCTATAGTTTCTGCCCCGAGCGTCTAATTAAAAGCGAAAGCTGTCGCGACGGTTGCGCACTCGCCTTTCCCAGTCCTGCCGGTCGGGCAACCTGGTGACGAGCACGGGGCAGAAGCAGAGCCCCTGGCCCTTTGCGAACTCCTCGCCGTCCTCGATAGTCTGCGGCAGCGGCTCGTGCACCGTGTCCGGCACGAAGAAGAGCAGCAGCGCCGCCAGCAGCGACAACACGCCCATCACCAGCAGCGGCAGGTACCGGTCATATTCCACCTGCAATGCGCAAAGCGTGTGCACTGTGCGAAGGACCGCAGAACAAAAAGTGATATCGAAAAACGCGACCCCCCGAGCATTTAACCAGTACGATGATATCGTCCTCTTGACACCCCAGTGGGGATTCCCACTTCGTTTAAACTTCTAGACGCAAAGTTCTTGCGGGAGCTTTTGTTTTTTATCTCGATTTAACTATTGTACACTGCCGTCTCTGCTTCATTATGTATGTAGTCCCTATGAGCCAAAGATGTGTACGACATCAGGCTCAACGGAAAGCCTCAATGGCTTTCTAGCGAGGCTTTCCCGAACTCAAAATATGTGAGGGAATGCATTTATGGTATAATTTAAACTTATCAGCACAGGGATTCCTACACTGTTGATCAAGGTTGACTGGATCATTATTGTATTTCGCCACAGATTTCGAGGCCGTAGCTCTTGAAACTGTTGTTAAGCACAAGATTTTTGAAAATCGATATGTCTTATTACTGTTGAGCTTCAAATCTGCACTTGAGACATGCGTCCTTGAAAGGAAACTCGGTGCCTCTTATTAAATACATCGAAAAGGAAACACCGTTATTCTCGGAAATCACGGCCCCGAAATTGATTAGGTTTGTTACATTTAAAAGAAAAGGTTAAAGTATAGCTGCTGTTGGGTGGGGATAATTTACTTAGGCCTTCGATATTTTTACAAAAATAGTAAAATATCAGGAAAGAACGCTAACAAGTCAACTCTGTAGCTCAGCAATGAGAAGCGATATCACAATTCTACAAACTGAATATAATAATATATCTAACGCATACAAAATTCTTATATTATACACCCTTGGGATACACAATAAGTAGGACTTTTGCAAAATTCACACGAACATTGTAACAAATCCACGTAAGCTGTAGTTTAATACACCAATTTTGTCCACTTTCGGTTCTCTAACGGGCGCATATTAAACAACTGGGATATCTGTTATTGGTGTTATTGGTGTTATTGGTCTTATTGGACATCTACGAATTTGTAAATTTCGTGTTCCTATTTTTCTTTCCAACTCACCAATTTTGGACAATTTTTTATACACAATCAGGCCACAGATCTAATACCGCTTTCTTTAGTCACTGTAATTACACTTGATCACTGAAATGCAACAAATTTCATTAAAATCGGTCTAGATGTTATCCAAGAAAAACATTTCTCCGTTTTAATTAAACTTGAATAGGCGGCATCGGAGTTTGGCCCGATCTAAAGTTTCCTCTTCAGTGATTAATTAAATATGACTAGTAAAACATTGGTAATTAGCTAAACTCACATTGGGATTCATTGAACAAGTGATGTTTAGCTACGTCTTCAGGTAATCCAGTTGATGTGACCGAATCACGATCAAGAATTTTGGACATTGCCACTTCGACTATCCGTCATACTTCACCGCAGTGCACCAGCGTAACTTAATGAGCAGCATTAAAAAAATTGTTTCAAAAGAACGCCCGAGTTTCAACAGCGTTCAGTTGACAACGTTGACAGGGTACACCCTTTATTAACATGTGCATTCACGGCACTTACTCGTAACGCACTTGTTGCGT
The DNA here is from genome assembly GCF_050947875.1 of Dermacentor variabilis. NCBI lineage: Eukaryota > Metazoa > Arthropoda > Arachnida > Ixodida > Ixodidae > Dermacentor > Dermacentor variabilis. Next base: position 102,209,457 of record NC_134569.1, read on the forward strand.
TATAGCAGTAGTTCGGTCAGGATTGAAACACTGCTTTAACGCAGCAGGAAAGCTACAAATAAGTGCCGCAAATACACCTGTTATTAGAAGGGCACACGCTTTCGATGTTGCAAACTTAAAGTTATTGAAGTTCGGGCGGCCTTTCGAAATATGATTTTTTTTAAAATATGCTGTCCATTCAGTTACGCAGGCACATAGTTGTGAAGTTTGACAGGTGGTCGCAGGGGGAATCTCCAATATTTCTGGGTATGTTGCGAATAAGTGTGGCTGCCATTGACAGGAAGGTTAAATACTCGCTGGCTACCATGAGCTGGGTAACAAGATCATCTAGTATATGTATATATGCCCTCTGGACTGTTGTCAGGTCACGACAGCACAACCTCGAGTCCACTAGGACAGGGCGTACCTACGAGCTACAGTGCAGGCAGAAGTAGTTCTCGCTCCCTGGTGGAAACCGTGTTCGGACTGCCAATCCGTAGCCTTAGAAAATGATGCCCGGCATCCAAGTCACGACATGGCATGACAGTCATGTACTCGGCGCAGTACCGTGGTTCAGCCGGGATGAGCAAACCAAATCTGTAGATTATTTTACTGTCGTAACGCACGATCGACTGGCACAACCAAAGCTTCAATGCGCAAGGGCCTCGGATATTATGAAATGCGAGGAGTCAGCGCGTCGGGCATGCCCGCTGCGGGACCCATGATCATCCTCTCGTCTCACCAAGTAAGCGACGTCCGCACCCAGGCAGCTGCCGATGTCGCCGAAGAGCCGCTTGATGAGCACACCCCGACCTCGTATCTCGGTGGGGAAGATCTCGGAGGCCAGCTGGTACGTGATATTGTAGCCGCCCGCGTAACAGACGATCGTGATCACAGCCATGACTAGCGTGGCTGCCGATGAATCTGCGCCCGTTAAAAGCGACAAAAGGGTAAGATAAACGAGATGATACGTGATTGAACTGTTCTGTCGTGTATGCGTACAGAAAAACTGCCACGCACTGAAGTTTCGTGGGATTAAACCAATATATTCACTACATTCTTACTAACAGTTCCAGCGGTGCTGCGGTCATCGACAAGAGGAATAACACTACGGTTGAAAACTTCGCATGTCACGACATCTACGGCTACAGAACTTACGGCTCTGCGCGGTGCACTTAATTTTATTACTACAAAGAGACTCTGTGAATGGACCATGTTTTGTGACTCAAGGTCGGCACTACAATGTCTGCAGTCGGCTCTTCAGCATGGAGCTCAGGGTCAGTTTACGTGCTAAATCGTGAGGACGTCAAGAAAAATTCAACGAAATTTATTTAGAATGATTACGGGGCCTTTGCAGGATCACTGGAAATTGTTACTCAGACAATGCTGCTCGAGCGTCACATGAAGACTACGTTCAGATCAACTGACACAGACACTGCGAGGCGGCTTCGCCAACTGGCACGTGCACTCTCGTTTGCACAGTGAAATACCCCAAATGGAAGTGCACCAGATTACACGAACTAAAGTCTTACCTGCAACTACTGCCTTCACCCAGACTACAACGGCGTGAGGCCTCACTTCTGTGTCGGCTGTGTGAGAAATTACCTTCACGAAGAGTTATACAACATTTCTTGGGATGGCTAACAACGCATCGTGCGGTATCTGCGGCTTCGAAGAGAAAGTCAACCACTTTTTCTCCTTCCCCCCCTCAATATGATTTGGAAAGACAATTACTCGCCAGCGAATTGAGACGCTACTGGCACATCGTCCTCGCCGATTGTCGGCCCCGAAGGCAGTGAAGGCATTTTTGACAATTTAAAGCGAAACCTCCAAGAGGTGCCCGTACAGCTTCAAAAAGTGAAGAAGTAGTGCACCTACCTGTTCTGAGCAGGGCCATGACAAGGGCGATGATGCCCCCGATGAACATAAAGGCCACGTTGGGCCACCGCCGCCCCAGCCTGTCGAGGGCCAGGATGGTGAACAGGTTGACGGGAAGCTCGAACGCGACGGCCGTCGAATACGTGCCATACACGTTCAAGCCGAGGTGGCTCAGCTCCAGCGTGTTGGCGTTGTAGACGAGGCAGATGAGGAACCTGCATCACGTGTCCGGTCACCTAGGAGGTCGCGAGTCCCCATCGATCGGCTCGCCCAACTGTGCGCTACCAGATCAGTGCATGCATTTGGACTGCATTAGTTTCAGCCGAGTGTGTTGAGTGCTTCAATTGTGACTGCATTCGACTACGCCGGTAGTGATGTGAGCCTGTAGCCGTTTGCTGCCGTTTTAAAAGCGACAGCTTTCTTTGGTTCTTCCGCCCACTTGGTTGTGTGCGTATTTTTTTCCCTTTATGAGAGGAGAGTCAACTTGGGCCGCTATAGGTATGTGCTGACCACTGTCTGGCGAAAAACATACCTTTCCCCAGTACAAGGCAGCCAGCCGATCTGAGAACTGGCTAACCTACTTGTCTTTTTGTCTATTCCTGCTTCCCTTCCCCTTCTCTGTCTTGCCGATCAGGTAACGTGGGCCACCGGTGTGTGCCCAGATAGACAAATTGCTACTGGCTCCTCTCCGGTCTATAGAAGATGGCTTGGGTCACTGGGTATATGCCACTGAATATGTGCCCGAACAGACTAGTTCGGCACCACGTGCCTAATATTCCTATATGCCCGTCCTTGGCCAGTCCCCCGAAATTGACATGCCATGATGACACAAGGGGTGCGCAACCTTAAATATTAAAATGTATTAAATTGTTAGCGCCCCATCCGCAACAGAATCACAAGTGCCAAACGCGGCCGGTTGATGGACAGACATTGAAAGGAAGCTTCTTTTTGACGTATTAATCGATCGCGTTTATCGCGTTTTCTTAGAACGCCCTTTTATAGATAGCATTTACGTTGTTACCTTTCTTTTCTTTCCTCATCAATTGATCGTTGCGTATCTTGTTGTTGTAATATCTTTAACGGTCTTTTTTTCCTGATTGCGTATCTTGCAAAATATATGCCGGAGCCTTGGCTTCATACACTTGTTCGCGATGCGGTAGCGTGGCAGACTTAGAGCATACGCTTTGGCGGTGCTCCGCGTTACGCAGCGACAAGGACAACATCAAAGAGCGTTGGGACGCGGCTCTCCGCCGCCCCGAACTAGAAGAACGGACATGGGCAGTCCATCGGGCCCGCGATGTGGCCCAGAGGCTAGGCCTTTCGGTCCCGAAGTGGGAGCGGCCCGCTTCGAGCTAGGAAACTAAAAAATAATAATAATAAATTATGAGATTTTACATGCCAGAACCGCGATCTGATTGTGAGGCACGCCGTAGTGAGGGACTCCGGAAATTTGGACCACGTGGGGTTCTTTAACGTGAACCTAAATCTAAGTACACGGGTGTTTTCGCATTTCGCCCCCATCGAAATGCGGCCGCCGAGGCCGGGATTCGACCCCGCGACCACGTGCTTAGCAGCCCAACACCATAGCCACTAAGCAACGACGGCCGGTGGGCTAGGAAAGTAGCGCGACCTGAAGGACCTGAATAAAGTTTTTCATACCACGCCATACTCCCCTCTCTATTGTTATGACCTTGAAGGTGCGACTAATAAATAATAAATATTAGGCACAATAAGATTGAAAAATGCCTAATTACATGCTAAAAATTTGCAGGCGCGGGAACATAATGTTACAAAGGTATTTTTGGTAAGATTTGCTCTTATTTGTCGGGCATTTTGACAGGTTGAGGAATTTTGGTAGTATATACACTTTAACCTCACGAAACCACAGTTAGCTCCGTAGTATACAGGGAGGCGCCTGGTATTCTGGTCAGACACGGTGTTCTTCAGTGTTCAACTGCGAAAATATTCGGCAAAAAAGCATATTTTTTGGAAACTGCCTTTTTACGGAAACGCTCTAGCCTACGATCAGAAAGCTCAATCAAGTGTAACACATTGAAATGCACATAAATATGTGTAGATTGAGAATCATAAGGACATTAGGTCATAAGGTCATGATAATCATTAGCAATAATCTGCAAAACATTTTTGCAAAGTGACAAGTTTTTTTGTTTTTTTTAGTATTCGACGCAGTACCATTGCCCCAAACAAGAAAATAGCACCTCAAGAATGGTTAGAAAAGGGCGTGATACAAATCTAGCTCGGGGCACCTCACACAAGGAAGTGGTCGCTGACATTGGCAATCATCTTCAATGGTTTCTGCCACAATTTTTACAGCGAAGCTGTTTACGGCTAGGTTCTGTAAAAATTGCGTGCGTCTATTGAGCCGTGTAGATCGAGAATTTGTCCCCACACTTGGGCCGATCCCGAAGATAGTACAATACCGGGCCGACCCGCGGCAGAGGTGAAGCAAGCTTTATGCACTTTGCCCACTTGCAAAAATAAGCTTCATATAAATACAACCCGTATTAGATATTAAGCTAAGAACAGATACAATACTTTGACCCGCGTCCGCCATGTCTGCGTTCGCACTGCCCTCTCTTTGTCGGCGTTCCAAGCGCTCGTCTATCTCCTTTCCTTCCGCTTTCGCGTGCTGGCGGTCCCATAAGCGTGCGCCAGGACCGCCAGGCGGAAAGAAATGCGAGCCGTCCATGTGGCCCCGATCCCGCAAACTTAGAACGTTTCACCAGAGCAACGGCCAGGTTTCAGAGGGAGTTTGTGGGGAACCAATTTTGTGTGGCCTGTGTTGTGCGTGACCATTTCTGGTTTTCGAGTGACCCCACAACCATTACTGCACTGCGGGACATCGACCAACGCACGATCACCTTGGCTACGGTGAGGCAGTGTGTCCCGTTGGACTGCGGTGAGGTGCGTGTCTGTTCTACGTGCCGGGATTCATTAGTAAAAGGTGTCGTGCCGCGTTTAGCAAGAATACATGGTTATGTATACCCCCCGGTGCCTCATCATCTTCCGAGGCTCAACATCGTGGAGGAGCGACTCGTCGCCCCTCGCTTTCCATTGGGTGCATGCGGCGTTCGAAGCACGGCAATGGACAGTTCGCCTTTAAGGGGCGCACATACACAGCTTTGCTGGTCATCCACCTGCACAGAGTGCAATAGCACTGAATTTTTTGTGACCACTTCAGTTACCCTTAGGGTCTCTTGCTCACTCTTTTTTTGTCCATCCTGGCCACGTTAACCTAATGCTACCTGATGCTACTGAACCGAATCTTGGGGCTGTTGTTAGTGCTTGTCGGTCCTACGATGCTGTGGTGATGGTAGGGGAGCTTTCCACAGCCTCCATGACTCTATATAGCTCTGCAGTTACTCTAGTGAGCCAAACTACACAAAACACTAGCCAAAAATGGTGAGCCTAGCATCTACGGCCCCTGAAACTGAGGCAGGTTGGATACAGATTAACTGTCGAATGTACGTACTGTATAACAGGCCTTCGAGACGTTTTGTGGCTCCCTGTGCATCTCACCTTTCGTTCGTTCGTTCGTTCGTTCGTTCGTTCGTTCGTTCGTTCGTTAGTTCGTTCGTTCTGTCGTTCGTTCGTTTGTTTGTTTGTTTGTTTGTTTGTTTGTTTGTTTGTTTGTTTGTTTGTTTGTTGGCTTCTTTCACACTCGATATGAGTAGCACGTACTGAACAACAGAAAGTTGTATCTGGAGTTTATTTTCATGTCGCTCTACAGTTTTCTCACTGACACTTTTAATCTAAATTTAATATTTGAAAAGTTGATTAAATAAGTAAGACTAATTATTTAACTAGGCGTAATAAAAAGATAGGCAAACAACATTACCTTAGTTCTGTCCAGCTACGTGGCATTTGCATATTTTCGACTCTGACTAAAGTCAGCTGGGACACCTTGTATAGAAATTGCTTATAGTGCCTTTGTCATGGACTGTGGCCTGGATTTTCTCATGCATGAGATCGCGACCAACCTAGACCTGGCGGCCAATACCAGCACCGATTCATTGTCAACAAAGATACAGCTATTCGCCTGGTAGTCGTGGGGGTAAAGTGTGAGCTTAAGGACACTGAGGTGAACATAAGTTGGCCGCCTTACCATCCGCCGAACAGCACCAGAGTATTCCTCCGAAGCCGGGGAGTCGCCACCAGAGCTAGGGTGTCCTTCCAGAAGCTCCTTTTCTGCTCCGTCGGTGCCACTTCCGACGGCTTTATCTGCGGTTTCAAAAGGTTTGCAAAACCATATGTGTGATCAGCGTAAAATATTGTTGTTTTTTTTTGTTCTTCCAAATTTTTCGCACTGTTCTTTTTTTTTTTTTTTGCTACGATAACTAACGCTTCCACTGACTAGAAACGAGGCCCAATCAACTAGACAATTGAAGTGCGCAACAACTACGATGGAAATGCCCGGTCGTTGCTTTTCTGTATCGTGTTCAGTATCTTCATGGGGTGTACGGTAGCGCTATTAAAATACGGCACAAAAGAAGACACACAGGGACACACAGCGCCTGTGTGTCTTCTTTTGTCCCGTCTTTTAATCGCGCTACCGTGCACCCCTTGAAGATGCATTACCAACAAGCCCACATTGCAACCCTCGTATTCAGTACTTGCACTTAGATATTTCTCTGAGACATTCCTGATTACGAAATCCCCTGCAGTTAGTTCTGTTTCGAGATCAACTTGAAGTTGTTGCCTGATGGTGAAGCGTAATCAAATTTAACGTGAGCTGCTCACTTGTACTGTATAAATGGAAGCGCAGCTGCCGAGTAGAAAGATACGGAGGTGATCCAACATGGACTTTCACGAATTGAGGCATGCGTCATTATGCGACGCGCTTAGATTACCGTTTTTTATATGCCATAAAGAACGCGAACAGTCACTCGATTTTAGACTGTCTCTCTTTAGAAGTTTTACCTGTTATACTGTATACTTTGGCTGCATTGTATAAGCGGCGCCCGACCTCTGCGCGTACGACGATAAAACTGTGCCACGGGAACAAGTGCGAAGCACCATTGGGGAAATAATGCCCTCAGGCTTATGCGCTGTATTGAAATTTGTAAGCATTCGAAAGCTTGACTGACCGTCTGGCTAGTGGAACTGAAGAGCATTTATGTATGTCGGACGCATAGTATATCGTATCATCAGCAGCAGCAGCGGCAGCCTATTTTATGTCCACTGCAAGACGAAGGCCTTTCCCTGCGATCTCCAGTTACCCCTATCCTGCGCCAACCGATTCCAACTAGCGCCCGGGAACTTCCCAATTTCATGGTATATATATATATATATATATATATATATATATATATATATATATATATATATATATATATATATATATATATATATATATATATATATATATATATATATATATATATATAATGTAGCGAGCGCAACACATGCTTGACTTCCAACTTCATCTTCTACACATCTCATCATCCATTGTACAGGCGCCGACAAAAGTGGTATACTCCACGCAGCGGGTGCTGGAGCAACGGCAAACTGCATCGCAACGCCATCTACAGGCAGCATCTGGGATCGAGTCAGCCAAAGGGTGTCCTTTATTATTCGCAGGCATCGGTCATTGGCTGTCTAGATCCCAGATGCCGCCTGTAGATGGCATCGCGATGCAGTGTGCCGTTGCTCCGGCTCCCGCTGCGTGGAGTATACAACTTTTGTCGGCGCCTGTACATCTGTATATATCATCACCAGCAGCACAGCTAGAATCTCGTGGTAGTAGCACGAGCTCGGCTGGAATAAAGCGGTTTGTTACAATTGGTGGACGGTGCTTTTCGTTCACCCAAGACCTCTCGCATGTTCTCACTGGAGCTCCGCATAACACCACCGGCCATGCTCGCTTCAGCGAGTCCAGGCACGTCCGGGGCGACTGCTCCACTGCAGCCTTCGCCGTCCGTCGTGACCATCAACTGCCGCCAGCGCGACCCTCAAGTCTTAGCTGGCCTACGCGGGGATGACGTGGAGGAATGGCTCCGAAACTAGGACCTCGTAAACGACTTCAACAAGTGGGACAGTTCACAGAAATTACGGAACGTCCCGTTCTACCTGTCCAATGTCGCGAAAACCCGGTTTTGGAACCATGAGTGATATATTCCTGACGGGGCGACGTTCACGCTACAGCTTCGGCAGATTTCAGGTGCCCCAGCTGTTCGCGCTGAGGCCGCGAAGAAGCTCGGTGAGCGCGTACGATTTGCTGGGGAATCGTACACCTCATACATTGAGGATGTGCTTGCATTGTGCAAGCTTGTGAACGCCACCATGTCCCAGGGTGACCGAATACGCCACATTATTAAAGGCATAAACACCGTCGGCTTCAATGTCCTTGCAACGCAAAATCCTGCTACCATCCAGGGTGTGATAACTACTTGCCAGCGTCTTGAGGAACTACAGTCCCTTCGGCTACGCCCTGATACCTCCGACATTCGTCTCCCTTCGACCATGGACTTGCGCACGCTTATCCGCGACATCGTCCGTGTAGAGCTTCACGGGCGGTGCTCTTCCTGCGCTCTGCAAAGTACCGTCCCTTCTCCACCGACCGGCTTGCGCGACTTCATTCGGCAAGAGATCACGCCCGCATCGCGTCTACCGTGCTCTGACGGCCCCTGCACTCATCAGGTACCAACGTATGCCGACGTTGCGGCGCTCTGTCCAGCCATTACTGCCCCTCCGCCTACACCAGGGGACCACCCTCCAGTGGCTTCGTTGTCACCGCCAGCGCGTGTACAGCGTTACTACGCTCCACGTCGTGCCAGGCCCATTTGCTACTACTGTGGCTATCGAGGGCACATTTCCCAATTTTGTCGAAGGCGTCAACAGGGTGAGCAAAGGGGCTACGCTCCCGAGGAACGTACAAGCGTCCATCCAGCATTAGGGTATCAGTGCACGTCTTACCGCTTCCTCTTATCACGGGTCACCTTCTCCTTCCTACCCTACTGATATGCCTGTGAATTCTCGTCAATCTCGCCGCAGGTCGCCGTCTCCAAGTCGTCGTTCGGTGTCGCCTCTCCGACCCGCTTCTCGTGTCACGAACACCCTCTCGGAAAACTCCCCGTCGCAGTTTTAGGAGGGGAAACTGCATCCACTGGGCAGCCTACAATTCCTCCGCAGCGACCGTCCAACTTGTCAGTGTTTGTAGAAGGTGTATACGTCGAAGCTCTCGCTGATACAGGTGCTGCCACTTCGATTATTCGTGCTGACTTTTGTTCCCGCCTCCGAAAAGTGACCACGCCTTACTCCGGCTCTTCTCTTCGTGCAGTGACCAACGCTGTTATTCGTCCAATCGCGCGTTCGTGTTTCCGTAGAAGGAATTCGACACCGCATTGTTTTTTGCGGTATTTCGTGAGTTTACCCACGAACTCATCTCGGGGTGGGTCTTCTGCGTCCGCTTCTATCTCTTGTCGTCAGCACTCCATACAACTACATGCCACCGGCAATTCTCTTCCTAACGACGAAGAACGCATTCGTCTTGTCACCTCTTTCGATTACGTTCTTTGGCCATCTATAGAAGAGATTGTAAATGTCAACTCATGCAACATTGTGAATGGCGACGTACTCATTCCACCCTACGACCACACCATATCTTGAGGGATCCTGATTACTCCTGGCCTTATTCGCTTCTCTGAGGGGTCTGGATTGTTTACGACCTTCGACCCAACTCCCGAACCCCAACTGTTGCCTCGTGGATCAACTGTCACTTGCGCTGTTGACACTCATCCAGCTGCAAATTGACACACTTTCGATAGTGCCACCCTAGTCAAGATCGCCGCCAAGTAATGCCTCTTCCACACCATTGTTGGCAACCATGAGCCCTAACCTAACGCCTGCCCAGGGTCAAGATCTCCTCGCACTACTGAACAAACACCGTTTCTTGTTCGACGCCAATTCGCCAGTCCTCGGTATGACTATCACCGCTACTCAGTGCATACAGAGTGATGGCTCCCGCATTGTTCAGAGGCGCCCATATCGCGTGTCTCTTACAGATGGCAAAACCATTGAGGAAAACGTATCAGACATGCTTAGACGAAATATCAAACGTCCTCCCCCGAGTTCCTGGTCCTCCCCAGTTGTTCTAGCGCAGAAGAAAGACGTCTCGTTGCGTATTTGCGTTGATTACCGTGTGCTGAACAATGTCACGGGCAAAGATGGTGTTTACCCCCTGCCACGGATGAGCTGTAGCATTCCAATCACGAGAGCTCTACCAAACCAGTCATCAAATTACAAAAGTATTTATACCGAGAATTACGCGCTCTAGAAGCACGTTTTTTGAGCGGGACTATATATTAGTCGCGGAGGCAATCAGCTGTCGCGGTTCGGTCATCTGGACGGGGCCTAACCTTTTTCTAAAGTTGTACTTGACTATAGATCTACAGTCGAGAGCAAAAGTCTAGATACCACGCCATCAGCAAATAATAATAATAATAATTTCTTCTGGTGCAGCCGTGCACCATGAAATTGTCTTAATGCATGACGCTGGTCAGACAGATGTATACGTAGGCAGTACCACTTGATTTCAGTCTATATGCCTACGCTGGGAAGAAAACAACATTTATAGTGGCACTTCTGGTCCCCAGGCTTTTGCTCTCGACTGTGTCTCAAGGCTTATGCCTTGAGCTACAAACATGTACTCGGACCATGGATTATCTGCCACTCATGCGTATCGCGTTACGAAGGCGCTATTAACTTTTCTGAGGCACTGGTCTCGACAAGGTATTTTAATACTGCGTGTGTGTGTTTTGCGCGTGTTACATGTGTCAAGTGTCGTGTGTCTTGTGTGTATCATTTCATTTACCATTGCGTTCATCTGGAAGCAGCGGGCTAGGTGTGCCTCCAGGCGAACATCTCATTAGTTTTTATTAATAGCCTTTCTTTCATGCATACTAACCGATTTCAATCAGTGATCGCAAAATGTGCCATAAATTTACTAATTACGAAGTGAGCATTATTAATTACATATTGTATCGTAGCAGTGACGGTGAAGAAGGCAGCAAAATTGTAGTTAACGAAACTAGCGTTTTATTGGACGAACTTGTGCAGTCAAAAGCAGGCTATACTCAAAGAACAACGATGGCGGCGAACACACTCGGCGATCACCGAAAATCCGATCGGCGGGTCAAGCGCGTCGACTTTTATACATCAGTCGTCGAATGTTCCAAAGTAATCGCTGGGACCCGCGTGCCTTCCACAAAGTTCTACATTGTTCGCGTCGCGCATATGTGCAATCAGATTACGCAAGGTTCGGTCACACATAGCGGATGGAACCATCGATAACATTCCAGAAACTTCCTATACATGCAGGCGTGTCTTGCGCCGTGCGATAACATTTGTTAGGCGGTGAAACGTGGTCGCCCGATAAAGATAAACAAGCACACGTGTCACTATTTAAAGGGACACTAAAGAGAAAAATGATTTCTTCATCAGCAAATTACCTTTCTGCAACACCAAAAACGCCACTCTTACCACGATAAGACACTTGGTAAGCCAGAAAAAGCGCAAGAACGAAAGACGGGTGGCGACACCTCCTTCAAGTTCCCGCACCTGGTCGCTGTGACGTCAGGGATTTTGATGGCATCTTCTAGGGCTTAATTAAATATATAGCGGTACAGATTGACTGCATTGTGTTCTAAAGGAACCAAATATTAAACATGGCAACTTTCGAAAACCTTTACTCAGCCAACGCGGCCCAAATGCGAAAACATACTTTGAAATCCCTGACGTCACACTGACGTGCCGGCGTCGGGGATTCGGCGCGAAATTCAAATACTGATACTTCGACCTTCATTTTCTCACCTAATAATCAGCCTATTATTTTGAAATGGCTGCCTGCAGGATTCTCAAACAATGCTTTATTAGTCTCAACTGATTTATTGTTTCGCTTTAGTGCCCCTTTAATCAGTCATGTTCGCTAAATTTCTCATACCCCGTTATGTATCCCCAAAGAAGCCTCTTTGTCTCTGCTGTGCTGTTTACAGCCATTACTTCGAGCCTTCGCAGAATCAGCCGACACCTCCGGCCCTGGTCTGGATTGTCGGTGCCGTCGGTGCTATTGTCTACCTTTTTTACGACCCTATTCGTCGGCGTCCTATAGAACGACGACGGAAACGCGCAAACAAGACTATAGTCTCGTTTGCGCCTTTCCGTAGTTATATAGTAGCTATAGGGAACGAAACTACCCCAGCACAAGGTTCTCGTAAGTGCTATTCTGCGAATTAGTTTAGCGGAGCTCCGTGACACTAAGATATTGTAAAGGTTAAGCGCGTGAATGCATACTACGTACGGTGCGTTTCTCACTCGCCGGCGCGTTAGGAAACACGTCGGCAAGCAAGCACGCTCTCCATTCCGCACGGTATAGTAATTGCAGCTGTGTCACCGCCGACCTCAATGGCCCCACGCTGCAATGAAAGAAAGACAAAAATTTTTTCTGCGTCTGTCGGAACGGTCGTCTCCTTATCGCGTAACGACTGCTCGCTGACAGGTCGCTTCACGCCGGGCAATACGAGGAGGGTTCGCGAACGTGCAACAATTCGCGCCTTTCTGAGCAGCGCTCGCTCACTTTCGCGATAGTTCGTCGCGCTTTTTTAATTTTCTTTCTTAGCGTTTCTCATATTTTATTCTTATAGCGTACTGGGTGACTCCGACGCTTGAACGCTCCTAAAGCCTTGCAATTGTTTTTCTGATCGCATGAGTGCGCTGAGGCGAAAATGCTTGTTTCAGACTAATAGTTTGAGCAATGGGCGGTTAATGAAGGACGTGCGCGCGAGCTCTTCGTACCAGTAGTGCGGACACATACTGATACCGCACTTGCTGCTATACAATGCCCAACTTTTAACTGCTGTCGCTCTCGCTCGCCGAGCAAGTTCCGTTCTCGACCCGCACTCAATCGTTTCTCATTTTCGAAAGGTCGTGCTTCAACTCGAAACGACGCTCTTCGACGACGTATTCTTTTGTGTTATGTACGTATGGGTTGTGCTTATACGTCTACCTCTTCTTTTCCGCTTGTTTTATATCTTCTTCATATTCTCTTTGTCTCTGAGTGGGGTTTATATATATATATATATATATATATATATATATATATATATATATATATATATATATATATATATATATATATATAATGTTTACATTATTGGTATTAATGATGATGATAATACTAATGATGTCCCATGCAACTACGAGCGAAGAATACCGATGAAGACAGACCAGCGCTGTTTGATGGCAAAGCAACTGCTGATAGCCCAACTGTTTAATTTTTGTAGTCTCGGACACGTTAGCGAGGTTTCTATGTCCGCTAGACCGGAGGAGTAACTCCGGCTACTGTATGCGCTCATCCAGCGGCTAGCATGCTTGGGTGAGGCCGGTTCACCTGGCAACTGCTGCTGCTAATGGGTCGTTTCTTGAAGCTTTTTCTTTTTTTTTCGCGGAACGCATCAAATCGTCTATTATCGCACATCGCGCGGTGCCAGCGTGTTCTGGCGTTTCGCTTTGGTGCTCTGTGACATGAGCCACGGAACACATGTCCACAACATTAAACAGCTAAAATGATTAAATATTAGATCGTTTTAGGCTGCCACTAAAGTGCCGTGCACGATGTGAAATCTTGGCAACGCCTTCAAGACCATTCATTAAAGTGCTCTCTTCCGTGCATGCAAATGACGGAAATGCAGTACATTCAATGACATAATGGTGTTTAAAGATTAACCGCTGTAAAAATTACCGCTGATGCATTGGACGTGAATAAACGAAGCGAGTTTCTGCGTAAATAGACTGCTTCGGACGCTAATTGTTGTTGCTGGGAGGTACCAGACAGCGATCAAAACACGATACCATCCTATACCGCGAAACAGGTATGCTGAGAAATTTCCTTGCCACATTTCAAGATATTTATGTAGGGGATCTGGGACGGTCGACAAAATGAAATTCTCCTCTTCATATTAATTCAAAAATTATATTTGACAGTACTACTTAAAATCAGACATCCTTTCTACAGGCCAGTAGAATCACGTATAACAGCTGTCGTCGTCGTCGTCGTCGTTGTTGTTTCCCATGCAATAAACTCATAATCCAGCCAGAGAAGAGTGCCATCAGAGGCTTTAGTAAGGCTTTAAGGTGAAATCATTAAATGCTTGATTTAAACTGAGCGCGCAATGGTGTCGGCGCCTCGCACTCTGGGCGCGACCGCCGCCCTCCGACCTGGTTTTCATTTCGGGCTGCAGATGGCGCTACCAGCCGCAAAAGTTTGGCCTACCTGGACTCGATAGCGCACCACGTCGCGAGGCGCGCTGCTTGCGAACGCTGCCAACAGCCGCGCTTTTTTCGCACGCTGCAGCTGTCGCGCGCACTCGTAGCGTTCCATGTTGGTAGAGTGACGCTTTTCCTATCGCGTGCGTTTTTATTTAACTCATACGCTAGCACATCTGGAGCCGAAATGCCTGTCCAACGGTGAGGCAACGACGGCAGTTCAGATGTGAGCAAAGCGAGACAGAAGAATTCGAGGTATGTCGCACATAATTGTTTGTGCGTCCACGCACAGACGACGCACACTTGTGTGACGCGCAGGGAAGCTCCGCGTGCGACTGAAGGCATCCCGTGCGTCATCGAAGCGAGTATTGCGGCTGGCGTGTTTGTCTGTCTGCACTGCGCAGGAAAGGCAATCGCTTCGCGCGCCTCCGATCTCCGCAAGCACGTGGAAGTGGGAAACTCGCGAAGGCATGCCATACGGTAGCTCAGAATAGAGTTTGAACATGTAAAACAGCGCGTGTATTACCCAGAAGGAAAAAAGAGATACGGTAAAGTGGAAGGCAATGCTTATGTTCATTCCAGTAGCTAACTTCTGGTAAGGAATATCCCGCTGACAGGAATGTCAGACGAATTCTGTCGAAAATTGCACGTTGCACAGAATATTCCGCCCTCCAGAAACACTGCAGTGTTTCACTCCATTTATTCAGGGCAACGATACAGTATACTCATTGCTCACCGGGTGAAATTGCCTACGAGTGTAGTAGATACGTCAGTGCTTGCGCACTGACGTATATGTGTGGACATGTGATAGCCTGTTGGCTGGCGCGCGTGAAACTGGCCGTACACGAAACGTTCGTGACGCGAAGGCATTTTTTGGCATTGCAGCGGTCAGGGCTCTAATACGGCAAGTGTACTTGCATGAAACGAACTTCCGATGGGGTTCGGACGTGCCTTCGTCGGTCGTAAAGTGGCGCGACCGCTTCACAATGAGCCACAAACCCGCTGGTTTCAAGGCCGGGAAGCACGCGCCATTTCGTTGTAGGCGTTTTCTTCTTTAGGTGTGTGCCTTTCTTTCTTTAAGTGATCACACCTAGCGCATTTTTGTCGGCATCACAGTGAGGTCATCCCACAACGTAGCGTATGGAATGACCGCGCCGTCGTCCGCCGACGCCACGCCCTACATCCACCGGAAACGCGCGTTCTCGTGTGGTTGCCGGTGCCAGCTGCCATCGCAGCGTTCAACGACGCGCGCGCACGCAGGTGCGCGTCTAATTACTATCGAAGAGAGAGAGAATGCGGGAAGGTGAGTTTAGTTTTTGCGTATATATGGCTACGTTTCATCACAAGGGGGACAATGGAAGCCACAGAGAGAAGAGACAAGAGTGCATCGAATTCAGGTTCCGCCTGAAGAATGAACGGCGTAACATGACGATTGCTCCGCGCTGTAGTAACAGCTGAATGTTTCGGTCGTCGCGGTCAATTAGCCGCCATGACAGTATACACCACCCATAAACACACTGTTACCACCACATTAATAAAAAAAAAATTACCCGCCTCGCGATTTTAAATAGTAACTGGAAGGGCTTTGAGAGAGCGCTTACTCCCTTTCCCCGCCCTACGAAACGGGAATGAGCTAAGCTTAAAGAGAGAAGGAAATAAACGTGAGAGAGGGTGAACAATGCGCGCATGCATGAGTACATTGTGAGTCTTGTTGACATCGGAAACCACGACAAGCCTCGGCTTGGTTTCTGCACGCGAGGAGGTTGGCCGTGATCCAGATTTTACCGTGGGATGGAAACGCTTACAGGGTTGAGAATGTAAACACGTGAGGTGAGCGCAGCGAGGGAACACGGCAAAACGTTTCACGTTCATGGAGCGAACGCACGGCTATAGGTACTGTTGTCGAAGCTCTAGTATGCATACACGATTTCTGCGTTGCGAATATTCTTCTGCGTCTGACTCTGTGCATGACTGACGCTATTATTTTCTTTTTTTCTCCTTATCTCTTCTTCGCCTTTCCACCTCCCCAAGCCGAGGGAAGCCAACCGGGCGCGTCCTTAGTTATAACCTCCATACCCCCCCTCCCTATCTCTCTCTCTCTCTCTCTCTCTCTCTCTCTCTCTCTCTGTTGTTGTTGTTGTCGTTATCGTCGTCGTCGTCGTTGTCGGTGTTGTTATTGCTGCAAAGGTTTCTGTGTATCTTACGTACGGAGTAGTCCATATCACAATCTACAGGGTAAGAGGCCAAATCCACTGGCTTACCTGGAGTGCCTTGAAGTCATCCACCGTGATCTCGCGCCGCCCATTCACCCTAGCGATCTTGGTGAGGGTACGAATGGCCTCGTCCCTCCGCCCTACTGTCAGGTGCCAGCTAGGAGATTCGGGCACGAACCTGCAGGGTGAGAGCGCGACGTGAAAACATACGGCGATGAGCAGCTTTGACTGTGTAGGCAAAAGTTCAGAATCAGGAAACAGTTGCTGTGACTTTAGTGGCGAATTAAATCGTAGTTACGGTGGCGGGCTGCGGATTTAGCACCTTTACGCTTGGCCGTATCTGTCATATACACTAAGGTCTAGCAAGCACGGCAAGACTCGTAGCCATAAGCGCAAGAATGGCGCTCCAAAATCACCGGCGTGTAGCAACGCGTTACGTTGCGGACTTCGGAGGTGATGCCGCGCAACTTGCTATAACAGAGACGAAATGGGAAGGAAAGGTAGCCATAAGCGCAAGAATGGCGCTCCAAAATCACCGGCGTGTAGCAACGCGTTACGTTGCGGACTTCGGAGGTGATGCCGCGCAACTTGCTATAACAGAGACGAAATGGGAAGGAAAGGTGCGGTGGTCAAAAAGACGCACTTTCGGCTTACTGCCCTACAGAGGAAGAGGATTAGGGTTCACAAAAAAAAAAATTAAGGAGAGATATAACGACTGCACGCACATCCGGTGTTCTAGAAGATCGTACTGTTCCACCCATCAGTTGTAATATCAGGTTCTCAGTAAAATACTCGTCCCTTGGTGGCCGGCTCACGCTTCAGACCTGGCCGGTGTGATGTCTATCTTTTTTTTCATCGTGCTACTGATATAAAGTGCGGAAACAAGTTCTCACGTTCCAAAGAACGGAATGACCAAGCATAATCATCTATCTATCGTAGGCAGCACGCAAAAGGATGAAGCCGACTTGGGGACAACAGAGGACCAGAGGTCGTCCTGTGATGACAGGTTAAATTGACAGCTTGAGAGCTCTTCCTTGATTCGGTGGATAGTGGTGCGTGATAGTAGTGATAGTGGTGCTTGGTTGGTGGAGCGACGTGTCTGGTTAATTTCGATAGCGAGCGAGAATCTAGCTTATAATATATAATCCCGGGGTTCTCAGCACCGCACAGCCTTTTCAGAGGGGCAAGCGGCTCCTACATAGCCGCACGAAATAGAGCAATAGCAGGTCTGTGTGATGCCCTTGTAGATGTCCAGGGCAGCACACGCGTTGCACTGAAGGATTTAGCGTGTCCTTATCTCTGTCTACAAGGAGTGGGTGACCCGCGGAACTTACTTCGTGACTGCGATATGGGCTGGCAATGATTCTCCTTAAATTAGGATTCCGAGTAAGCGCGAGTCGTATAAGATAGCGTTGATTCCCAGAGCCTCCAGCAGACTCGCCTCGTAAGAAAGGTAGAGAAGGTAGAGTGGGGATGGCTATCTAGCGATGGTCGAATCATCCATCAGAAAGTTTGGATCTGCGGGCAGTCAATGCGCGTCTTTCCGAGGACGTCTGCTGAAGAACACGTTCGGCGGCCCTTCCGCGAGTCCCGAAGTGTGCAGCGTGAGCACACATCAAACGGTTTCTTGGCTTGCCCATCATCGGGACAGCTAAGAATGTGGCCTTCATGGTCTTCAGCTACACCCAAACGTCGCTGTGTCCCACGGCAATGTTGCTCAGCCCCTGCCCGCCATCCGGCTTGAGGTTTACCAATACAGACGGGGCGGCGCAGAATCACAAGATAAATCGCAACATGTTTAGTCCAGTCGTAACTACCGATTAAAGATCCCTGAGTCGTATGCGTCCGTTTGCGCACTACATGCGATCGGAATAACTTCCAGCTTGCCCGCTTCACTGTCCACAAACACTTATTCGCTTTAAAGCATGGGAATAGTACGGGAAACGAGGAAAGACACAGCTCTGTTGAAGCCGACGTTCCGACGAGGGTACTCGTCTTTGTCAAGACCTTCGGTGAAGTATGGGCTCCGACACCTCTTGCTTGCAGCCCCTCCGCCCCCCCCCCCCCCGTAGTCGGCGCCTACGGCGATAGCAATGTCTGCCTATTGCACCTTCCTTATTTATTTTTCTTCTTTCTTCTTTCCGTGGTGCTCTTCTGGCAAGCCTTCAAAGTTGACGTCTGATAAATGTGTCAGAGAGCAACAAAGGTGCGGTTACAAGACGGGTTAACAACCGCCGCTTCCCCGTTTGCTAGCAGAACTTGCATGTGTGAGGTTTCGCGCGGAAGGGACTCTTGATAATGCACAATCGCCAGTGGCGTGCATCCATCGCCAGTGGCTTGAATCCCTGCTGGTCTTCGCTGAACCTAACAAACTGTAAAATGCTTCCACGTGTGTCTTATGCAGCAGGACAAGCTTGCGAATGAGAATATTCAACAAACAGTGACCTCGTGTAGAAGTGGGAAATGTATGGTCCGAGAGAAGTAGACTGTGCTGAGATATTAACGAATTGGACAAACACTGTCTGCTAATCCACTTGCCGGTCTGGCCATGGTCTGGCTGTCTCCTCGTTCGTCGCACAGCGCAGGGAAAGCGCAGCTAGAAAGGAGTAGAGGCCATTGGTCCCCAGACGAGTCTATACGGGAGGATGACCAACATGGGAATGAAAACATACCCCGAACCTGTACGCGGCACGATTAAACGGCGGGCTGCAAGTATATCTGCGCTCATCCCGCGGTCGTGCAGTCGGCGGCGTGGTCGTGCGATTGCGCTGCAAGCCACTAATCTCTCGCCCGCAAAAAAAAAAAAAAGAAGAACTTCGTCCAAGTCTTCGTTGCCAGCAAAGGCCACCATATCGCACAAAGAAACAAAAAAAGGGGCGACAAAGAGAGAGCAATGCTGCAGTCTCTCCTCCAGTCCAAGCAAGTCTTATCATTAGCGGCGAGTTCGTGGTGGAGGTTAAAAAAAAAAGAAGACAAAACGAAGACAAGAACAAAAAAATACCGGTGTGATCGCCTCTCCGTGAATGAGTATCGATAAATATAGCAAAGCCCGGCGGCCGACGCAGCGTTGCTGCTGCTGTCAGTGTTTATCGCTTCGACGGCGGTGTCTCGCGCGTGGTCTTTCCCAAGGGTGATTCCCCGCTGGACTTTTTCTATTTCCTGGGCACGAAAATAGACCGCCAGACAGCGCGCGTGCGTGCGCGCGCGCGAGTTGGTGTGTTCTACTCGCGCGTATACGCTCGTGCCTTGGCCAAGACGCAGAGATCGAGATCTTGGCCTCCCAGAGCGCAGACTTCTAAATGGGAAATTCTCGGACTTCGCAAGTAGATGCGTTGACGTCAAGACATAGTCCGTTGCTGTTACTCACTGCTGGAGTCACTCGCTTGCGTTCTCTCCTTCTTTTTTCTTCATTTCTTCCTTTCTTTCTTTCTTTCTTTCAGGCTTATAAGCTACAGCCTGTAACATGATGCTAATACAAACGTACACGAGAGGAACTTTTTGGGTGCTCAAGAAAGCATTCATCAGCAACATGCGGAGACAAAAACTTCGCAGAGCAAGGTAGCTTCGATATGCATGACTTAGTAATATAGTTAGCGGGATCTTTAAGTTTCATGTACATATACGGAGAAAACTGATTTGAACACCAACAATAAGCTTGTTCCAGAACACAATTCATCTAAGTCTATGGGATTACAGATGTTTAGACAACATTTTAGTATAACATGGCGTATGGGGGGCATTCATTAAAACAACGCAGCGCATAAATGCAAAATTCCATATTATTATTATTATTATTATTATTATTATTATTATTATTATTATTATTATTATTATTATTATTATTATTATTATTATTATTAGTGGCGCCGCCTCCTGGCATAGTAAGTTTTTCACACGTTATCTACACGCGTCAACCCCAACTCGCGCGCAAACATACGCCCGCTCTATCGCCAACTTATCAAGCATAATTGAACGGGCGCACGCTTGAACCAACGTGCCGAAGTATGGGTGACGGCGACTACCCCAACAACACACGAATGTTCGAAGCTGAACGTTTCGTGACGGTCCATAGAGTAAGCAAGTGACTAGCGATGATACGTATTTGCTACAAGCCATTACAAAGTGCGGAACATCTGCGTTCTAAGTCTTGCGCACAGCGAGAACAAATCTATCGCAACTGAGCACATCCGTGAGCCATTAGGCAGAAAAAACGCCATCGGATAGTGACCGCACCAAGGAACGTTACCGAATCAAACACATGGCAAGCCGCTGCTTCAAAGTGTTTGAAATTAGGGAGGGAAGAGCAAAAGACATTCATCCTGATTTATTTCATAAACGGGAAGTTTGGGCAGCCTGGACTGCATTTGTAGCACCGTTTTTAGTATAAGCACCTTATACGCTGCTCGCGCAGTTTGGACGAGGCATAATGAACTCAGAAAGCGCTTACATGTCCTCTGAGGCTGAGGCCAAAGCTTCGTGTCGTTCACTCAGTCATCGTCCACGATATCCACCGAAACAGAGGTTTGCTGAGTCGCACCGGGGTGCCATGCACTTCCATTGTAAACACGGAGGCAGCTGAGGCAAGATGGACGCGTCACCACGTGATCAAACATGGCGGCGCCTACGGGATCACCGCGAAAAGAGCCTATAGGGCCTACTCGTGTGACGTCCCGGCTCGAAGCACCAAATCCTTATGCTTATTTAGAAGGTGGCGTGCACATAGCTACGCAACCCGGGTCTTATAGCCGATAAAGTGCCGGTGCTCGGCAGCACGGCAGTTGCTAATACAAAAAAACCTTCCAACACCTCCCATCGTGATACATCTTCGTAAATACTTCCCGTAGAAAATCTGAACAGTAGTTCACTAGTCTCGAAAGGTAAAAGTTAAAATTCACGACAGAGAAAGTCTGCAAACGTAATAATCGTACAGTCTACTTCTCTCGGACTTTACATTTCCCATTTCTACACGAGGCCACTGTTTGTTTAATTTTGTAGTTCGCAAGCTATAATGCTTAGAGGACAAACAGAAGCGTGGCCGCATCTCACTTCTCTACCACCTCCTCGCCCCCCCCCCCCCCCCCCGCCCTGTTCACACATACCATCTCTACGGCAACCACCACCACCCCTTGATTCTGATTCCATCTGCAATTCCCATGGTACTAGGGTGGCTTCTGCACCGTGAGAGCCGTGTAATCGTGCTGGGGCCACACTAAACTACACACTGGTGTGTTCCAGTTATGTGTTTTAAAGGGGCACTGACAAGATATTTTCGACCATTCATTTTCTGCCTTAAGTATAGGTCTTAGAGCTCTAAATCTTAGCGAAAACGGTGCGCGCTCCCGTGGAAGCAGGACATTGCGACGTTTGGACACTGGCACTGGCCCGCTTGGCCGTCCGTTATGTTCCTGCATCGGCCCTCACAATGAGTAGCAGCGTACGAGGTGACCTTGCGAGCCGGAGAGAGTGTCAAAACGCCGCAATGTTCTGCTCGGACGTACCGTGCCACGACGTCACGACATAGTATCCTCCTCAAAGCGAAACCGGAACTTGCCGCAGAAAAGCCATTTTATAAAATTATTAACGGCGCTTAGAGGCTTGTCACGATTCTTTCTGGGGTTTAGAGGTCCTCAGGCTTTCACTTAACACAAGAAATGAACAGTCGAAAATATCACGTCAGTACCCCCTTAAGACACCAAAATACTTTTCAATAGTTCCCAGAGCTCTGTGAAATAGTTCCATACTAAGACCTGAATATCTGGTCAACTTGCTGAAACGATGATTCACTCCTCACAGCTTTGGACTACAGATGATGCAACAGGATACCGTATATGCCGCAAGGCACGGAGCCTGAGAGAGTTGAGTGCGCAACGGCTTCTTACGTTTCGTAAAATCTGTTGTAGGCTACAAGTTTTCTTCCGTTCAACGGGCACCTAAGCGTCAACATCGTGGTTTTTGGATTGACTCATCTTCAGACGCTTAAAGCTGTAGGCGCACATCCGGAACAACTTGCAGTGGGAAGGCGTACATGTCACACCGTTATTGCCAAGGGACCCGGTTTTATGGGCACTTACCAAAGGATGACCAGGATGGCGACGCTGAGCGCGGAGTTGGTGAGGACCAGCCCTCGCCAGCTCTGGATGAGGTCGGCGTACCAGGGATAAGAAGACGACATGATGGTCCAGCTGAAGGCCCACACGAAGCCGATCAGCGTGCGCCGCTCGGGTATGGTGAACTCGATCACTGCGCGATGAAGTTGCAGCGAGTGGAGATGCATGTCCATGCGTGTGTGACATAGCAAAGCTTAGCGCAAAAGAACAGAAATATGATTGGGGGAGTAGGGGCGGACATTCTTCTGTGCACTCATGGATTCACGTGAAATGCGGGGGCACGAAACCGCTACTGGAAATGCTCCACACGGCAAGAAACGAAATGAGACGAAAATAGCTTTTTTTACTTCTCCTTAAACGTATTATCGTTCGCGGAATGCCATATTACTGGATTGGTGTACGGCAGCTACAACCTTGGTTAGTGTTAATGTGTATGCCCATACAGTAACTCTAACGTTGGTATAGCTTGGTAACGACATCTCGTGACGCAGAGTTTAATCCTGCTGTTACCTATCCGTCTCCCCTCCGCTCCTCCTCCACTTTCCTCCTCGTGCGCCCTTCTTTCATCTCCCGCTGCACTCCGCGTTCGCTTTCATCTTTCGCGGCGCTCGTTCGCTCGGTTACGAGGTACAACAACGCCGAGGCACGTCGACGCTCGACGGCGGAACGGGCGCCTGAGAGCTGTGCTCTAGAAAGAATTTGTGCGTTTTGCTTCGATGTGAGAGAAAGTAATAAAGGATTGTCTCTCGCGGGTGCTGGTCGCGACAGCAGGAGAAAACCTCTGTCGTGAAAGCAGCTCGCCTCCTCAAATCAGAGAAACCGGAGATCTTATTTGAAATATTTCATATCTCAGCCAACACTCAACCTTCTTTCTTTAATTATTGCGCTGGAACGCTCCCCGGACGACGTTTTACAAGTTAGTGTATATCAATAATGTTACGTTTCGCCTACGACGCGCGGTATAGCCGGCGCGGATGCAACGGACGCCGGGGCTTCGTTCAAAGCGGCGAACATTTTGGCCCGTTCAGCGCTGCTTCCTGCCAAGCGCGTCCAGGCATGTTTCAATGCCACGTGTCTTCGTGTGTGTGTGTGTGTGTGTGTGTGTGTGTGTGTGTGTGTGTGTGTGTGTGTGTGTGTGCGTGTGCGTGTGCGTGTGTGTGTGTGTGTGTGTGTGTGTGTGTGCGTGTGCGTGTGCGTGTGCGTGTGCGTGTGTGTGTGTGTGTGTGTGTGTGAGCTCCTCTCCCCATGCCGAGGAGAGGAGCTCCCCAACTGTGAAGCGAGGAGGTCTGGCCGGCGCCGGCCCGGCGGATGCGTCACTTCTCGTCTCAACGTGTCCAGGCGCCGCCGTCACGTGCGCCTCATCCCGAGCCGTTCCTTCTTGCCCTCGACTCCGAGAGTATAAAAGCA
The DNA here is from genome assembly GCF_050947875.1 of Dermacentor variabilis. Lineage (NCBI taxonomy): Eukaryota > Metazoa > Arthropoda > Arachnida > Ixodida > Ixodidae > Dermacentor > Dermacentor variabilis. Next base: position 102,233,323 of record NC_134569.1, read on the forward strand.
GCTGCCCCCGGACGCCAAGGGAGGCTTCGAATTCTTCCGTCGAGTAACGTGCTCTCCCGTTTCTCCACTTCGGTCGACCTGACCGGCCGCTCTTTTGCGTTGGCCGCCAGGCCAACGCTACCCTTGGGGCTTGCGACCCATTTGCAACAATAAGCAAAATTTCTGATGAAGCCTGGTGCGAGCTTTTTAACAATCTTCGAAATGTGCCGGGCGCTGTCCAAGTTGCAGCAAGGTATAAGAACAGGCTAGTTGATAATCCATAACTATCACCTACTATCATACCTGGGTATTGCGGCATGTATAGTGTTTCCCTGTAGATACTTAGCTTGTTTTTGGCTTTGTGCGGTTCCTTTCACTGTTCTTCCATTTCCCACGTGTATTTCAATCGGCCGTCATATGTTCATGAAGTATCTGTGAAATTGAGAATAAACATTGAGTTGCAAGCCAGCGCTTGTGTCTGTCCCCATTATTCGTCCCCTGTTTCGTTTATGCTCACTAGACGCTTTCATTGCTGCTTAAATGTCATGGACGTAGAAGTTTTCTCTGTGTTATACTTCGGAAATTAGCGACGGTGAGCCAGGAACCCTGGCTGTGCGCTTCGGTGAAAATAAGAACCGACGGGGTCCCCGTATCTTCTAACTGCTACAAGGCTGCTTGCGGACTGAAATGATTGATGATTCTGCGATTTATTAATAAAGGCACGTCCACAAGCGAACTTCCACAAGAATAATCGAAGCCGAGAACACCACTTGACTTATCTGCATACTGTCTTAGTGCAGTGAAAATGAGCGCACTGAAAGACGCTAACTGTTTAAAAGATCCTACAATATTTGCGGCGTATTTTGCTTTAGTTGTCTTTACCATGCTGTACTTTGCTTGTTTTAATAGTATATTCTAAATTCGTAAACAATTCACCTTGCGCGGCCTAAATGTCCGGCTTCCAATATGCTGAAGATGTTCATAAGTTATTTCCAAATATGCGCAAGATGTGCTCAGTCTGTTTACAACATGATAGCGTGTCACTTCAAATATTGATTCGACATATTTGATTCGACCATGCTCCTTTATTCAGTAAGTAAGCGCATGTTTCCAAGTTTATAAGACTAATATTCTTATTTCGCATACCTGTCTTCTACTTTGCTATCGCAATCTATGCCCCGCCTTTCGGACGAAACTGCGACTTTTTTTTATATATCAGCAAATTGTAAATTGAAAAACTGGTCATGAATTAAAAATAAAGATGAAAGCTCGGAACGACCACCTCCAATATTGTAGCTTCTTCCTGACGACAAAGGCTTTCTGCAGGAAAGCGACGCGATCTTCTAAGTGTTCCTTGGTGTAGAAGCACGACCCACGCAGCCCAGTGAAATGAAGTATAGTAGCAGGAAAATATAGCGCAGTGTCCTTGGGCACGCGCCGATTTCGAGCGTCTCGCAAATGCGAGATAACCGCGATAAAACCGGTGTACAAACTCCATAGCTGACCGCGCGACGTGTGCATGCTAAAACAAAAACGAGCACAGAAGAAAAAAAAAGTGCGGCTGTACATGCCATCGCCAACGATTTCTCGCTTGTTTCTGTGGCCGAAATCTGCCACGCCAAGCAACTTCGTTGTTGTCAACAACACAGGCATGTTGGTAAACCTGTTCCGCATCGCGAATAGGCCCTTAGACATTTGCATCACGGTGCCTTGCGTCTCTTTTGCCTTCCTTGGCGAGTTAGCGCCACTTTTCCGTATCGGGTATGTGTGTTTCTAACCTGTTTCTTCTATAGCCTCCTTCGCGGGCCGATTCCAAAGATAGCGCAGTTTAAATATAACTTCCACTGAGTATATGCTCCTGGGGCTGCTTGTTGTGGGATGATGATTATTATTATTTCTGTCGTCGTCGTCATCGTCATTGTTGTTGTTGTTGCAGTGATGATAATGATGATGACGACAAAATATGGAAGGCGACTCAACCTCTGGCTGACGTCGATCAAACGTCGCCCCAGCACAGCTGTCATAATAAATCACACGGTTCACAGACCTTTATCACCCCCAATACGACCAGGAAGACGTATTTCATCGACTTCAACTAGACGATGAATCGCCTTCCAACATTTTTATGGATACTCACTCGCAGAACTGTTAGCCCGGGTACAGTACTGCGCAATAAATTGAAAAATAACTTTAGCATGGTGCGCTTTGCTTGAACGACCACCTTGTCCATGTATGTACGCGTAGCCCCAAAAGCTTCCGATAAGTCAAAATAAAAAAAGGGTCAGAAGTTGCTAGCGATTCGTCCTGCTTTTTACTCAGTGACAGCGGCAACAGCTTGGTTTGTTTTGGTTTGGTGCCAACGGATACGGCTCATCCCACTACAGGGGATCGGCCATGAATCGGGTGGCAGTAGGTACAAAGGGCAGCACACTTGAGAGTGTGCTGCCCTTTGCGCATCTTGCGCATATTTGGAAATAACTTATGAACATCTTCATCATATTGGAAGCTGGACATTTAGGCCGCGCAAGGTGAATTGTTTACGAATTTAGAATATACTATTAAAACAAGCAAAGTACAGCATGGTAAAGACAACTAAAGCAAAATACGTCGCAAATATTGTAGGAGCGGGAACAGCCATTGTCGTCGTCGTCGTCGTCGTCGTCGTCTACGTTGCTGTTGGTGGTGGTGGCGCAAGACATGGCTCGTACCCACTGTAGGTGTTGGTCTCACAGAAGCCGCATACCCATGTGCCCTACAGCCATATGGCCATTCGCACAAGAAAAAAAAAGAAGAAAGAACTCCCCCCCCCCCCCTCCCAGTGGTGATCGAGCAATAAATGCGAAAGAATTTCCTTAGCATTACGTCGTACTTCTTTGAAGTCCCGTATCCATGATATAAAACCGTGTTCCCCACATTGCAAAGTGTTGTTCAGGAGCTCACTCACACGACACATCATGTCCTGCCTCGTCGAGGCGCTAAGTGTAAACTATATATATATATATATATATATATATATATATATATATATATCGGGTGATTCAGCGAGCACTTTCAAAAATTAGTAGAAATTGCCTGTGCCAGATAATTCATGAGCTGGTCTACTCGAAGAGGCGGACATTACTTTCACAAAAAGTTTGAACGTATAATCAAATAATTAACAAAAATTCACTAATTCCGTAACTAATTCCCTAATGGCCCATATTGGAATTTACACATTCCAGCCGTTGACTTCGCAAGGCGAATTTACTTGGAACGAATTCTCGGGATGAAACCAGTTTCGAGACATTTATTCCTGAACTTTGCGGAGAAATGCATTGGCGTTCCAGTTACTTTCTTAATTAACAAAACTCCGTTTTATGCATTAAAGCACAAAAGCAACTGCAACGCCAATGCATTTTCCCGGCAAGTTCGGGAATTATTATCTCGAAACTAGTGTCATCCAAGAGAGTTCGTTCCAAGTGGATCCACCTTGCGAGCACCATGTCTAGAATTTGTAAATTGCAGTACGGTCCATAAGTTGATTAGATAAAATCTTAATTCGTGAATTTTTGTTAATTAGTCGATTGTGCATTTGAATCTCTCGTGCAAGTAACATCCGCCTCTTCGAGCATACCAGCTCGCGAACTAGAATTGAGCTATCTGCCACATGCAACCTTTAAAAATTTTTGAAAGCGTTCGCTGAAACACCCTGCACCATACATGCTCTCCTACGCTCTCCCATCCACTCTCTACCACGCGACCGGCTTCCCATAAGTGCACTTCTTTTTTTCCACTTTTATACTCCTAGTGCGAACGCATTAAAAGAAAGAAAGGAAGAAAACATTTGAAGCCACCATGAAATTAGAACGTGATTTCGCAGCGCAGTAAGAGCGCACCACCATCGGCAACCCAAGTTGCGGAACTCTCCGTAGAATGAACTTGCGGAGAATTGATAGAGCGGTCCCGTGCCCTCAATGCATCCCGACTGAACTGCGTCGAATGATACGAGGGATTGGTGGTCTATAAACCTTGACGGAGGTTCGAGGAACATTCTGCGGCGGGAGGATAAGCAGCGGCAAGAAAGGTGGAAATGACCGATCCTTCAGGCACAAGAACCCATACTTTTCGATGCAGAGAGCATTGTCTTCGTCCCGTACGTTATTGCCTCGCCTAGCTTCCGAAATACGTGCACAGCAGCAGAGACACCCGACTCTCAGAGTCTACGTAGACAACCAAGCTCCGCACTTATTGTTAAGCGTCAATGCTGCGTCGGATATGCAGGGTAGTAGTTAGAGTGTGCGGCTAAGTTCAATTCCTACTGAGGAGGGTGTGGGTGGCGAAGTTTTAAACCCTAGCTTTCGTTGTCGCAGCATCACTCCCGCACTTTGGTGTCCGTTTATTCGTCTAACCTTTATCGAATGCGCAGGTGCACAATGACGTCATATAGTCTTATATCGGCTTATACGCTTCTACTTGCCTAATTCGGACCACGCACTCTGCACCCTTTCCGCACCATTATTTCTCACACCTAATCAGTCCCGATCTCCTGCGGCGTTTCTCGAAAGGTTGTGCGCTACATGTGTTCTTAGTTTGTTCTCGTGATTTGTGACGCATACGCAGAGTAGCGAAGCATATAAACGCGCGAAAATCGTCAGCACGGCGTCTGTTGGGCAAGAGCAGTTGCGCTTCGCAAATTACTGGAAAAGGAAGGTGCGCTGAACTATTAACCAATCAGAAAGGTGCAATTGACGTCATCAGATGTATATACATATGACTACAGAAGACCTTTTCTCTCAGTTGTGAATGATATGAATGACACCCCCTCGTGAGGTCCAGAAAGCTGCGGCAGAAGAAGAAAAGAAATCACCCAAAGCACGGATGCTTCCTCATCTGTAGGTAAGGAGACCTGCCTGCATGCACATTGGACATGCCATGTGCTGTGTTTTAGTGCATCGTTCTAAATGTTTCTCTCTCTCTCTCCCTCCCTCCTCTCTCTCTCTTTCTCTCTCTCTCTCTCTATCTATCTATCTATCTATCTATCTATCTATCTATCTATCTATCTATCTATCTATCTATCTATCTATCTATCTCAACTCTCTCCAAAACTAACAAAAACTTCGCTTAACATGGACAGACGTCAAGGATTTGTTCGGCATGACTTTTGTTCTTATTCATGAGGGTGAAACTGGGGATCAAGAAGTTGCCTGGGCAACCACAACAAAATAACGGTGACAAGTTGATGACGACAGCTTAACGGAAACGAGTGATGCCTCCCCCCCCCCCCCCCCCCGTCCCACTCCACCCATCCACCGCATTTTTGTTCGCTTGTTTGCTTGATTCCTTGCCTTTTTTTTTTTTTTTGAGCTTCTAGCGGCAGTCGCAGTAAGTTTGATGCTCCGAATTAAGGGCAAGTCTGTTGACGGCAGTTGACGTGTCCATGGCGTTTACCGCAGTCTCCGCATTACCAAAGGTTCTTTGCGGGTTGATGTAAGGCTTACATTCTTATGGAAATATCTGGGCCCGTATTCACAAGAAACTCTTATGTTAGAATTGTTCGTGAGAGCAAATTCCAGCGAGTGCTGATGCTGGAAATATTATTAGAGAAGGTGGCCAGCCAATGGCAAATAGCAATTGCGAACGAAAACCTTTGTGAATTCGGCGCCTGGATTTCTTTTTTATTTGATTCATTGAATACACACAATACAAAATACGGTTCGGACCCATAGCCTTCACGGCTAGCTTGGGGTTCAATAACAAAATATACATAAGAAGAACAGCGTACTTATTGTACGAGACAACTTAAACACACGTTATTAAAGCATTTTTACAGGGAAAATATAGGGTAAGCAAAAGACTATGTTATGACAACAGGGTATACAAACAGAAAGACCTTGTCAGCATTCATGAAAGAAGTTCTTTAAGCACTGTGCGATGTTATGGCCAGCCTTTACACTGTGTAGTAGTGCGTTCCATATTGTAGCACCGTTGAACTACATGAGACTCTGTCCATAAACATTGTGACAAGGTGGTAAGTTGATGCAGTTTTAGTAACTGCCCTCGTGTTTCATGACGGAAAATGTAACATTGTGATGGGTAGCGGATTATTAAAATGTATTATTGCATTAACTACCTGAGCAACCTTTACTTTATACGCCTCAATGAACGGCAGAACACGAAGCCGTTGAAAGACAGGTTTACTTGGATCAGTATGTTTAAAAAAAGGTAACTATTCGTAGCGCACGTTTTTGAAGACCGGCGACAGCTAGATTCTACGGTTTTTTATGTACTGCCCAAAGACCGTAAACAATAATAAATGCGACTCTGTATAAACGCAAAGTAAAGCATCGTAAAACTCGAAAGTCAAGACATTGACGGGCTTTTAACAATACATGACAACCATACGCCAATTTGTAACATGCCTTACCAATTCGATATTTCCGATGCATATCCGATTCAAACCAAATTCCTATATACTTCTAGCGGCATACTCTGTTCCGTCGGACATTACTTAAATATATAGACAGGGAGTCACAATTCGTTTCCTTCCTCCTGGCATAGAGGACTACAAAATTGGTTTTGTCGATGTTAAGTGTAACCTGATTCTGCGTGAACCATTTCGCGACACAACCGAGTTCTTGCTGTTAGTGTGACAGTTACCGTGCCTTTTGCTCTTTTCTTAAGAGCAACAACTACGACTTCTCAACCTCCTTCTTCTCCTCCTCCTCCTACTACTACAACTACTACAGTTACTACTACTACTACTAATTCGCGACGCTTCGCACCAATTACTGCGCGGCGTCATTATAGGTGCGATTTGAGATTGCATCGCTGGGCTGTGTTCATCCCTTGGCGCGCTGCCAGTGCGTGCTTGCGTATGCGCGCCTCGAACGACTGCCCTGCCCTTGGGTCCCGTCGTCACGTAGGCGGAACCACGCGCAAAGAATGGGCAATGCTAAGACCGTTGCTCGCAAGGGCTTGTGCGGCGTGCGGCAACGGCAATAAATTCTGGGAATGCGCCCGAGAAAACTCTTTCCGCGCACGCTCAACGCTCCGCTATGGTATAGCGAGGAAACATACCTGCTGTCTGTGGCAGAGGCTCCGCATTGCGCAAGTGTCTAGTGGTGTCGGCAGTCGCGAAAATATTGCCGCACATAGGGCGTTTTGGGTCCCCCGTTGTTTTGGACTAGACTGCAATGGGCTAAACGAGTCAGCATTTTCTAGGAACGCCATTAGAGGACGAGGAGTCACTCGTCTGTGGTCGAAGAACAGCTTCGCGCACCCACTGCCTTTACCTTGGCGTCTCGAAAGTAGCCAATAGTAAACGCCCAACGAGAAGTGAAGTCTTTTCTTTTTTTACTTTCTTTCCTTTTTTTCCTTTTTAGTCGCTAGGAAAACTCAGATGACTGTTTGCTCGAAGGAAGAGCTAAACTGCGGGGTGTAATAGGTAGAGTCGAGTCCTACGCTTGTGCACACACCGGTGGCAATATACAGGCCTGCTCCGTGGGCCACCTGGTTGTTTTCAGCTTTGTGGTACTTAGGGGCGAAATATTTCATTCGACAATGAATCTGGGTCGTCGTCACAACATTCTACTCTGCATCTTTGCTTACAGACCCAGAGCGCATACACGTATACGCAGTCTGTGTACATGTATACATGTATATAGACTGCACCGCTTCGAAGAATAGGTGCCCCGCCACGCAACGGAAGATCAACGTCTCCCCTTCGCTCACGGCGACTGTTTCGCCTCAAGTGCGCCGGGAGCACACGAGACGCAATGCTTGCCGGCGCAACGGGCGCAATAGGCGCAATGCAGAAGAGCTACCTTCACTTCGACAAGTATCTTTCGCTGTCAATAGAGCCACAGCTTGTTCAAGATTACACGGTTAATATGCCCTCATGTGCAATGTAAGTGTACTGCGATGAAAGCAAAGATAATACACGCTTTATAATTGCACACGGTGTGCAGTGCCCCCACTGGGATGTAGACATCTATGGCATTCTGGCGTGCGACACCTACGTTATGGGCCTTGCAACGCTGCTGTAGCATTCGTGTTGAATTCAGCGCAAAAAAAAAGAAACTAACAGGGACGGCGAGCAGAGCACGAGCGTTTTCTGTCGTTGTTTGGAACTTCAATATGAATGCGAATCAACAGTCCCAGTTTAGCTTTCTAAATGTTTGTCTGCTAAGAACACCTGTCCTCTACTTAGATGCTAGTGCAATGGGCTCCTCACACATGTGTTTTTGATTGATTGATTGATTGATTGATTGATTGATTGATTGATTGATTGATTGATTGATTGATTGATTGATTGATTGATTGATTGTGTTTGTGTGCGTGCGTGTGTGCGTGTGTGCGTGTGTGTGTGTGTGTGTGTGTGTGTGTGTGTGTGTGTGTGTGTGTGTGTGTGTGTGTGAGAGAGAGAGAGAGAGAGAGAGAGAGAGAGAGAGACAGACAGACAGACAGACAGACAGACAGACAGACAGACAGATAGACAGACAGATAGACAGATAGATAGACAGATAGACAGATAGACAGAGAGACAGATAGATAGAGAGACAGATAGATAGATAGATAGATAGATAGATAGATAGATAGATAGATAGATAGATAGATAGATAGATAGATAGATAGATAGATAGATAGATAGATAGATAGATAGATAGATAGATAGATAGATAGATAGATAGATAGATAGATAGATAGATAGATAGATAGATAGATAGATAGACGACGTAATGAATTGCAGGATTCCGGATAAATTTTGACCACCAGTTTTCTTTTGTTTTCTTTTAGATGATCTTAGAAGAGCTATGAATTCGGTTGGTTGGTGAGCATTCATCTTCCTGGCGCTATGTACTGGAAGACACTAACAGAGACGAAAGAAAGGCAGCAGTAAATAAGTCACGAAGTGACACGGAGGAGCGCAATCTTACTTTTGCGCGTGTTTTGCGCAACATGTTCATCTGGGCGCGCTTCTTATCTGAATTTACTTCCTTGCACGTGCCCCTTAGCTTGAGCTCCCCCGTGTCACTTGGCGTCCTCTTTACAACCAGTGCTCGTTTCGTTCCTGTTAGTGTCTTCCAGTACAAAGCGCAATGAAAATAAATGAACACCGTAAGCTCCTTACGCGAGCGTCTTTTTTTTTTTAGATTCTATCTCTATCAAAATTCGGCCCCCGCGAACGCGAAATGATCCTGCGACGCAGTACTCATTATAGTACACAAAAACGCCCTATGGCCGCTTTTCCTTGTCCTTTATGTTATTATTTATTTATTTGTTTGTTTGTTTATTTATTTATTTTTGAAACTGGTGTCATCATCGAATTTTATTTCAAGTAGACATGACGAAGTCACCGGCTACAATTCGTACAATATAATATGTGCCATAATATACTTTGTTTAAAAGTTAATTAGCTGAAAAAAATAAATTATGTGGTTTTACGTGCCAAAAGCACTTCTGATTATGAGGTGCGCCTTAGTGGTGGACTCCGGAAATTTCGACCACCTGGGGTTCTTTAAGGTGCACTTAATTCTAAGTACACGGGTGTTTTCGCATTTCGCCCCCATCGAAATGCGGCCGCCGTGGCCGGGATTTGATCCCGCGACCTCGTACTCAGCAGCCTAACACCATAGCCACTGAGCAACCACGGCGGGTGTTAATGAGCTAAATTTGTTAATCACTCAGCAGCCTAACACCATAGCCACTGAGCAACCACGGCGGGTGTTAATGAGCTAAATTTGTTAATCAAATATTCACTTTTACTTCATGTGCAAATAACGTCCACCTCTGAGAGTAATCCATCTCAAGAAGTAAAATTGCGCTACCTGCCACGGGGTATTTTTTAAAATTCTGCTAATGATGTGAAAAAAAAAGGAGAAAAAAAAACACCCTGCATAGTGCCTTACCGCACAAGCGATTTACAAGTGCGTAATTGGCGGCTGAGTACGGAGCGGAATGCAGGAGGAAAAGCACTGCTAAAGGAGGAGTGAGAAATTCCCTAGCGGGCGCCTATATGTCCTCATTGGTAATCGCGCATCATAAGTGGCGCTAACGTCTCTCGCATGCCGCCGCGGTAAAAGAAACAAAAAGAGGCGGCGATAGAAACGCGAGAAAAAAGAAAATAAGTATACACCCCACGGTATCTTGCATGAAGTACACGTATACGTTCGTGGGGAATGAGAGTGTAGAGCTGGGAAAGAGGCGGAAAAGCGAAATGAAGGAATAAAGAATGGCTGGAGCGAAGAGCAATCATACCTCCGAATGCCAATGCAAATTTCGCCGCGCATATCGAAACGAAGGCGGGAATGCATCGCGCCTCAAAACCGACCGCACCTCCGCAATGCCGTTGCGACAGATATACGTATGTATGCGCATATACGTGGCGAGTTTGCGTGTGTGTGTGCGCTAGAGAATATACTATTACATGTCAGGCCTTCCTCCTTCCGCCTCTTAGTCGTCGGACGAGGTCGCCGCGTTTGGAAACGTAACGCGACCGCGATGCCTCCCAGCGTGAAGCTCAGTCTTGGTTTTGGTCTTCCTTTCTTTTATGCGCGTTCTTCTCCTTCTTCTTTTTATTATTATTATTATTATGGATATTATCATTCTCGTAACGTCCGCGTGCTCGGTTCCAGTCTCTTGAAGCTTTTTCACTTGCTGTCCGTGCAGCAATCGCGATTGTGCAAGCAATTCTGTCGCCAGCTTCGCCTCCCTAAGAGCTGGACGTATGCGTTGCGCGCTGTCTTGCATGAAGAATTCGTGCCTGCGGACGCACGCATGTTCGGATGCATACGCGTACCGACGTGTGAAGTCGGAGGCATCAAGTGCAATACAGGCATATATGTTGGTTAAGAAAGCATGGAAATCACTTCGCCCGAAGGAAATTGCGCTGGCACAACCTAAACTGGCACGTGCCGAAGTGAGGCTGCTAGGTTAATTCGTTTATTGTCAATATCGTATAAGCTGTTCTATAGTTATACCGGAGTATACGATGCAGCAAGCCCATTGTTTCCATTACTCCTATAAGCTGTTAGAACTATAGAACTATAGAACTATTGTACGTACTATACTATGCGGTATCGTACGTACTATACCGCAGGTATACTACGAACGATACTGTGTAGTATAGCACGATCGGCCAAACCAGGACACAGCCGGGTCGACTCACCGAGAACGAAGATGGTGGAGCAGACACTTTCGGCGCCCATGCCGGCGATGAGCCTAGCCACAGCCAGGCCCCAGTGCTGCGAGATGAAGAGCGGCATCAAGTTGGCCAGAGCGCTCACCGCAGAGAGGCAACCGATGGCCACCCGACGACCGAACCTGCATGCACAAGCGCGCAAGCCGAGTGAGTCTTTAAGCACGGGTATCCGTATGCTACGCTTATACGTGACGGGATGTTCACATCTGTCATGTTCACTGCTGAGAGACCTGGGAGTTGCGCGATTATGTAACACGACAATCCCGAAAACAACGATGAATTCAATAAACCACACCGAATGTTTTAACCATTATCGATCTTAGGAAATAGGCGGCCGAATTCGCAAGGTTTTTTTCGCTCGTACGAGCCTTCTGTTATTGGCCGGCCGTTCGCTATCGCAACTGTCAGGCTCCTGTTTTTACAAAATTCGTTCTAGCGTAGCAAGCGCTTTGTGAATGCTCGCCCAGGGTTTATCTCTACGTCTGTGATCCGATCGGTGTCCCGCCCAAAGTTACCACCGGGATCGGCCTACAGTGAACGCTGGATGATAATAAAGGAGCAGAATCGAACGAAAGGAACCCTTACATCATACCGGTCCATTGCCAGTATTCACAAAAATGTCTTACGCTAGAATTATTCGTAAGAGAAAATTTCAACCAATCCTGATGACGGACATATCTTTAATGAAGCCTGCTGGCAAATGGCAAGGGACACTCACGAAAGAAAAGATTTGTTAATTCGCCCATTATCTCTTACGGCACCATTCCACGTGATCATGTCTTAAATTCCCTGAACGCCACTGTTCTAAAGAATACAGACTTTACATACACGCCTCCTCCCCCCCCCCCCCCCCATGATGGTCTTACCGTAAAAAAAAAAAAAGGAAGAAGTAGGATCACAATCGGCATTCAGCTCGGTCTACCAGCACGTACTTCACCCTCACGTTAGCATTTTCCTGCAATTGGTTCACCGACTGCATATATAGCAGGACCCGTATTCACAAACCAATTCTTCCGCCTGAACTGTTAGTAAAGGTAGGTCCCATGAAATCGCGACGTTGGTAATAGTGTTAGCCAAGGCCAAAGGCAAACAGCTTTTACGAGCGAAAAGCTTTCTGAAATCTATGGCCAATGTTCTGGCGAAGTCAACTTTGAAGAAAATGTTCCAAAAGCCAAGGGAACTCATACTTTAACGTTTTTTTTTTTTTTATCACTGACTTTACTCAATGATAAAGTATAACAAAAACAGACGTTTCGCCACCTATGCGGGTGACATCGTCAGTACACAAATGACACCAAACATGGAAATACATCCTATTTATGTATGACATAGCGCCGCAAACATCCGGCAGGGGACCACGCTCTAATTCATCCGAGTACAAGTAAAATTTGTGTGGTTGAATTACTGAATTCGTAAATATTTCTTAACAGCTCCTAAAAACTTAGAATGCGTTATATGCGGACAAGGTTTCGAACAGGCCAAGTCATATGCTGGCAACGTTTTAAAAGGTATGTGATTTAATTTTAGATAACTGAACTTCTTATTGCAACTGCTCCAAAGAAACAAGGCCCGTATTCACAAAAAAGCTCTTACGCTATAATTGTTCGTGAGAGAAAAATTCCAGCCAATACTAATGCTGGACATATCATTAGCGAATGCGGCCGACTAATGGCAAAGAGCACCTACGAAGTAAAACTTTTGTGAATTAGCTGGAAATTGTATTGTGATTCTGCTAGGTCACACAAATCTCGGCCCATATTGGCGAAAAGCTCTTACGCTCGATTTTTTCTTGAGAGCAAATTCTAACCAATCCTGGTGCTGGACATACGATTACCGAAGGAAAATCCGATTACCGAATTTCTTTGTAAATTCGGCCCTACTGTCCTCGTCTTTTCTTTCTTTTTTTTTTCCAGCTTTCTTTAGTGCGGCTCGATTTCGAATTTTACGGCATAATGCAGGGACCAGCATTCACGAAGTCTTTACTGTACATTAGAACTGCAGAAGGGAAAGCCTTTGAATACTTGTCCGGGTTCGCATTCAGAATCTAGGGCCAAATTCACAAAGCTTTTCGTTGGTAAGGGCTGCTTTTCATTGGGCGATCGCCTTCGCTAATAATATGTCCTACATCACTATTGGCTAGCACGAACGCATTTAGCGTAATAACTTTTTGTGAATACGGGCCCTGATTCTTACTCTGTAGCAGTTTGTGACAAGCGCTAGGCCATAGTGTCAGTTAACATATATATAGCTTTGCGCAGAGGCGGTGTCGTACCCAATGAAGTGATAACTGAGGGGCGACTATTGCTAGTTGAACATATATGGCTAACGAAAGCCGCTGGCCAATGATACCGTTCTTGCGAACCGTACAGGTTTTGTGAATTCGACCCTATAGTATATTATGATGTTGACATTTGCCCATAAACGGTTACAGACGATGTTAAAAGAAAGTCTCCACGTGCTCCATGGTCACGCGTACACTCGTTTTACTTTTCGCCGGTAACTGTATTTCCCTTGTCCAGCTGTCACTCGGCGCAAGACAGGCCTTTACGGCGGTGTCCGAAATTTATCGAATGTTGTCGTAATTTCTGTAGCGAAAGAGGCTTGTCTAATTAAATTGCGCGCTCGACGCGAATAGTATTGTAGGTTCTAGGACGTATACGTGAGCACCAGCAGTTAATCTAGGATGTGCGGTGTTACATGTGCAAATAGCGGGAACACTTGACCCCTCAGTTCAGATGAGACGCGGTCGACGAATGTGCTCGCCGCTGTAGTTCTGATTCGAGCGTTGCTTGTCTTTCCGGGTTGGAATTCGCCCAATAAATAGGTCCTTCACTCATACTTTTGGCATTGCTTGTTTTTTTTTTTTCTATTTCATCGCAACGCGCTGTTTCATAGTTCAGTATAAAGTGACTAAAGTGAGTAATGTACGCGGAGTTATTGCCTCGCGCTATAAACCTTCCATTATTTAAACTTTTATGACTGCAAGCTGCGCATACCTGGTATGATAAATCTGTAGCAAAGCGACGTAGCTGTTCTTGAGATGTCTAAAAAAAAACCACGAGTTCAAAGGGAAGACAAGCGCCCCGAACTCGAACCCCAAAGTATTCGCGAATCTTGCGGTACACGTGCTCTACCAAAAACGAAGCCCGGTTACCCACCTGTCCGCGAGGAATCCGGATGTGACGTATCCGGCCATCGAGCCGATCCAGAAGGTTGTGTGGAGCACATATTGCTTCCAGCTGTCGCCGCAAACCCAGTTGTGCTGAGAAAATAGAAGGGAGTTTCTCTTATAGCATCTGTCCTGTTGTGTATATTTCTGATATGTACACAAAATTTTGCGCTTTCTTTATGCGTGGAACTGTAAAAACGTATTGCGTTCTTTATTGAGTGTAAGCGAAGGGCCAACCCTATTGGGGATTCCGACGCAACGTGTCGGCTCAGTGACAGCTGCCGGAGGAGTGCATACTAGGTTCATTCGGAGCGCGGTGCGGTACTCAATCATTCGTAGTGCGTACCAGTGTAACATACGGGCAGATGGCAAATAAACAAATCTAGTACCACTGCAGGAAGTTTTGTTTCTCGTAAAAAATGAAATTTCGGAGCAATCTTACTCTTCAACTTTCCAAATAAGCGCACGTATATTTTTTTACGCAATAACACCACATGGCACATTGAGGGGAAAATCCGGCGTCTGTAGCAGCGAAATCGGCACCTAAATTCCTACTAGCTGCGACGCCGCGTCACGTGCATCGTCACGTGACGCTGGCGCGCCAGCTGTTGCGTGAGGGCACCGCCGCGATGCCACGCCACCCTCGCTCTCGGAGGCCTGTGTTATCCGCCAGTTCCTTCTCCGCGCAAGCTCTCGCTTGAGTTTATAACTTCGCCTGTGTAATCGCTATTAAGAAATTAAAGTGTAAAGAAAACATAATTCGAAAGTAAAAACGTTGGCGGTAGTGAGTCTCGAACATATACGACCGCACGCTCAGAAGCCGAGTGGCTTAGCCACTGGGCTAAACCAGCGCCTCTCAGATAGCAGGCCTGTGCACTCTGTTTTATTACATCATGCTACTCGGACGTCCAAATCACCGCAGCTTACTCGGAAGCGCCCCCCCATTAGATTCTTTGGCAGTCGGGCGATATAGCATGACGTCACGGATCAAAGGGCGCCGGACTTGTGCTATCAGTGAGGCGTTGATCAAGCGTCTTAACGCGCTCGCTTGCCCGCGAGCAGTTCATAACTCGAAGGACCGTTCAGCGGCATTCAATGGGGCATTAATGTTTTAACACTCACGACTCATAAGAACTGCTTAGGCGTCCTCGGATTTTCTTTTCTTCTTACGCGCATTTGAATATGAAGAGCCACAATGTAGAGCATCCTCTTAATCGTTCCTCTTTTGATGTCGCAGTTCTCGATGTTATGCTGGCCTCCATGTGCCTTGGAAAGTTTGTAAACAAGGATTGTCTCTTTTCGCTGCGCCCGCCGTGGCCTTGTTTAGCTCTAATTTGCCGTACAGTCCCTAAGAACACCCGCGACATGCGTATGATATGAAGCTCATTTTTGCGTTGAGTGTTGTTCGCAGGCTTGGCCAGAAGATCATGTGGAGCTTCTCAATCTCTCAATTGCTTCATATGACATATTCAACATCGCTCTTTTTTGTATGAAAGTGAGAAATGGTGGTATGCATTAGTATTTATGCATTCAAGCTATGGTATTCGTGTGCTAGTACTATTAGTGTGTATTAGTATTAGAAGTATTTATACAGGGTGTCCCCAAGTATCATGCATCAAGCTGTAAAATATTCAAATGCCACGTGGCTGGACAGAACCAAAGTAATGTTGTTTTCCGTCGCTTGGAGATACTCAGATTATTTTTTTGCATACCACCTAATCACATAATTAGCCTTAATTAATTATTCAGTTTCTCAAATATTAAAATTTATTTATTTATTTATTCATTTATTTATTTACACTAATTATGCAGTTAGAAGGAATGCAAAAAAAAAAAAAAGCCGACAGATCCCACTCCCTGTGGGAATCGATGTCGTGTGAAGCAGTGTGCGGGGAAGCCTACCAACTTGACGAAACGACCATGAGAGCACCAAGGCGTAGGCTGCTGTTTCATGACCCACATGACACACATGTCATGATATTCATGGCATGACCTATCATTTATGTTCGTCATACACTCTTGTCATATTGTGCCAATTTTTATACGTACGAAGTTAACGAAACGACCATGAGAGCACCAAGACATAGGCGGCTAGATGTCCGCCAAGAATTGCTTTGCATTTAAAATAATCGATCTCTAAGCGACTGCAAACAACATTAGTTCTGTTCAGCTACGTGGCAGTTGCATATTTTAAATCTTGGGTGCATAATAGTTGAGGCACCCTGTATATATTCCAGCTATTATATTTGTAGTAGTGGTAGTACTAGTATTCAAGCTATAGTGCAAGTTTGTAATTAAGAAACATTTAGTTACGACTTCCTGAAATAACTCATGCAGCACTGTATGAGCCGATACACTTCAGCAATGCAAGAAGGGGTCTAGTTACTGCGAAGCGAACTATAGAGCACCAAGTACTCCGTATTTAATACTCAGCTGCCGATTTCTGTTGCCAGTTGCACTTTCTGCGAGCCTGCTCAGAAGGTATCATTTACGTCTACCCACCGTATAGCTTCATTTCCATTACGTGGACCCGTCGATTCAGAGTGAAGTGACCGCATTTCGTCTATGCGAATTCGTGTTTAACCGAAAAGGGCCTTCTAAGAGAAGATTCCCAGTGGCTCTCAAGTTTCCACTTAACGTTGACATTTAGACCATTAATCTACACAGACACCACTGGCGGAAAAGGAAACAACCAAAGAGCGAGGTACGCCATAAAGGCGCCAACCTCTCCTAATATTCATTTCAATCAAAAAAAAACCCCGGAAGGGCAAATAGATGGTTCAAGTTACGCCTCTCCTCTGCCTCACTCCCATATCTATAGACCGCCAATATAACGCTGGGTACAGGTATCTGCAGCTTCCACGTTACCTCAGTGGACATAGTCGCGTACAGGTCACCGTACTCGTAGTGCCAGCCTTCGGGGCATTGCTCTGTAGTGGTCCCATTAATATCCACGGCACCGATGCCCAGTTCGAGACGGCAAGTTTGTCTCGACAGCAGGAGCGAGCCGTTCCACGAGTCTCCTTCTGAGAAGCCGACCGCGAAGCTCGAGTTGGCACCGCCGCCTTCGGGCGCCGCGGCGGGACACCAGTAGTGCTCGGGCACGATGAGTATGAACACCTGGGCCATGTGGTTGAACGAGAAATGTGCTGTGGCCGTGGTGAGGAACACGAGGGCGAGCGTCGTTTGAAAGCGGCCGAAGCCGCCGGTCTTCATCAGGGCCCCGTCAAAATCCATGGCGACCTTCGAACTTCCGGCGAAGCTCGTCCGGTGCTTCGACTTCCTTCCTGGACCGGCGATGTGAAGATACAAAAGAACTATGTCCTTGGAGGCGCAGGTGTGCTTGATCAAGGACGATGGTCCGCGGCGGTGGTCTGAAAACTGGAGCACTATAACTGTATCGTAACGTATAACCAGGAGAGCTTAGTTCTGTTGTTCTTGCGTTTTTCTTCAATGCATTATTTTGTTTAGTGACAGTTCTGACTGACAGGTAGGTGTGCTCTCATACAGTTCAGGCAAATTTGACGGGAAATCCCGTTTCGTCCTGCGTTCGTATGGTGGGCGGTGGGTGAGGTTAGAAAACAAAAGAAATTTAGTAATAAAACAGGTTCAGTGGTGCCGGTGTCAGGTTATTGTCCAACAGGCTTTTAAATATGCGTTCTGGAGTAAGTACTTCCGCGATAACTGCACGTCGTAGGCGCAGCGAAATCGATCTCAGTTGTCTGTCGGCGCCGGTTCAGTGAAAAGCGTTATCAACGCTGAGCTCGCAGCAATTCATTGCGCACAAGACACATGAGTAACTTAAATTTCGCATTGAAAGCAATTACCCAGCGGTTGTACGTTTAGTGCAGCCTATAGCTAACTTTAAGCGCTGGAGGCGAAACGTTCTCCGTGGCAGATGTCGACACCGTTAACCACGTCAAACTTCGTTGAATGCTTAATTGTTTTAGTGTTGACAGAAGACGACGCACAGTTGCTTATTGTTATCTTACCGTCTTCGATTATGTTACGATTCTGAGTTCTAACGATCAGGCAGGAAATTATTTCTGCGATCTGCGGCTTTACAGGTTCTAAACTACGATAAGCTGGCTGCGTTCGACAGAACTGTCAGTTGTACTTATTTTTATATCTGTATAACTCTGAAAGCGCGCTTCTGCCTTGAACGTGCGCTCGTCAGTACAAACTTGGGCAGTTGACCTACTCGAAGCAATTGTCAGTGTAACAAAAGGATGGACGTACGATGTCGGCATTCAAATGTAAAGATAACTTCCTTGTCACTCTCAAAGCAACCACGCACGAAGGCACCCAATTTGGCGACCGCTTGTACGATACATTCGAAGATATTTTCAACACGACGCTCCTGAAGCCGCACGTGCCTCTCGCTGAGTTTAGGACGCCCTTATTTGTCAACCACACCTTGGCGCACACAAATTACACGGACGGGTCCAGACGGCGCCTCCAGCTGCCAATCGAGGTGGAAGGCTTAGCTTGAGACAGAGCAGCAGTTGCTTCCGGTGTTCGATCAGCTCGACTTGGATCGCTGGTTTCGGCCGATGCAGCGCGGATTCCGGGTCCAGGTGGGGCACCATGTAGATTTCAACTACCAAGCCGCTGCGTAGAAACGCCGGCAGTGCCCTAGTGGTCCCAGTTACTGCGCACCACCTCTCCGCGCATACCTAGACCGCAGTCTGCCCGCAGGCTCATTCGAACCCGCCACGCTCTCTTCTTTCCTCCGCAGTGGTTGTTTGCACCGCGGGAAAGGGAGACTGGCAGTAAAATTAAACAACAACGTTAAGACAGGGCGAAAGAATTGCACGCGCTGGGACGAGGCACGTCGGCTGCCGGACACGCGAACTTATCTCAACAACCTCTTGGCTGCATCGTAAAGGCCGCGGAGAAGGCGCTTGGCTGACGACACTGGCACTTGTGATGCGAGCGGAAATGGCGAACGAGTGAGTCCTCCCACGAAGTGTCGATCGCATAACGCCTGCACGTAGCAAAAATAAATCAACGTGCTAAATACAGTGACCTGGAATCGTCGTGTATGGTATAGTTCCGCGCTATGCCAGAGAACCAGGTCGAAATAAATGGACTCTGGCAAAACCTCAATGAATAAAAGTATTTATTTTTCCTTCTGGCTTATTCCTCACCGCACTTCGACGCGCGCATCGAAAAGTGCTCATATATTTACGTGTAGCGACGATGTCGCCCGAGTAGGAGTATGGTGCCGCCCAAGGCTGCTGAAGATATATCTAAGGACTCATTGGGCTTGGCCCACGGTCTCCGCAAAATTAGTCCAATTTTAAGGAAAGATACTGGAACCTATTTAAAAAGAGGTAATGGAAAATTTAAAAAAAAATTCGTTTGCAAAAGATGGCTGTCAACTTCCGTTGCGCAGATTGTTTGTCATAAAGTGCACGAGCACTTGACAGAGCTGTAACGGCCACTTCCGTTTGCCATTTCGTATGTATCGGAAAATAGTTTCACGAAAATCCTATCGTGCGTCACAAGTGCATACGACGTTTGGCGGGGATTAGTTCCCACAAACGACGCTCTATATATTTGCCTCGACGGTGTACTTTGCCGGAGTGTCGCGCATCGCGAAAACCTGCTGTCAGATGTCAACTGCCAAATTCCAGAAAATCAGAGCCCGAGAATGCCACAGAGGCCTGCATTTGTGTCCTGTGCGGTTCTATATGCACTGCGCACTTACTTGCTCTCGCTCGCCACGCGTTCAGCTTGGGTTCGTTGGGTCACTAGTTTTTCTAAAGGCGCAAGTTGCTAAGACGGCGAAGTGCGCATGCGGCAACCAGTAAAATAACGAAGTTTAATGCACCAGCTATAGGCTGCAAAACGTTTCATGTTTTGCGGTAACTTGTCGCAGCATTGTGGTGGAGTCTGAGAGCCGCCGGTGCATGTCCCTCCCCCCCCCCCCCCCCACCCCATTCCTACCTGCCCAATGCCTCAGACCTTGCTTTCGCTTTCCTTTTTCTTTCTTTCTCTTCTTATTCTTTCTTTTTGAACGGGATGCATTTCAGGAGCGTTAAAAAAACGAGAACATTTCTAGTGCAGTACATATTACAAAAAGTAACACTGAAGAGGCAGTAAAGTTTATGACATCGCAAAGATCATCTGGGATAGATAAGAAGTCTTCACGAAGTTCTTGTTTGCGCATTCCTGCTATACCTAACGACGTAATTACCTGCCGTATACGCAGCCGTTATCTGGGACCTTAAACTACTCGCAGTCCTTTAGTTGAGTCGCGCCAACACTAAAAATCGCGGCTACTTCGCTCGCTAGCAGTCCTTGGCCTTCAGCTCCTGATATAAAGCTCTTGGAAATTGTCACCTCGCTACCATCGATTCAGAAGCTTAAATGGCAATGTTAGAGGCGCAGGACATCTGTGTCATTGCAAGTTTCTGGAATCGTTACGGAAGAAGTCACGGCCGTTGGACGCTTCTTTAAAAATCTGGCAGGCTGCGTATCAGGGACGCATGCCCAGTGCATGCGCTACGTGAAACGTGTTGTGCGCGCCGCAGAGGGTGTATGCCGGCACTGGGCGCAGAAACGAGGTCACCAAATACACAGGTTAGGTTTATTCACGCACTGAAAGACTTGCAGCCTTAACTTGCGTTACGTCTGGGGGGTCATACGGTGCAATTGTGCAATCGTGCTTCCTCCCTATGCACTATATAGCGTACAGAAACGACCCCTCGCACTGGCATGGGCACTGCCCGGGACTGCCTGCACCGCTCGAACCTGCCCCACTCCGGCACGGTTAGGGCTCCTGCGCTTGCGCTTCCTATGGAGACGGACACGTTAAGCCTCAGTCGAAGGTATTGGGTATCGCCCTGTCTTGCTGCCCCAGTCTTTTCACGCCCTTTCTGGACCCTATACGTGTCGAGCGCAGGGGCGCCATATTAACCGAACAAGCGAGACGTTTCGGCAACCAATTGAACGCTTGTAGGCCTTAAAACTTCTGATAAGCGCCAGTTTGAGTTCGATGGATTATGTATAAGGTGTCCCAGCTAGTGTTAGCCAACCTTTTCAATGAAAAAAGAAAAGGATTAAAGAAACAAGTTACAAGATACGATTTCAAGACCTACGGTATTCAGTTGTCGGAACGCAGACGACCGAACACCTTAGCGTTATGATGATGATGATGATGAACCTCTGTCATGGCTCGCACCCACTAAGGGGGATAGGACAAGAATCGGGCGGCAGGAGATAGCTAAAGGAAATTCTTATTTCAACACGACAAAAGCAAAGTAAAATCAGTACAAAAAAGGAGATGATGCAATGACTAGACTAGTATGCGAGCGAGCAGTCAGACTAACTTAAAGGTGAATGTTGTAATCGTATCTTGCGCCGTGTTGCTTAAACTTTTCTTCTTTAGTTGAGCAACTTGGCGAACGTTAGCTGGGACACACGGTATATTATCGCACAGTGAGCTCTCTCAGACTCGACTACTCGTGTTTAGTTCGACAAACGTACCGCCGTTCGTGAACGCCGTGCGCGAGACTAAATTTAGCTTCGACTGCGACATGCCTGGTGCGACAACGGCACCATCTGTGCACGCAACGCGTGCATGATCAAGTAATGGCTCCTTTCCTTCACACAACGATACCAAATAATGGCGTTATATGTTTTCGTCGTACGCGGTTTTAGCAAGCGACACCCTACGCTGACCGAAATGGATGACGTTCCTCGTCAAAAATCGAGAAAGCTTCTTGAATGGAAATGCTGGTGGTGTCGACAACATTATGAGACTCTGCATAAGGGACTGAGGTCCCGTACCAAAACGAATAATCTGACTCCAGGCCATCAGGGCCTCCGAGGTAATGAAGCTGTCCACGCACTCATTCCCCGGGCACCTCCTTGTTGCCCTAAACAGCCTCAATGTCCTACCCCTCTACTACGGTTCAAAGCAATCCGAGATTATTTCTGCGAGCAGCGCCGGGTGTATCCCAATCCGGCGAAAGGCCCATCCGAAACAGAAGAAGGCAACCCTACGGCGCCTTCAAACTAACACGTTGCTCTACCCAACTATAGTTAAACATTTCGATCCAAAAAGCAAGGGACAATGCCAGCACTTCGGTGATTTGGCAGATGCACATCACATGGTCTGGGCCTGCCAACAGAATCCCAAGCTATCTCCTATTTGTCTCCCCACTCGAGAGGACTGGGAGGGGCCCTGCTAAGCAGCTCCGGACTAGCAGAACAACGAGCTTTGGTCCAACGGGCTCGAGCGGCGACTTCGACCAATGACGTCCCGGACACCTAGTCGTCGCGACATCCCGCGGCGGCCGCGGTATCTACGCTACGATAGCAGACCGCAGCTACATGCAACTGAAGATGCGCAGCGTTTGCTCTGTGCACGACAGGGTTTGAGTGACTGCCCACTCACGCTCATATGCTCCAGTCTAGCCGTGCTACGTGGTGCAGAGACCGGCTTTGTCCTGCACCAGCGTGGCCGATGGATACCAGCCACATCCGGTTTGCGCATTTCGAAGCGCTATCGATAGCTCAATATGAAGCGAACTCTGCCAAGGCGTCTAACCAGGAGAGGCCAGGAGTGAGCACGCTCTTGCAAAGTGCACGTGTTGTCTGAGCTTAAGATTCGCGTCGTTCGAGGCTATGAATCGTCACTTAATTACAGCGCACACATAGACGAGGGACAAAAAGGACGACGAAGACAAGCGCAAAAACGAGACGAAGACGTCATCCTTTTTGTCCCTCGTCTATGTATGCGCTGCAAGTGACGATTGATACCATGGAATACCAACTAGCCCGTGATGATGATGATGATGATGATGATGATGATGATGATGATGATGATGATGTGAATCTGCTGTATAACGAAATAAAGCGTCCGGTAAAGAGGGATGAGCAGGCTTCTCTTGGAAAGAGAACGTTTGAGCGAGAGGTGACTTCACGCTCCGCTTGCGAGCCCCACGCGCCGCGCACGACTGCAAAATTTGACTGAGATGTTGGCAGTCAGCGCTTCTCTGTGGCATTTGTTTCCTCGTGTCCTTGTCTTATTTGCGCTGTTCAACCTCAGTTCTAAATATGAACCAACTAGCCCTCATCAAGATCTCACATACCTCTTGAGCGCAGCTCTAGCTGTGGGCGCCCGGCTAAGATTCCTCACAATCGTTTTATTTGGTCAGAATAACTTCGTAAAATAAAAAAAAATCAAATCGTCGCCTTGCAATTGAATGTCGCAAAAATTTGCTCGAGAATGCTCAATTTCTTTAAAATCTGCATTTTAGAAGGGTTGAAATAGTTGGTACGTAGTTGAAGGAAAAACCTCTCTTCTTGTCTTTTGTTTTTTGTGACTGGTTTTTTCCTTCGATCTGTATTGTAATACAGGTGCTGAGATACTTAGCAAGCACTTCCCTTTGGTCACTTTTATTTATTTATTTATTTATTTATTTATTTATTTATTTATTTATTTATTTATTTATTTATTTATTTATTTATTTATTTATTTTATATAAGTCTCCCAGCAGGGCTGACTGAGTTCACTGTTCTTGTGCTGCGTTGTGTGAACTTGGTGCTTCCTTGTGCAAGATTTCTTGTGAGAACAGGTCTGCCCATTAGGTATACGCTTGACATTTTATGTTCATGTGCACTAATCTGGTATAGCACCATTGCGCTTGTCAAGATATACCTGCTAATTTAGAGTGATTCTTCATTTTATTAGTGCGTCAAGGTATAGCCAGTACACATTTTGTGGCCCCAACATCTCCTTTTCTATTAATATCAGTTTTCTTCTAAAGAAACGTGACGTGCGTCACATCCTGCACAGCCTACAGAACCGCACGATGGGTCATCCATTTTCAGGTCGCCAACAGCATCCAACCCGTTGAGGTCATAGGGATCTTGCACCATGACAGATCAGTCAGTTAGATGTCTAAATGAATGCTGGCAAATAATGCCGTGTTCTTTGTCATCGGGTCCGAAATGACGCGCTATAATGCTCTGCGTCTTTGCGTTTACAAACAGGACGGCCCAACCGCAAAGAAAGGCGCTAGCATGACCTTTAAAGTAAAGGTATCCCGCAAATACCAAGAAACCCTGCTCGCTGCACGGAGTAAATAACATATACTCGAGAGCTGTCGCGAGTGCCCTTAGTTTTAAATTTCAGAAGAAGCTCAGGCAACGGAGTAACTGCACCTGTGCACCTGAGGTGATCGATTACAGGCGTGAGTAAGATGCACAGCAGTAAATGACATTCGAAAACGCTTGCCGGACTAACTGGCCTACGGGTTTTATCCATCGTATATTTGCAATCACCTGGGGAAGCATGCTAGGCGTCCCGCTAGGCAAACCTCCCCAGTTTTCATTACAGTGCTCATCTCTCTCTCTCTCTCTCTCTCTCTCTCTCTCTCTCTCTCTCTCTCTCTCTCTCTCGCGCGCGCGCGCGCGCGCGCATATTTTGCAAAACTACAGATGCCTGCTCAACCGGAGCACACCGGCACACTACATGCACTGGCAGCCGACTATGTGTCCCAAAGAATATTCCACGCCTAACATAATGCGAATTGAGCGCTGTGAGCCATGTGTTGCTCCAATGCATATCTCCAAGTGAGGCAATCGAATTATGCGCATGCACAACAAAATACGAACGAGAACTCTGTGTTGATGACGCACACTTTACGTTCAAACAACTTGTTCTGTATGGGATCAAGAACATTGGCATTTTGAGGCAAGTTTGGCTTTTATTGCGTTCAACATGAAGTGCTTCTTTAGCTAACAGAGACGTGGCGTTTTGTGTGCGCTGCAAAGATTGGCAGTCCTCCCCATTTATTATCCCAATGGGCCTATATTTCACCTCCGTCTGTCTGTCTGTCTGTCTGTCTGTCTGTCTGTCTGTCTGTCTGTCTGTCTGTCTGTCTGTCTGTCTGTCTGTCTGTCTGTCTGTCTGTCTGTCTGTCTGTCTGTGCGTGCGTGCGTGCGTGCGTGCGTGCGTGCGTGCGTGCGTGCTAAGAAAAGCAGTTGCTGTCACAAAGACGCCAAGTCCCTTTATCGAAACGTTGACTCCATCGACACTCCTTGTTCGGCCACTGATGATCACTTCGATCCTCCATCTTCCCGTGAACTTGTTTCGCTCTCTCTCACTCTTAGGCATGCAAGCTCTCAGATTACATGGTGCGCCCATATCGCAGAAGGAAATGTGTTATGAATATACATCTCCTCAGGGGACGGTACCAGCGCGGGCGGTAAGGCCGATGCACAAATGGTGCGAAAAAGTTCCACAAGAGCCGGATTTACGGGTGCCGCGGCGTCTTCGTCTGCTTGACCGGAATGTGGGCTCTGATTTCGCAACATCCCAGAAGACTGCTGCGTTTCCTGTGTTTGTTTGTCTGTGTATGTTTAGCTCGAGCGCTCTTGATGTTCACAGCAGTGCGCGGACCACTGAAGTTGCCGTAGCAAGGTCCTGTCGTCAAAGCACAGCATATCAGGATGGAGTGCGCACATATCCTGCTTGCGTCCTCTGTTGCGCAAACAGGAGACTGCTGATAGGGTTGCGTTGTGGTGACGGCTGATACGCTTTCCTCCACGTTGTATTGTTTAACGGAGATAACCACATCCCTTGCGTGGAAATTACGAGCCGACTTCGAAACGCCCTGTCCTCGGGCCAAAGTCTCCCTTCTCCCCGATTGTGCAGGAGGTCGCTGAAGCTGACGTTGCGGCATTAAACTTTTGTAGAAAGGTGAAATACTTCTTCTTACGTTTGTCTGGGGGTTCGAGAGAGGATATCCCGAGTACAAGCAAAGTTCATGCGAATCCAGTGGAGGTCAGTGCTAACCGAAAGGTAAGACGCTGTAATTCAATGAAAGTCATCCGTTAATAAGTAAATTTCGCTTGTGGCCGGCAGCGGGTATCGAACCAATGGCAAATTACCCATTTTCACCTGGCAGCACTACATGCCAGTCACTGAGCTGTCGTCCACGTACGCGTATGCATATAGAGCGGCAGTGTTCGCGTAGCTGTGCACCACGTTTCTTTAAGACAGCTGGATCGTGTAGGCGCGTATCTCAGAGAAAGAACGAACCAGAAATCCTTCGTAGACACGCAGCATATTTTATGTGGCGTAAAGTGCGGGCTACAAACGATGAAAAGACAGAACAATAGCATAAAAAACACCTTAAGGGAGAATGTGTCGTCCATGTCGCTACGTCGACCGCGAAAATTTCTGCGCTGGCACAAACACGGGGATGAGAGTGAATGTTAGCGGCAACACGTTTCGTGTCCGTAGGACAACATACTCCATGTTTCTGCGAAAACTTCAGCAATCTTCAAATTTCACCTGTGACGGATAAGATAATTCTAGTCCTTAAGCTACATTTATAGTTACTCAAGGAGGAGGACATTATTTGCATGAGGCGCTGAAATGCATAATTACTAAAAATAGGTAATTAAGCGTTGAATTAGTTAGCTTGTGGCACGTATATTGCAATTTACACCTTGTAGCCGGTGAGACTACAAGGCATATTCACGAGAATAAAACTATGTATCTCGTTACGTTTGACCGGCGGGGGCTGGCGATCTTCAGGGAAACAACCACGGCGGAAAGGCGCCACCACGTCTGCTGCAACGACTCGCTTTGAAAGGACGAAATCTGCCTGGCCCGCTACGATGACTTTCTTTGTGAGGACTACAATGCGCGAGTCAAAAGTCCTTCGACGCCGGCAGATTGCGGAGACGACCTGCTTTGTGAGGACACGAATGCGCCACTTCAACACGGGGGACGGGGCCGAGATGTCTGGACGTAGTCGGCGGTGCAAGTGTTGTTAGTGTGTACGCCGACAACGTCATGGTCTGATTGGAGCAGGGGAAGTCCTGGAAGAGGATATTTGGAGGTGCCGTCTCACGCAGCTTAGAATGGATAGACGCGGCGGCCATCGTGTGCGGCGTCGACTCTGGGATAAAGAGGTGCCTGCTCGGGTCAAGCCCCGTGCCTGCGAGAACCCACTCACCTCGGTGTGGTCAGTGCCACCTGTGTGGAAGTGAGTGCGTAAACCCTCCCCCTCAAAGGCGAGTCGGCTACGATGACTTTGGATGCTGAGAAGTGCTTCTTGTGGGGAAGGAGAAAAGGCTAGCGCTATTTTCTGCAACCCATGCGGGAGCACGGCTCAGCGCCAGCAGGGTGGAGGGGATGGGGTTAAAAGAGAGAGAGGGTAGGAGGGAGGAAGGTAGAGGGTCGTAGAGATGGAAGCGAAGTAGTGGCCGATCAGGAAGCCCGAGGTGGTGGGATGGCCGTTAGGCCATCCGTCTTTGTAGAAATGTCCTATAGTTTCGCCGAGAGCCCCGACGAGTCGAGGTACTCGACGACACTTAGGAAGGCTGGTAGCTGATTACGACAGGGGAAGAGGATATCTTCCTGTCGTGAACATGGGAGCCCCAGGCGGTGGAACTCTTGCAGAAGTCGACCGCGGTGCTGCAGGTGAGCAGGGCAGGCCAGCAGGAGGTGCTCCAGAGTTTCTGGTTCACCACAGGAGGCACAGGCTGGCGAGGTGGCTTTCCCAAGGCGGTGCCGGCGGGCTGCCGTCCAGTAGCAGCCAACTCGCAGTCGGAGCAGCAACGAGGCATCCCTTCGTAGGAGGCCATCCTGTGGAAGAGGCCGTGGAGGCCAGCCCAGGGATACCCGTTTGTGCGGGTGGCAGGCGATGATGTGCCGGCGCAGCCTGTGTCTCGAGAAGTCTGTGGTCGTTACAGCAGGGCTGAGGGGGACGCTTGAGTGGTGGGCACTTTTTGCCAGAGTGTCCGCCTCTTCATTGCCTGGGATCCCCACGTGTGCCGGTAGCCAATGCAGAGACAGTGAGCATCCTGCGTCCTGAAGGGCCGTCAGTCTTGAAGAGAGCAGCGCTACCCCAAGGCTAGCCCTGTCAGGGTTCTGCAGGCAGAACATCGCCGCCTTGGAGTCGCAGAAGATGGCTGCCGAGGTCGCTGGTAGCTCCTCTGCAAGTAGGTCCACAGCAAGGTGGAGTCCTGCTAACTCTGCTGCGGTAGAACTTGCGTGCCCCGGGAGACGGCACAGCTTGCTCTTTCGTAGGGCCGGTGCAACGCAGGCTGCTGTGGATGAGCCAGTCTCCGGTATCACGGATCCATCAACGAAGATGTGAAGGTGGTCCCCAAGTCTCTCTTGGAGGAGAGAGGCTGCCGTCTGCTGTAGGGCACATGTTGGGGAACGGTTCTTCGAGACACCTGGCAGCTCCGTCGAGATAGGGATTGGTGGTCGATGTGGGGGCGAGGCTGTACAGCGTTTGCAGGCGTGTCCCCTATGACCTCCTTATAGAGGCCACACAGCCGTCCCATGTGTGATGCTGGCCGGGAGCGTAGGCGGGTCATGAGTGCTTGACCATCTGCGGCATGGTGTTGGCGATCAATGTGTCTTAGCCCCTGTTGTAGGAAGAGTAATGACAGGGGCAAGGCACCTGCCTCAGCCAAAGTGGCGGCCACTTGTGAGGTTCGGGGAACGCCAAGACAGAGCAGTATTGCTGACCGATGCTGCAGCTCCAGTTTCCGCAGGCGGGGTGGGGGCAGCGCCACAAGAGGGAGGGCATACAGTAGCCGTGAAATGACTGCAGCTTCAAATAGCTGCATGGCCCACGTGGTGGTACAGCGCTGTCCACGGCAAGGAGCTGTGAGATATCCTTGCGGACCCGAAGCGCCTGGGCGCACAGGGCCTTGGTAGCCGGCAGCCAGTTCAGCCGACGGTCAATGCGCAGCCCCAGGTAGGTGACTGCCTTGTTCCATGGGATCTGGACGCCCTCCAACCGCAGCCGGCCAGCTGAGCGGTGGGCTGATGCTCTGGGGTGCAGTAGCAAGGCCTCGGTCTTCCTGGCCGAGATGGTAAGGCCGATGCTGCACAAGTAGGCAGCCGCAGTGTCCAGGGCTCTCTGTAGGGCCGCACGTGCCTTGCGGATGTGATGCGGTGGTCCCCGCACCCATAGGGCGATGTGGTCCGCGTATATTGAGGACTGCAAGGTGAAGTGATGGTCTCGTCGTTCCTGCACAACCGCACCCTCAGGGTACGTGTAGGTCAATCGAAGAGCACCCCCGTCCAGTCGCTGCAGGCGTGCCACAGGGGTCAGTGGTGAGCCCCTTCCTTTTCAACCTGGTCATGGCACGGTTGCCTGCTGCCCTGCCAATCGACTTTGGATGCTGCGTTTGGTCAAACGGCCGTTTTCCCTCACCTAAGGATCTAGTGAGGACAGTGTATTCAAGGAGCCGTTGGTGGCTCCTCAGTGTGCATTCCTCTTTCAGCCATGTTAGACTGATGAACTGTAACGTTCTCATGTAGATACTGTAAATAAATCCCATATTCATTGTTCTCGCTAAGAAGCAGTCCTTCCCTTCAACAATGTCCTCAGCGTGGATGAGTTGGATGACGGCATGGGCCAGCTACCTTCTATTTCAAGCCCGACCCCAACCATCGCAATATGACACCATTTTCGAGGATGCATGCCTTCAAAATTGCCGTAGAAATGTACTGTCATTCCGGTTACTTTTGTAACAAAAAACCATCTTATGCATTGAAGCACGGAAGTAACTGGATCACCAATGTATTCCTTTGCCAAGTTCGGGAATCAATATGTCGAAGCTGGTGTCATCCTGAGAATTGGTTCCAAGTGGATGCTCCTGGTGAACTCCCCAGCTACAGTTCTAAAATTGCAATATATGCCGTAAGATAATTAGTTAAAACTTGATGAGTGAATTTTAGCAATTGTTCAGTTATGCATTTCGACTTCCCATGCAAAACATGTACGCCTCTTTGAGCAATCCAGCTCAAAGATTAGAATTGTTTTATCTGCAACGGGTGATTTTGCAAAATTTATAAAGGTCTTCGCAGAAATGCCCAGTGGCTGCATGCTCGCTAAGCTGCGTGCCACAGCTTATGGCAATGTCCGGCGGCCTTGACTGGCGCACCCAAGTTGTCCAGGGCACCAGCTTACAGAATGCGTATAAGATGGTCGGAAAGCTGTTCTTAGCCACAGTTAAGAGGTCTGATCATTGTGTTAATTGTGCAATACGCCTGCTGTGTAAGAAGCAACCGCGACAGGCTATACCGGCGCCCTTGGCCCGAAGTCGGCCCATCCGTCTGAACGTGACGCACACTCCGCATAGCCAGATGGCCACCAGCTGAGGTATAGATAGAGAAGCTCAAGACAAGGCGGGCCGGCCAGCACGGGAGCCTCTCGTGTCACCTTTGACTTCACGTTAATGGCCTCGCAGATCCTTTATTGCGGAACAGGGGCGCACGCTCGCTAAGCTATGCCACAGCTAAGAGAAGCAGGAGCGTAGGCAGCTGATCGAGGCGTGGGCCGCTCTTTTTTTTACAGCCCCTTGGCGGAACTGCCATGTATTTGCGCTCCTTCGCGGCCGCCCTCGTGTGAGCGCTTATCTTCCTCCAACCCACCAGACGAGACTCATTCTGGTTATGGCTATCATTTTATGCGTCTCCGCTGCGCGCCGCCGCACCTCGTTGTCACTCTACGGCAGTCCTGCATTTAAGAGCGAAATCTGCATGAGAATAAAAATAAAGCGTAAACAAAGTCTATGGATAAGTGTCCGCGGTGGAGGGGATAGATCGGCACAGAAGCAGTAAGCACGCAGAAACTCACTCGACAAGTGCGTACGGAAGGAAGCGCCAGACAGGCAGACGCCCCACGTGCACGTATCTGTCGCTGTACACGTAGTGGACGCTTTGAATCCAAAGTAGTCTCGACTCGTTCACTGCTCTTACGCGTGGCACGCTTTTTTCCCACGCGTATATGGCGCGGTGTGCGAGACGCCGTTGATCATTGGGTGAATGAACTGAATGACCGGCTTCAGCTTATCGTAACGACTTGAGTGGTGTCATGCTTGTGCCAGCGGATAATACGAACCAAGAATTGGACGTATATGGAAATTGAGCCACTTGCAAAAAAAGAAGTCGCATTTTCGCCCGGGAGGCGCAGGATTGATAGTGATAGTAATGTATAAGACAGCTACACGAAGCGAGGTTCTTAGTTTTATCGGCCGTATAAATTTCAGTGAACATTCCCTTGCTAGTTAAATTAACAATCACGCTGTCACGCACGCATAGGTAAACATGAACATACCTCACTCGATGACTGCGAACACTCGATGACCGCGAACACTCGATGTCACAACGCTGGCGGGATGAAGAGCGTCCGCCTCGGGGATCGAACGCTTCGGGCTGCCTAACGCTTCAACGAGTGTCCGACATGTGATTAGACGACCTCCAGCACTATGCGCGCTTAAAAACAGAGCACGTGGATTGATCAACCACCACGGCTCGCCACAGCTAGATTACCTCCAAGATACGGCGCGGGGAAGCCCACGTATGCGCTCAGCCGCGCCGACAGACATGCGCAGCCACGACCGGGGTAGAAGAGAAGACGCGGAGTCTCAATGCACCCCCCCCCAACCCCGCTAGCACGCATTTGATCACGTGACCTCCAACATAGGGAACGCGGGGGGACGAGAGAGGGAGAGAGGTCGCACAGGAAAAGGGCGCTATTTCTGCTTCCCTGCAGGGAGGGAGCACGGCTCAGCGCCTGCGCAGTGGAACGACGCGTATCGAGCCGCCATCCTTCTCGGCTCACCCTCGCAAGCTTTTACTCGCAAAAGCAGCAAACAACGGCTTTACGTGGAACCTCACGGCGATGACGAAGGCGAATATTCGCCTGAAGTGTCCATATAATTGCTAGAGCAATAAAAAAAATGTAGCAGTGGGTCACACGCGCCCTTGCATTGTTCAAACGAGCGACCGAACGAAAATCAATAGTCATAACATTAGATATTGGAAGAATATAGCATGAATTAGAGAGCGAACACGGTTTCCTCCAATATTCCAGTTGAACTTAAGAGGAATTGAACACTATAGAGTAGGGCAAGTCACGCAATGTGTGGGGCAAGTATCGGTAACGGCGGTCGATATAGGAGCAGAACGTGCGTCAAGGAAAATGAAATGCAAATAGATTCGGTAAAAGATTAGATGGAGCGTTCACATAAGAAATTGTCATACATAAGATGGAGTCGGCTAAGGCAGGACAGGTACCAACGCATATCTCTGGGAGTATCGTTCCTCAAAGATAAGTAAATCAATAATTATAACGCTAACTGCAGTTGTCACATGTGAAGATACATTAGGGGCCGTACACTCTAATGCATGTAGTATATTGACGTTATAGCAAATTCTCCTTTGTTGCATGACCCGCTGTTGCATGCTGTCAGTTTCCTTGCTGGCGGCATGAAACTGAGATGCTGCCTTGTCAGTTGCGTACGGAAGCACTGACAACAGAACTAACGTCTCTAATTGAGTGCTATCACGGCCACCCTGCTACTATGTACGTAGGCAATCTCCTCTAAGGCTGATATAGGTGGAAATCCGTTGTTGCGAACAAGTGCGCCATGGACATTACTACATCGACGTCCTTCCATTACACCGGCATTACATCGGCGCCCAACGAGGAATCGGAACATTCTTGTTGAGCGTCTACATATCTGTGCACGGATATCCCTGTTGTAGTGGCATTCCTTTCTAAGAATTCTTAGAATTTTCTTTCTTTCTTTCTTTTTCTTTCTTTTTTAGGTATCGGGATATCACAAACTTTTTCTCCGTGTCTGCGAATTCTTTGTCCGTTTTGCCGACGACATTTGTATTTGGACGTTGGAAAAACACTTTTATGCATGTAGCACGTATTGAGCAACAGAAACCTGTATCGGGAGTTTTCATATCGCTCTACAATTTTCTCGTTGAAACTTTACACCTAATTATAGTATTTGAGAAATTGATTAATTAATTAAGATATTATTTAATTAGGCGGAATGAAACAAATAACCGGAATATCTCCAAGCGACGGCAAAGAACATTAACTTGCGGTTCTGTCCAGGTACGTGACATTTGCATATTTTTAATGTTTGGCTCAAGTCACGTGAGACACCCTTTGTACTGATGGCTCTACTACATCAGCCAGTTCTGGTGGCGCTGTAGTTATGCCAACAAGGAGAATAATCCAACGCTTCCAGACTTGCCATACCACTACGTCTAAAGCTGCAGAACTCGCGGCTCTCCGCGTTGCGCTTCATGTAATTAATACAGAGAGTCCTTGAAAATGGACCGTCTTCTGCGATTCAAGGCCGTCCTTACAATGTTTGCAGTCGTTTCTCCCACATGGAACTAATGATCAACTGGCGTGCGAAATCGTGGAACTTACCCATCACTTGGGAGAAAGAGGCCATGATATCTCTTTTCGATTCATACCAAGCTATTGCAGTATCATTGGAAATGATGACGCAGATAAGGCAGCTTGCACATCAAACCAAGAAGATCGCTGCGTCCCCATTTCTCTATCAAGTACAGACGCTGCGAAACAGCTTCGCATTCTAGCACGCACATTCTCGTTAGCTGAATGAAATACCGCGCATACAAGATGCACCACTCTGCACAGACTCAACCCTTCGCTGCAACTCGGACCTCCGGCTGGACTGCACCGACGCGAAGCGTATCTTCTGTGCCGGTTGTGGTTGGGAGTGGCCTCAGCAAAAGCTCGTTCAGCACTAATTGGAATGGCTAACACTCCTCCATGTGATGCCTGCGGCTGCGAGGAGAACATTGACAACCTATTGTGCCAGTGTCCACAATTTGAAGCACGAAGACAATCTATGTCCAGCGCATCTGGGAAATTAGGTGATCAGCCTCTGAGTGAATAGACAATGCTATAACACCGTTCCCACCAATCATCGGCTCAGAAGACAGTGAAGGCACTTTTGTGCTTTCTGAGAACGTCTGGTTTGTGCGAGCGCCTTTGACTCATGCTGTTGACTAGTGCTCTCTGTGCACGTCTCTCTCTCTCTCTCTCTCTCTCTCTCTCTCTCTCTCTCTCTCTCTCTCTCTCTCTCTCTCTCTCTCTCACTCTTTATATATATATCTTTATATCACTCTTTATATATATATATATATATATATATATATATATATATATATATATATATATCCCTCCCTCTCTTCCTTCTTTCCGTTCCCGGACTATTGACTGGTTAATGTCCCTGTCTTCTCCCTCTCTCTCTCTCTCTCTGTTTGTTCTTGTTATGAATGAGAAGCGACAAGAAACACATCGACTAGAGTGTGATACAAAATGAACTCGGCAGTAGGACGACTCCAGGGCCGGTATTTTGTAGCGATGCCTTTTCCGATTCTATGCTTTTTCAGGCTTTTCGCGCTTGGCCAGTGGTGAGAGCGACGGTCTGCCCACATTACCAACGGGATCAGGCGGCCGTGTGTCGTGGATGATAAGAATAGCATAGAATAATGCATAAGGCATAAGGCATCGCTACAAAATAGCGGCCCTGGATAGTAAGTAAAGATGACACGCCCACACCACTTTGATAATAAATTTATCGGGTAATAAGAGAACTGTCGCAGAAGGTTTTTGTCCTGCAGTGAGGTCCAGTTAGTCTGTTTTAATTAATGAAATGGTCGAGTTGGAGTCGGAGTGCTGAGCACTCGGACTCCCACTCGAGGAGCAAGAGACGTTTTAATATTTCGGCTCCGACGAATACGACGGCGTACTTTGGAGGGTCAGCTCTTGTAAGGCCTGGCCCCGTAGATCTCGCAGTCGAATTCGTCGGAGCAGAAAAATCAATGTATAGGGCCAGGTCCTGTAGGGCCGAGACCTGCAGGCCCAGATCTGTAGGTTCCAGATTCAAATAACTATGTTCAGACACCCGCTAATACTAAAGGGAATACTGAAGAGAGCTCACATGGAGAAAAGAAAATGGCACAGAACGCGGCTTCGGGATTCTTTTTTTTTTTTCAGTTGCGGCTGTAGAGCTTATGAGAGATAAGAAGTGAAGGTGGAACAAGAGGAAGGCTAATAAGGTCATGAATTAGCACAGGTTGGTTGAAAGCGTTCTCTCTGCTGACTCAGGGGGCCCATGTTTTCGCTTTGACATCACTGCACAGAATCAGCAAAAGATACTGGACGCACCCTCTCTATGGGAAAGTTGTAGGGCTCTCGACACGCCATTTCGCTCATGCTTGCCGTAGAGTGGTCGTGCGGCTCGGTGAGAAGCAGCTCGCAAAAGTGTTTGTATCTTTACGCGTCGAACTGTTGCAGATGAAAAATTTAATAGAAGAACAAAACACGGAAAGCAAACCGAATAAAGCGTACTCCAGTTTAGAGCGAGCACATCCCTTTGTCCTTTCTCTACAGCGTCAGTACGCCAAACCGTTGAAAGCGCCGAATGTCCGCATCTTAACATCATCACCAGAAATCTGGGAATCTGTCTAGTATAATGTTTCTCGCTCATGGTGAAAGTGCAGGCAAGGTTGGCGCTATATACTGGCATTCTTGAGCTCATATGTCAGAAGATAGCCAGTGGGCAACGTGAGCACGTGAAAGACGCGTGTAGGAAATTCCTCCCTCCAGAACCGTGACAAGACCAAACAGAA
Source organism: Dermacentor variabilis (assembly GCF_050947875.1). Classification (NCBI taxonomy): domain Eukaryota; kingdom Metazoa; phylum Arthropoda; class Arachnida; order Ixodida; family Ixodidae; genus Dermacentor; species Dermacentor variabilis. The sequence goes on from NC_134569.1 coordinate 102,269,122, forward strand.
GACGCCGTTGCACATCTGTATGTAAGGATTGCTCTAACTCGATTCTATTCCTTTGTTATCATCCACCGTTCACTGCCGGCTGATCCCGGTGATAGGATAAGTGGAGCGGAGCTCGGACCATTGACGAAGTATGCATAGTGTCCCTGTACGTGGCTCCCGAAGCACGGAAATCAATAGAATTGGGACAGGACCGTCACATTATCCCGGGCCTCATCTTTATTCGTTTAAACATCTCTCTGAGCGAATATTTCCTATTCGTAACCTCACATATCCTGCGAACATTTAGCGCGTTTAAATTTCGTTTGCTCAAAGCGCACACGAGTTGCCAACGGGGCCTCAATGACTGCGTAAAGAAGATCGAGCGTATAAACAACACGAAAAGCATGACTTCGACAAATGGCAGGTAGAGTGGCGTGACAGGTATTATGAATATCGAACAGCTACGTTCACATCCCTGCATATAGTGTTTACACACACACACACTAGCAGTGCCGTCACGAGTCAGGAAAAAAAGAAGGCTTTGGCGACGGGCAGAGTAACCTATATGGAGTAACGGTAAGAAACAAGGACTTGCAACATGTTATGTGTGACGACCGCCGCTATCTTGTCAGCGAGACAATCTTTGAAGGCCGCACAAATCTTGCTGCGCTACTCGAGCTTGTAAATGCGGCACATTTTTGCCCCGTGGAAAAGCACCACCAGCGTGTTTCGCGCTGCGAGGGCGAAAGCGGTCTCTATGGACTACAAGTCTTAACGAGACTTTGTGAAGAGATTTATTTCATTTGTAAACCGCCGTGGTTGCTCAGTGGCTATGGTGTTGGGCTGCTGAGCAGGAGGTCGCGGGATCGAATCCCGACCACGGCGGCCCCATTTCGATGGGGGCGAAGGGCGAAAACACACGTGTACTTAGATTTAGGTGCACGTTAAGGAACCCCAGGTGGTCGAAATTTCCGGAGTCCTCTATACTACGGCGTGCCTCATAATAGGAAAGTGGTTTTGGCACGTTAAACCCCATAATTAATTAAATTATTGCATTTGTGCATGTCTGTGAGTGTATGTGAGGTTTGTATGTTTATGTAACCACACGTACATGCCATAACTATCACCAGGGTAGCATTTCAAGCTTTTCACTAAATTATGTATCTCTCTTTCTCTCTCTTTCTCTGTCTATCTCTCTCTTGAATGTAGTTGAGCATTCGCCAGTACGGAGTTCATGCCATGGCTGCTTAACGATTCGCTGACTGGCAGAAGCAGACAACATGACCTGTACGCCTAGGCCGACAAGTTCACCTTCTTGTTTTTATTATTTCACTGTGCTGCCCTCTGGCGCACGCCGTTGGAAACATTTTGAAAGGGTGCCAGAACTTTCGACTTTTGATTTGTGTACCTGCACCCACCTTGAGCGTGCGTCGATTGTGCCTTTCGTGGATCGCGATTAATTATTAATGGCTTCTCCGCGGCAGCATGTCGTTCGTTAAAGTTATGTAGCACTCACGGACTACTCGGTAAGACCTTGAGAAGGCACGACTGCGCTATTGTGCTAACAGTGTGGCCGATAAAAGAATGCTGAGGTTCCGTCTGCCAACGCGGCTGTCTTGGAATTTGCTGTTGCTGATTTCTGGCCCTTGCAGTTCGCTTATTCGGTTTCGTTTACACATTCATTAGACATTTCGCATATTCAACAAGCCTTCGAGTGCAGCCATCCGCGTCGCATTTACCAAAGAGGTACATTTGTTTACATCAACATATATAGCTTCAGAGCGTTGTTAGCTTCAAATATTATATAGAAACGCGTCGCATCGCTGATATGAAATAATGTGAAAGCATACATATCTGCGCATATGAGCCACATTTCTCCGCCCTGAAACGAGTCAATATGAGCGTCGAGCCCATTAAACAACTGCGACTGTGAACCAGCTAATACTTATATTACGAGCAGTTATTATTGATTGTTTCTTTTCTTTAAGTTCATCATAATTACACTGTGCGCTTTCATGAAGTACTATTAGAGAAAACTATGCCCGCATAAGCGCTCAAGTGTCGGCCGTGTACCCTCGCGAAAATGCGGATGTCATGGCTGACACCGTTGGCAATTTTTTTTTAATGCGAGGGTAAATGCCTCAGGGCATACAGGGGTATGGGATGGGGTAAATAAGTATGATTAAATGAATGAAAAAAGATTTGCTGATCTAATGTAGTCCAAGAGGGATCGATAATGTGGTCCCTGCGTCCAAGCAGTGTAAACGCTCGGATTATGCGGCGAGAGTCCCGCTGCTGCGAGGTGCCGGAGCCTCGTCGGTTTCAGTGCAGGGCAAACCCACAGCAGGTGGTGGATGTCCGCTTCAGTATTTCGCGACTTGCAGAGTGGACACTCAGGGCGAGGATATAACGGGCGAAAGTGCGGCCACTTCCGAGTCACGGCAGGAGTGAGGGCAACCCCGAGCCTGATCCTCCGAAGAACAACCTCCTCTGCACGGGTGAGACCGCGGGGGAGGTTTACCGCACACGGAGGTATGAGAGCACGTGTGCGGCGCCGGAGGTGCTCCTTTCTTGATAAAAGGAGGGTGGCATCATCTAGATGAAAGAGTTGAGGCAGTGACGATGGAGAGGTCGCTAGACGGGTCGCAGAATCCGCACGGCTTTGGAAGCTTAGAAGGTCGCGTGGGATCCACTCTACAGATATTGGCTGCGGGATGCGTGCCGCCAGAAGATGGATCTGTTGGCATATGTCAGGGCTGCGACTGGCGCGTCGCAGAAGCCGCGTCGCCTGGAGGGCATCGATGCGGATGACGATGAGGGCCGTAGGGACCATAGGAAAGGTGGCCGCAGAGCACAACACTTCTCGGACAGCAAGGAGCTCAGCACAAAAGGAGGAAGGAGGCTCTTGTATTTCAAACCGCGTCGTCTTATTAAGGGCAGGTGCGCATGGGTAATAAATTGGGCTTGATAAACAAGGCGTGGTTGCACTAATTGAACGAGGCGTTTGTTAATGCTATTGTACCGAATGCACCGGCTCTTGTTTCCCACTTCACGTAGAGATAAACAGTGCGTCGATGGAATTAAGACATGCGTCAGGATCACAACACGTGCAGACCCACCCATCTACGTATAACGAATGCGACTGGCAGCCTTCGGGAAAGGGGACGTACAGATGTTGGTACAGCGCTCTCACCGCTTCCAGCGCTTATTGTGTGTGCGCTGTGCGAAGTGAAGAGCAGTTCATTTCAAGCCGCCAAGGCCATAGCTGAACCATAAAACCAGTTTCCTACGTCCTAACTGCCTTTCAGCTCAGGTCTACCGGTAGCCGGAGTACTAACTGAACGGCTCCGCTATATGCCTAACCTTCGCTGTGCAGGCTCAACATCGGCTCATATTTCCTGTGCACGGCTTTATCGAGAAGGCTGAAGCTTGTGCGTTTCAACTATGAAAGCACGTTCCGACTCATTTCGAGTGCAAAAAAAATATAATATATGTACAAGCGAAGGTGCTGCGGCTGTCGCGTTGTTGGTTCGGCAGCCGATCCCGCGGGGGTCGGTCGATGGTTGGTCGGCACGTTGGTTTTGTCGGTGCCGTCGACACGAAACCCCGTCGCACAATACAACTCGACTTCGTCGGTTGCGTTGTGGTCGGGTCGGTGTGATAAAATGGTCTCAACGATTTACTGTGCTCAATAGTCGGCAATTCGTTGGCGTCGGCGTCTCGGCGGTCTCGTATCGAACCATGTGTCACCGCTCCTTAAACGAGTACGTGAAGTCAGGCACGCGCTGCCACCACCAGCAAGAGAGGGCCGATGCTGCAAGAACACATCGTCATAAACGTGATTTTTTTAAGCGTCACCCCTGGTTAACGCAAGGGCTTTTCGTTAAATTTGCTTGTCATGAATGACAGGCAGCTTCTGCGTGGTTCACGGTGCAGTCAATCCGGACGAAGCCCTGGCCACTTTCCGTTTTAAACGTGGAGTAGCCGTCTTAGGCTATAGACGCACGCTTTCGGCACCGCACCAACGTACAATGTAAAAATGATTGCACGTTTGCTTGTCGCACGGGTGACATCCCCACCGTTAAGGTCTCACAAAAATAAGTTTAAGAGGCAAGATGAAATTGTTGGCGGAAACCAATGATGGCATCTTGTTTGTCAACTTTTTCTTGCAAGTAAAAATGATGACTGCTGTTCCATGGCGACATAATAAGTGCATTAAATAAGGTTTCATATCTATCCCTGTGAAATTTATGTGTGCCCAAGGCTCTCAGAATGATTACGTAGTTTTCAAGTACGTTTTTTGTCATTGCACGTCTAGTTAGAGCTCCGTTGTCGTCCTCTATAAATGTTTTAAGGCCCTAACGGTAGAGGTGTTACCCGCGTGACCAGCAAATACCCTTAAAGGTGTAAACGTTTTTACGATGTAGAGCTGCCGTTGGAGTGGCAACGCGGTACACGGCACGATTGTTCGCAGCGTCTGTGCGAGTGGGCGTCTGTGCGCGTTTTGGAGCACAGCTCTTAGGTGCCCGTTCCTGCGTTGAGCCTCGGCATCGGCGTAACCGAGCGAACAAGCACACTGAAGAATGAAAGAGCGAACGCGGAGCGCAGCGGGGTATGAAAGACGGCGAGAGCGAAGAGAGCGCGAGGAGGAAAGCTATGGAGGAGGGTGTTTAGCGAGAGCAAAGGAGGGGCGAATAGCGGAAGCGAAGGCGCCCTGCAGGGGTACTGACCTGCGAAGCTTTCTCGGCCTGCTGCAGCAGTTCCGATCGTTCTGCGGGGGCGGCGTCCTTCAGAGAACCGCCGACGCCAGCTAGGTTAACCGACCATGCACCTCCTTCAGAGAACCGGCGACGCCAGCGACGTTAACCGACCATGCACTTCCTTCGGAGAACTGGAGCCCACGGCAAAGCTAATCAACCATGCGCCTCCTTCGTCAAGTCGACGGCGCCTGCAAGTCAAGCCACGTTTGGCGGACCGTGTATTGTTACCTGGTTCGCTGTCGCCTTCATGGTCTATTCGCAGCAAGAGAGCTTCTCTGAAAAGGGTGTTTTGCGGTGCATTCTTTCTCGGGCCCCAGGATTCGTCCCAGTCTGCTGACACTCGTGGCGGCTATCTGAGAAGTCAGCTCTGGAATTAAGAGGCGCCGACTGGAGTCAAGCGTGACAACCTGGCTACGAGAACCCGCTCAACTCAGTGGGTTCTGGGAATCCAAAGTGCGGACTTGAGTGTGTGAGCCCTCCCCCTCAAAGGCGGGTCGACTACGCCTCCAACGACTGTGGACGGTCCGATTGGAGGAAGGTTAGACAGCAGCTTTCCCTCACCTAGGGATCTAGGGAGGACAGAGCGTTTTTAAGCAGCTATGTGCTCGACAAGCGGTGTGCTTGGTGCTTGGAGCTTTGTGCTCGGGAGCTGTGTGCTTCGTGCTCCTTTTTGCAGTAATGTTAGACTGTGGAAATATATCTCATGTTTTAATGTAAATATTGTAATTAAATCCTGTACTCCTAGTTCTCGATTAGAGCAAGTTCTTCCCTACAACCACGTCCCAAGCGTGGGTGATTTGGACGACGGCATGGGCCAGCTACCACATAGTTCATGCCCGACTACAACCCTTACAACTGGTCGCCACCGGTGGGATCGCCCTCGAAACCTCACAGCATGCAGCCGCGCCGCCGTCAAGACGCAGTCCGTGCGGAGTCGAAGCAGTGTTGAACGTTCCCTCCTGGTTAAGCCACCCTCTGTAAGTGGCCTGGGACCCTTGTGATTGGTCACTCTGGCAGCCGGGTGGACGGTTGTGAGCAGTTTTTTTCGGCGCTGCCTCGAAAAATCAGCGGCAGCGACTGCTCATGTGAGCGGCACGTCATGATGGTGGGTGTCCGAGAGTGTCCGCTTCTTCATTACCGGCTTTTCCCACATGGGAACCAGTGAGAGGAGGTGGTGATTCCCTCGGCAGCCAATGCTGAGAACTTGGAGATGAGCAAGACCCCTGTAAGCCCTGATCGGTGGTGGTTGATGAGGCTCTGGAGCGCTGGCTTATTGTCGCAGAGCGCTGCCACCGGTTGCCCAGGAGGGTCCTCAGCCTGGACGTTGGGCGCTAGATGAGCCCCGCTAGTTCTACCGCGGCGAAGCTCGCAGTGAAGGGGATCCAGCGTTGTTTGTTGACCTCCTTAGTTGGAATGGTGCAAGCTGCCGCGGTGAATCCGTTCGCCAGGACTGATCCATCTGTGAAGACCAGCAGCCTTCCCTACAGCTGTTCGCGAAGTTTGCAGGCTGCAGCCCGCTGCAGTGTGGCAGCTGGTGTCCTACACAGCAAAAGAAGCACCCTCGCACCATTAAAAAGGCGCGTTGGAAGGAGGAAAAGGCTGGGGCCGTTGAGAGAAACACTTGTCGTGGGTCGTTGAGGTCGTTGAACTGACGCAAAAACTGCAGTTTATGTCAAAGTGGGATGCAATGGCATCGATACATAGCGCACAGTATTGCGCACTAGGCCGCCAGACGCTCGTGCCAGCCGAGCCTGAGCAACACAGTGCAATACTTGGCTAATGTCGCATATGGCTAAACGCTACAGTTTTCGATTGTTATTTTATGTATCCATGGTGTTAACTGCATTGAAAATTCTTTATCTTGATTGTAATGTATAGATTCTGTTATTTCTTTAAGTTTAACTATTTCACGTTTCTGTTTATATTGTATAACTTCTTTTCTTTTCCTCCTTTTTTTCATTATCTGAACCACCCTGCCTGCATGCAATATCTGGAGCCTGTGAGGTGTATGAATAAATAAATGTCAGAATTCGTGGTGCCTCCCGTCGATCCGATATCTCACTCAGAGAAGTGAAACAATCCTGTTAGTTGCAGGAACCCGTGATGGAATCCCGCTTTTGCTTCTACATCTCCTTTCGTGTTCTGTGCAGGAAGATATGTAATGCGTGGACCTACGACAGGCATATGTGCGACGGTGCAAGACGGCTATGGGGTCAGTAGCTATGTGTGCACGATTAATCACCATGGCTTAGTCTCCCCAGGGCGCGTTTCCCACTGCCCCCCATCCCTACAAAAAATTAAAAAATAAGTGAAGCATGTACAGAGTGCAACGGAGCTATGAGCAACGTCGCTGTATTATACCTGGGCAGTAAAAATTTCTGCCGCGACTGCGCAGGTGCTGTGTAATATACATATATCGGCCCTCATTTATGTCATTCCTTTGAAGACGCATATAGTTCGTGTTCAGGCGACTGCAATGGCACAAAATAATTAAGGAAATGTGGTTTTAAAGAGGCTGTGAGCTTACAATCAATATCCTGTTACGTTTCGCCTACGACGCGCGGTATAGCCGGCGCGGATGCAACGGACGCCGGGGCTTCGTTCAAAGCGGCAGACATTTTGGCCCGTTCGGCGCCGCCGCTACGCCTCCCCGCCAAGCGCGTCCAGGCATGTTCCAATGCCACGTGTCTTCATGTGCGTGTGTGTGTGTGTGTGTGTGCATGTTGGTGCCCACGCTTGTCGAAGCGCGGCAGCCGGGGAGAGGAGCTCCCCCACCTGTGAGGCGAGGAGGTCCGAGCGGCGCCGGCCCGGCGGATGCGTCACCTACTCGTCCCAACGTTCCCGAGCGGCGCCGGCCCGGCGGATGCGTCACCTACTCTTCCCAACGTTGCCGAGCGGCGCCGGCCCGGCGGATGCGTCACCTACTCGTCCCAACGCGCCCGAGCGGCACAGTCACGTGCGCGTCTATAGAGGCGTTCCTTCTTGCCCTCAACTGCGAGAGTATAAAAGCAGCTGCCCCCGGACGCCGAGAGAGGCTCCGATTTCTTCTGTTGAGTAACGTGCACTCCCGTCTCTCTACTTCGGTCGACCTGACCGCCCGCTCTTATGCGATGCTAGAATAAACAAGTTGTTCTGTTACCAGTCGACTCATGCTTTGCCGGGACCTTCGGATGCTTCCAGTTGTGCCCCAGGCCGCCAGGCCAACGCTACCCTTGGGGCTTGCGACCCAGGTGCAACAACGGGCGTCAGCGCTGAGTTTCCAACAATCCCCAAATCATATATTCTAAAACATTGTGGGAAAAAACAGAGTTCACTGCGCTGTCGCACAGGGGAAGTGCGATGATCTGCGGTTTACGACATGCTTTCGCTTTTCTCAGTAAGTACGCTGTGTGGGATATACCTTTGACAACCCACGAGCTATGTGTCAGTCAACCAGCACAGACGCGTATAACTATAGCTTACGTCTACACTCGTAAATTTCTACCAACTGACTTTCTTTTTCTCTATTTCTGTGGCCTGCGCCGAAATCTCTGTACTAGGGCGCTTTTGCATTCCTCATTGGACTGCTGCAACTGACGGTCGGGCATTAAACCGGCAACCTCATGCTCTAAAGCAGAACGCTGATCCATCACTGCGGCTGTTTCGTTATACAAGTGGAGCCCGTCACACGTTCGTTATCCACGGAAACGAAGCAACGAAACGAAAACGTCGGCATGCAACGTCTGCTTATCTACAATAAAGTTGCGCAATTTCGACGATTCTTAGTTGCTTGTACGCTGCTTACAGCGCTAGCGTCAGGAAGTACGGGTCGACGGGGTGGTCGCACCATACATCATTGTATATTCGGTGTTTATCCCACGGCGCGAAGGCCCTTATCCCACGCACAGGGTGCAAGGCCACCTGCACAAGTACATGAGCCGAGCCTATCGTATCCTGGAAACAGCAGTGAAAGGCATCAGCACTTGTTTTTGGACTGCACATCTTTCAGCAGTCTTCGCGCGCGCTGTTGAGAAGGTGTCATCACTTTGTTTCACCAAAATCTTCGCCCGCAGACTTCTTATTTCCAAGATATCGAGCTTCAAGTCCCAGCGTGGCGCACGAGCCTTCTGTGTAATTTTTCTCGGCCATAATTCTTGACTGTCGCTTATAACGATTTTCGTGCGCCTCTGTTTGATGTGAGGTGTTCTACTCCGCTCCTTCTTCTCCATTTTCCCTTTTTTTTATTTCCTCCTCCTCAAGCAGATGGACGTAGTGTTGCGTTCTGCAAACAGTTGGCAGCCTGGGCCCGCATTCTCAACAAAGGTATTACGCCAAACCTGTTCACAAGTAGCAGGTGTCAGCCAATCGTGATCTTCGACACATCAATAGTGATAACTCACTGGCTTCAGGCTCCTCGCAGTGTATGCATGAGAGCGTCCGCAACGGGACCCTTGAAGCAAATGGTCAACACGTCGAACATTGCATTTTTCTTTTGCGGCACACCTCTCGCAAGTCGACTTTTTATTCTTGACTTCCTGTTGGAAAATCCCATAGCTATATGGATCGATGTGCAAAGATGACATGACGGAAACCTAATACTGGGGTGTTTTCGCAACTATGGTGCTCTACAAGCAGTATTTTGGCGCATGTTAACAATGTGACGGACATAAACAAATAAAATCATCTAAGGGACGCGACACGAATACCCCGAGAAGAACGACTGCTCCGCCGATACCTTTCTCTCCTTTGGTGCGGTTCGCCTCGCAGAAATAGCTCTCTCTAATTCACTTGACCTGAATGCAAACTTTCCGTCAGGAAAAAAAAAATGAAACCACATGGCCCTGTTTAAACTGTCCCTCCCTCGTCTGTCTCAATTATGTAAAAAGCGTAAATAATATCGTTAGCATCTAAAGCCTTCTCCATTATCTGCGCGCTTACTCAAAATTCCGTTGATCAAAAGGTGAATGATGGCCCACTTGACCTCATGAACTCATTAAATCGGTTGAACAATCTTTTCTGAAACGCTGCATTCCGACTGACGCCCTCGAGCAGCTGGCGGCACCGGGCCCGGCAATTCTCGCGGTATCTCCTCCCACAAAAAATAAAGGAAAAGAGAGAGAGAGACAAAAAAAGAAAAGAAAGAAACCAGCAGGTAGAAGCAGAAATGAAACAAAAGCTCAGAGAAGAGACAATCGCAGAGAAGTTTCTGCTCGGAAGTGCAAGGTGCAACCCCGATATCTTTACGCTCCGTGCCTGCGCGACCGCAGACGCGCAACTGTAAACCGAGCCCACGGCGCGCATACGCACCCCCCCTCCCCCTTCCTCCCCCGCCCCCCTCGAGTCTCCCCAACACTGGCCCCAAGATGCGCTCGCGCTACGCGTCCACCCATCCTTCTTCTCCGGTGCCCGGCACGCAACCTCGCGAGGTGGGCAGGATGTGCGACCTTGAGAGTCGTGACCTCTGGGAGGCCTGCGCGCGTAATGGAGGCCTCCCCTTCTGGGCAGGATGCGCGAGCATAAAAGGCGAAAAGAAAAGGTGCTGCCTCAGTTCGGAGTGCGTGAGGGACGGGCGGGTATGGAAAGAGAGAGAGGAGGAGGTAGTGGAATCCATGCAGAACACCGTCCGGGACTGGCCGTGGTGAGACAAAAGCACAAAAAGAAACGCGCAAATAAATAGGGACGACGAGTAGAATATAAGTGGGCAGAGGAGCAGACACGCGGCTATTAGACCCAGACGGGTTGGCGTCTTTGCTTTATGAGCGCCCAAGGCTGGCCGGCGCCCCGATGTACGGACACGCACTGGGGGCCGCCTTCTCTCTCTCTCCCCCGTTCCTGCGTCCTCTCCATCCCGAAAATATCAAGGCCGTTTACCGACCTTGCGTCCGGAGAAGGAGGACAAAAAATACAAAGAACCGGACAGGAATGTTTATGTTTGGTGAGTTCAAGTGGGATAATGTGTTCTCGGCGGCCGAGGAGGCCCCTCACCGCCGCCGCACCAGATGGCCGAAAAATCGCTTGGCTAGCACGTGTCCTGTCCGCGGTAGTACACGCGTGGGTTTCTTCCTCGTCTTTTTTTTCCCCCCGTTCAGGCACATATGTATAGATGGTAGTTGACATTAACCACTTTCACGTTGATGATCGCGCACCGGTATAAGGGCGCGTTTAACTTCGTAGTAATAATAATAATAATAATAATAATAATAAACCCTAAGTTACCAATAGGAACATGATGGAAAAAGCGCTACGAAAACGGAGACTAAGCAAGAACAGAAGGACAAGCTCCTATCTTGCTTATTCTCCGTTTTAGTAGCGTTTTTTCCATCATGAATGTTCACCAACACGCCCTACTGACAGCTGTCACCAAGCCATCTGTCTGCAAACTCTGTTTAACAGGGGGCCCCTCGGGTATGTGCCATTGCAGGCAACGTCGGAGCAGCCGATGTAGTTTCGACGGTGGAAGTCTATTAGTCTCAGCCCCCCGGATGTCTTCGCATTCATCAAATAGCACAACGCCAGAAACGAAAAACTCCGGATTGTCATCTGCGTACACGCAATGATCTCCATTGACTCATCGCCTACAAGTTGTGCCCCATGCGAGCGACGACTTCGAGCGACGTCTCCCCGGTGTTTTCGGTATGAGTGCAGCAAGTACGCGTCGTAACTGGTGTGACGCGTGCTTAATAAAATTAAATTGTTGTGTTTTACTGTAAAGAGCAGCATAAAATATTTCTGTGATCTTGCAGTAGGTTCTTATCCTTGCACGTATAAAAATTCAATCGTTTGCTCGTTCCGTGCGACAATCGGTAGTACTTCAGTGTACATCCAGTTCCGGCTTCGCGCTATTGGCTAGTCGCTCATAGCACTTCCGGGCGACGAGCGACGAATTCTAGATTTCCGGAACCGAGCGATCGAGCGACAAGACCGAGCGATCTGTTCAAATGACGGCCCGTTTCGTCGCTCGAAGCCGTCGCGCATCAGATCGCTCTCATGGGGTTTAGCCTTTAGCCTCGCTAATAAAGGGCTCTTGAGAAGTTCAGTGTCCCGCCCTTCCGATGGGCGGCTTATCTGTACAGCGCTCCATCCCGTCGTCGCTTTCTTTTATACTTGTTACAATTCCAAAATAGCGAGCGTATAGTGAGATACGTAGAGGAACGCAGCCTGATATATCCTAACATTTTGTTTTAAAGTGCAGCCGGCTGGAGCTGCAGACACCATTCGGTTAGAGTTACTGTATATATGCTTCCCTTGCATATGCCCCCCGCAGAGAGAGTCTACAGTAACTCTGCATTCGGTATCTGCAGATGAAACAAATACTCCTTAGACGGGACTCCTTAGGTGGAACAAATACCGAGAAAAGAAAAGAGCTGCGAGTGAGCTCGTGCAAGAGAAAATTAAATACACAAGTGAGCGTTGGGTGCAAAACATTCGCAAAAGAAACAAAGGTGCACCAAGAAGATTCTGGAACTATGTAAAAGCACTCGGCGCTCCAACTAAACATTTTAAGACGGCTATAAGGGATGGAAACAGAAACATCCTCGAAGGAGACGATGTGCTGCGGTACATCATAGCCACTGTTAGGGCTAATTTCGGCGCGAAGGAAAGCATAGTTCAGACCCAGACAGACTTAGTATCAACAGAAAAGCCTGAGAGATCGAAATTTGCCATAAAAAGCTTTTACTGTGAAAAAAAAGCAGAAGAAAATGTCCCTATAATAACACCGCCGCAGGACCCAACGAGATCTCAATGCAACTAACCAAAACCTCGGTCCAAAGAACAGGGCGCTGCTCAGTAATGCCATTGGAGAAATGATAAAAAACGAAGAAAATTCCAGTTGGATGGCGGGAAAGCAAGATAAGCCTCATCTACAAAGGCAAAGGCGATAATTACAGGAGGAGCTCGTACAGGCCAGTTGCAGTAACGTCGGTGCTGCATAGAATGGCAATGCAAGTCATAAAATTAGAACTGCCGAAATGGGCGGAAACAAATGATGTACTGGGGGAACTACAGAATGGGTCCAAATCAGGCAGACGCTTAGAAGATAGTATACTTGTTCCAACTCAGTGCATGGAGATTTCAGTAGCTCAGAATAGGCCTTTATGAATAGCACTTCTAGATATTAAGGGAACCTGTGACAAGGTGCACAGGGAGTTGTTACGGGATATTCTCAGGTACGAAGGCATAGCTGAAGATCTCGTGGAGCTGCTGAGGGAGATGTACGGAGACAACCGAGTAAAAATTGTATTGAATGACCGCAGATGTAATGAAGTGGGGTGGAAGTTCACCAAGGACTAAAGCAAGGCTGCCCTCTGTCTCCAACGTTGTTCACGCTTGCGTGTTCGAAAGGTTGCGTGTTCGAATCACGTCCGGGTCACCACTTGTAGGCTTGTGCCTCAGGCGCGAAGGAGAGAAACAGCTGACCCGAATTGACGCCGGGATAGAACTGCGAGCCGCGACTTCGCGTGCCAGGGCCAGGCGCCGTCTTTTTCTTCTCACGCGGGAAAGCGCTACCAGGGTCCTATAGGCGCTGCCCAAGGGAGGGCGCTACAATGTTGAGGGCACAGAAAGGCAACTGGAAAACAGTCAATTAGGACTTGATTTATTATACACGTATAATGGACAAATGGTGCGACAGGAGGTCCCCGGACTGGTGTATGCGGACGACCATATAATGCGACTAGCGGATAATGCAAGATATTCGCAGACAGTTGAGAACACGTGTGTCATTGCAGGGAAAAATATGGGCCTTAAATTTAGTACAGAGAAATCGGGACTTATGATCTTCAATGAATTACGGGGTGTCGGTTCAACGACAAGTCGTACTCATAGTCAAGCAATATAAATGCATCGGCGTATACATAAACGAAGGAAGGACTTGCTCAAGCACCCACCAAGATAATCTGAAAATAAAAGAGAAGCGTAATGCAGCGTTAGTGAAACAGAGAGCACTTTGGTGCCGCAATAAATATGAGGTGGTGCCCGGAATCTGGAATGGACAAATGGCACCAGCGCTAACGTTCGCAAATGCCATTCTGTGCTTAAAATTGGATAGCTTGTCGGGGCTGGAAGTTAGCCAAAGATCTGTAGGCCGGTTGGCTTTGGAGCCCACGGCTAAACCACAAATGAGGCAGCGCAGGGGGATATGGGTTGGGCCGGCCTCGTTTGAAGTCAGAGAAGCACAGAGCAAAATTTGTTTTGAAAGAAAACTCAGGGACGTGGATCAAAATGAACGGGCTGCTAAAATGCACAAGCATCTGTAACTGAAAAGCGTGAGCACAGGACGGAGGAAGAGGTCAAGAAGGTCGGCAACCAAGTGCAGGGTAATTGAAAGCGTAAATGGACAACCACGAGTCATCTGAAAGGAAGTGAGAGAAAAAGAGACAGTGAATTGGATGCAAAGAATAGAAACTAAAAAGACCATGGAGATTTACAAGGATGTGAAGAATTAAATTAGAAGGGAGAATCTGTACAATAACACGAAGGGAAGTGCTTTGCTATTTGAGGCTCGAGCTGATTGCCTAAGGACAAAAATATACTGGAGTAAATATTCGCAACTAGATGAGGCGTGTGTATGCTGCAGCAAAAGTCCGAAGACCACTCAACACATCCTAACGGAATGCGAAAGGATTCACGCATTCGCGTATACTCTTGAGCAAGCTGCATACTCCGTCAGTGCGAAGTCCACTGCAAGGGCTGGATGCTCTTAATCCAGCGTTCTGCTACTTTCGAGTAAGCCCCATGGCTCCCCCGCAGCCTCCTATTCGCCCAACGACCACTCCACCACCTCCACCACCAATCACCCCACATGACTTCAACACACATCACCAGCTATGTGACTTGACTTTGGTGTCACGGCGCTTCGCTGCACACACAGTGTTCACTATCTCCATGTTTCCTCTTTCCAGTTCCCCTTCCCCTTACCCTCAGTGTAGGGTAGCAAACCGAATGCTCGTCTGGTTGACATACCTGCCTTTCTTCTCCATGCTTTCTCTCTCTCTCTTGAGTCCAGTGAAAGCCAACTAAATGTTCACAACTGTCTTTCATATCCGAATATTTGGCTTAACCAAGGGTATACTATATATTTTGCTATGCTTAAATCGCGCTCCCAAATCGAGTTCGCATGAATGTTCCTTCGAAAGATAGTGGCGGCAGTGCCTCTGCCATCTTATAAGCCACAAGCTTAAGAAAAGCTCAAAATAAGACGTAGACGAGATGGATAGGACAGGCACAGAAAATTGATACAGACATTTAGTAACATTAAGAAAAAAATTGCTGCGGCTTAGCTCAGCTAACCCTGGATATGCAAAGCGAAAGCTTGGTTTAGCCTGGTTAAGTATTGGTTTCACGTGGTTGAGAAGACGGCCTAGCCTCGCTCTCATCCATGGCCAAGCATGCTCTGATTAAGTGAGCGCGGCGCTCCAGCCAGGCGCGCGGCGAGTCACGTGGTCAGGCGGCGGCTAGCGCACAGCATAGAGTTTGTAAGAAACTCTTGGTGCACGCGGCGGCGGCGGAGCTCGGCGCGGCGAGTCATTTGATGCCTTACCAAGGCTACAGCGCAGCTGCGGTCAAATTAAGGTCCAATTCGCGGCGACGGCGAAACTCGGCTCCATGCGGTTAGTAAAGCTTTCGCTTTAAGAGGAAGCTTTAGCTCGGGTGCTCCTACGTAAATACTTGTAAAAGGAGAATTCGTTTTTCTCGGCAAAAACTGCACCAAATTTGACAAGGTTTGTTGCATTTAAAAGAAAAACTTAAGATCTATAGTGACTGTTGGTTGCGAATTTTTGAGTTAGGTTGTGAATTTCTTATCAAAAATTGGGAAAAATCGGAAATTTGCAAAAAAACGAAACTATAAAGTTTACAACTCTGTAGCTCAACAAGTAAGAACGATAATACAATTCTGTTGATCGTATCTAGTAGTACACCTAAAGCGGACAAAATTGGTATGTTATGCGTGAATGTAAAAAAATTTGGTAATAGGAAAATACAGCTTTTGCAGAACCCTCGCAAACAACGTAACAAATTCACTTAAGATGTAAAATGACATATCGAAATTGGCCGCTTTGAATGATGTAATGGATGCCGTTTACAGAACCACGATATCTGTTCTTGATGCAGAGATATGAATTTGTAAACTTCGTGCTTCTATTCTTTTCAACCTGCGGAATATTTGAAAAGCTTTTTAACAAAATTCAAGCCCTAAATAGAAATTTCGCTTCCAACAGTTACTAGAATTTACCTTCTCTCTCAAATGCAACAAATTTAATAAAAATCTGTCCAGGGGTTATCTCAGAAAAATTGGAGGACGCTTAAGCTTCGCCTTCAAGAGTGGAACGCGACAGCGTTCCCGTCGACCCGCCGAGGGGTGTAAGACAATGGGCTACGGCGCAGCGACTACTGTTTGGATCCCACCGCTGGTACGATCTGTTGGGAACTCGGCGCTGACGCCCGTGGTTGTACCTGGGTCGCAAGCCCCAAGGGTAGCGTTGGCCTGGCGGCCTGGGGTACAACTGGAAGCATCCGAAGGTCCCGGCAAAGCATGAGTCGACTGGTAACAACAAAACAACTTGTTTATTTTAACATCGCAAAGAGTTGGCGGTCAGGTTTGACCGAAGTAGAGAGACGGGAGAGCACTTCACTCAACAGAAGAAATCGGAGCCCTCCTTTTGGCGTCCGGGGGCAGCTGTTTTTATACTCTCGCAGTTGAGGGCAAGAAGGAACCCCTCAAAAGACGAGCACGTGAATGTACAATGGGCTAATGGTGACGCACACTGTCGTAGCGATGCCGTAGCACCATGTCGAGCACGATCTCGTAGCACCCTGTCGAGCACGATCTCGTAGCACCCTGTTGTAGCGCTGCCGGTCGGGCACAATGACTGTAATGAGAGGATGGTCCCTGCTTTGGCATCGCCTGTTTCGGGCACAATGGCTGTAATGAGGGGACGATCCCTGCTTTGGCATCGCCTGTTTCGGGCACAATGACTGGAATGCGAGGGTGATCCTTTGCGGTCGCATCGCCGCAGTCGCGCCTGGAAACACCTGGCGATGAGTGTTGCGGCGACGACGATCGGGCCAAAATGTCTGCCGCCCTGCCGCAGTCGCGCCGGCAAAACCACGTGTCGCAGGCGAAACGCAACAGACCGCCCCGCCGGGGGAAGGAGATCCCGATGGACAGGGGACTGCATCCGCTGGCCGGAGGGATGTCGCTCGATGATGCTCATAACCGAAGTCGGGCGTCCCTCGACGTTTCTTGAGCGCAGCGCACAGAGAAGGCCTCGTTCTCTCGTTCAGGTTCGCACGGGACACTGCAAAGTGACTTCGGGAGAGTTCACATTTTTGTTCTCGTTCCCGGCAAGCGTTAGAACTACGCTGAAACTCAACCGCTCAGTCCGCAAGCACGGCACAACCCTCACTAAGCCCTGCCAGGCTCTTTCCCCTTTTTATACCACTGCCTAGTTCCTTACAGTAGTCTAGCATCACTCAGAACGCGTCCACAAATTGAAAAATTGCACTAGAAAGCATATCATCACTTTGAAACACTAAACAAAAGCA
This sequence comes from Dermacentor variabilis, assembly GCF_050947875.1. NCBI lineage: Eukaryota > Metazoa > Arthropoda > Arachnida > Ixodida > Ixodidae > Dermacentor > Dermacentor variabilis. Next base: position 102,286,386 of record NC_134569.1, read on the forward strand.
ATATGTTAAAAAAAAATCCTGCCTCAGGAAGAAAAACATCAGTAACAAACAATTTTGAGGCTGATTCCTACGTTAGGGGCTTCGACTTAAGCCATCGGCGTTACCGTTGAGACTCCCCTTTTTGTAACGCACCTCAAAGGAATATTGTTGTAAAGCGAGGCTCCAGCGCAGGAGGCGGCCATTTTTGGGAGAGATGGTCTGCAGCCATTGGAGAGGGCAGTGATCCGTCTCAATGATAAACCTCGAGCCGGCTAGATAGCATGACAATTTCTGAACGGCCCACACGAGACACGCACACTCTTTCTCGGTGGCGCTATACGCCTGCTCACGACTGGACAGCTTACGACTAGCATACAGGACGGGGTGTTCTACTTCTCCATTTTCCCGTTGGCACAGTACAACGCCCATGCCTCGCTCACTAGCATCGCACTGAACAATGAACCCTTTTGTATAGTCTGGCGATCGTAGCACAGGCTGGCTTGTTAGGGCACTCTTTAGGGCGCTAAAAGCTCTTTCCTTTGTCTCGTCCCAGACGACTGTTTGAGGCTCTGTCTTTCTTAGAGCATCCGTCAGGGGAGCCGCGATATCAGAGTACCTAGGGATGTACCTCTGATAGTAGCCGGCGACACCCAAGAACGACCGAATATCGGTCTTTGTGCGCGGTTGCGGAAAGTCTCGCACAGCGGCCACTTTTATTTCAGAGGGGCGGCGACGACCCTGACCAATCACGTGACCGAGGTAGACAACCTCGGCCTGTGCTAACTGGCACTTAGGAGCCTTGACTGTCAAGCCCGCTTCGCGCAGGCGGGTTAGCACTGCCCGCAAGTGTGCCATATGCTCAGACCAGGATGCGGAGAATATCGCTACGTCGTCTAGATACGGTAAAGCGAATTCTTGCTGTCCCCGCAACACTTTATCCATGAGGCTTGAAAAACAGTATGGCGCGTTCTTCAAACCAAAACTCAACACTTTAGGACGGAATGTTCCCATTGGTGAAATGAACGCCGCATACCTACTAGCCTCTTCTGTAAGTGGAACCTGCCAATAACCCCTGACAAGATCTAGGGTGGAAATAAACTGAGCGCTACTAACTTTCTCAAGGCGCTCCTCGATGTTAGGGATCGGATAAATTTGATCCTTAGTGATGGAATTAAGCCTGCGGTAGTCGACGCAAGGACGAGGTTCCTTGCCCGGTACCTCAACTAAAATCAAAGGGGAGGTATAATCACTCTCACCTGCCTCAATAACACCGAGCTGTAGCATTTTCTTTACCTCAGCCTCCATAATATCGCTCTGGCGGGGTGACACCCGATACGCCTTGGATCGTACTGGCTCTGGGGAGGTAAGTTCTATATCATGAGTAAGTACAGAAGTCCTACCAGGCCTCTCAGAGAACAGACCTTGAAACTCTTGTAATAGCTGGTGTAGTTCGGTTTTCTGCTCAGGCGACAGCGGTGCTTTACTGATAAGGTCACTAATGACTTGACCGGTGTCTTCCCTGTTCGTCACTGAGCCTAGTCCCGGAAGCTCGACCGGAAGCTCTTCAGGAACGTTTACCATCATGCACACCACTGCTTCCCTTTGTCTATAAGGTTTGAGCAGATTACAGTGGTAAACTTGCTGTGCTTTCCGCTTTCCTGGCAGACTTACCACGTAGTTAACGTCCGACAGTTTCTGAACAATTCGCGCTGGGCCCTCCCACTGCACGTCTAGTTTGTTGTTTAGCGATGTGCGCAATATCATGACCTCATCGCCAACCTCAAAACGACGGGCCCTGGCTGTCCGATCATAATAAACCTTGGCCCTCTGCTGGGCCTTTGTCATTGCTTCACCTGACAACTCCTGTGCCCTTCTTAAGCGTTCGAGGAGCTTAAGCACGTACTCCACCACGACTGGGTCGTCGCCCCTACCTTCCCATGATTCTCGAAGCATGCGAAGCGGAGACCGAAGCGAGCGACCGTACACCAGTTCAGCTGGCGAAAACCCCGTAGCCGCATGCGGCGCGGTTCTTAACGCAAACATCACCCCAGGCAGACACAGCTCCCAGTCAGTTTGATGTTCAAAACACAAGGCTCTCAACACGCGCTTCATGACGGAGTGGAGCTTCTCAACGGAATTCGACTGTGGGTGGTACACTGAGCTGTGTAGCAGCTTTACCCCACACCTTTCGAGAAAAGTTGTCGTCAAAGCGCTAGTAAACACTGTGCCCTGATCTGATTGGATTTCCGCAGGAAAACCAACTCGCGCAAATATGGACAGTAGTGCATTAACTATCTCAACTGAGCTGAGTTCTTTAAGCGGCACTGCTTCAGGGAACTTTGTCGCTGGGCAGATCACAGTCAAAATGTGTCTGTACCCCGTGGCTGTTACCGGCAGAGGTCCCACAGTATCAATAACGAGCCGTCTAAAAGGCTCCGTAATGATAGGTACCAATTTCAACGGCGCCCTCGATTTGTCCCCTGGTTTGCCCACCCGCTGACAAGTGTCACATGTCCTCACGAAATGGTCTGCGTCCCGAAAACACCCTGGCCAATAGTACTCTTGCAAGAGACGGTCCTTAGTTTTCTTAACTCCTAGGTGTCCGGACCACGAACCCCCATGCGACAAGCGCAACAGATCCTGACGATAGCATTGAGGCACGATCAGCTGATCGAACTCCACTCCTCTTCGGTCTAGATACTTCCGGTACAGGACTCCACCCCTTTCCACAAAACGCGCAGTTTTCCTGGCGATACCTTCTTTGACATTGCAGCGCACGTTTTCCAGGCTGCCATCCTTTTTTTGCTCGGCTATCAAAGCCGTCCGGCTGACTTTTAGCAACCTATCAAGTCCGTCTGACGTAGGCGCGATGAGCAAATCAGTAGATAGCTCTTCTAACTTTCCCGCGTCGGGCGTTTTCTCTCCAGTATCTGGCGCCTTTAACGTTACAGACTCTAGTTTATTCAGTTCGGGCGTGCTCGGCATATCAGCTTGCTGCGCCTCTGACCCTTTTTCGTTGTTTGATAACGTCGGCCCCGCAACTACCGCCTTTGCAGCGAGCTCCCGAACCTTCGATCTGGTTAAGGCCTGAACACTAGCTTCACCAAACAAAAGCCCCTTCTCGCGCAGGAGGTGATCGGACCTGTTTGAAAATAGGTACGGGTACTGGGGTGGCAGCATAGATGACACTGCCGCCTCTGTCTCAAGCGCTCCGAAAGGTCCTTCAATAAGCACCTTTGCTACTGGCAGACACACGCTATGAGCTTCCACGGCTTGCTTGATCCACGCGCACTCGCCCGTGAACATATGGGGTTCTACGTAAGATGGGTGAACTACATCCATCGTAGCTGCGGAATCGCGAAGCACTCGGCACTCTTTCCCGTTCACGAGGAGGTCTCGCATGTAAGGCTCGAGAAGCTTCATGTTCTCGTCAGTGCTGCCTATTGAAAAAAACACAACTTTTGGTGTTGTTTCCGGACACTGCGCCGAAAAGTGACCCGGCTTCTGGCACGTATAACAAACGCCCGCTCGCCTCATCTCGAACCGCTTTCTGCGTTCGGCTTCGGCTGCCGCCGTCTCCTTAGGTTCGGTCGCACTGCTTCCACTCGCATCCGCACTACGCGTGTTCCCCTTTGCTCTCATGGGTGTGAACTTCGGCCTCTCGAACTTCGAGCCAAATTCACCCTTTTGACCATCCTTAGCTCCGCGAGCCCGACGCGTCACAAACTCCTCGGCTAGCTCAGCGGCTTTAGCCACCGTACAAACGTCTGGCCTATCCAAGACCCAGTATCGCACGTTCTCCGGTAACCGACTATAAAACTGTTCTAGCCCGAAACACTGCAGAACTTTATCGTGGTCACCAAACGCTTTCTCTTCTTTGAGCCACTCCTGCATGTTCGACATAAGCCTATACGCAAACTCTGTATATGACTCACTTTTTCCTTTCTCATTTTCCCGAAACTTCCGACGGAACGCCTCCGCAGACAGCCGGTACTTTTTTAGCAGACTCGATTTTACTTTGTCGAAATCCTCTGCTTCCTCTCTATCCAAGCGAGCGACTACGTCGGCCGCCTCGCCGGGTAACAAAGTGAGCAAGCGCTGTGGCCACGTTTCCCGAGAGAACCCCTGCTTCTCGCACGTTCGCTCAAAGTTAACCAGGAACAAACCAATGTCCTCTCCAAGCTTAAACGGCCGCATCAGGTCAGTCATTTTGAACAATACTCGTTCTCCTGCACCGTGTGCCTGACTTCCATTACGAGCGCGTTCCATCTCTACCTCGAGACGCTTCATTTCCAAAGCGTGTTCGCGCTCTTCTTTTTCTTTCTGTTCTTTAAGTTCACGCTCTTCTTTTTCTTTCTGTTCTTTAAGTTCGCGCTCCTGTCTTTTTGACCTCTCCTCAATAGTCTCAAGGCATTCCGACAGCTCGTCATCCTCAGCCTCTAACTCAAGAATAGCCTTTAGCAGTTCAGGTTTTCTTAGTTTGTCTGAGACATCCAGACCCAACTCTCTTGCAAGCTCCAACAATTTCGGTTTGCGCAACGACTTCAAATCCATGGCTGCTCTGAATGCTGCTTTCTCTACTGCTTACTATTGTCTTGCCGCAAACTAACCCGGCAGCAACGACAACCACAATTACCAGCTCTGTTTCTGACACTAACAAAAGCCTGGCAAAGCTCAGAAGAAGAAAGTCCCGCACTCACCAAACCTCGCAGCCAAGAGTCCAGCGCAGTCGTTCCGCTGCAGGCAACCAGTCATCACACAGGGCTCGTTGCACTGCTCCCGGATCGTCGTTGAGCTGCTCAGCATACCGTCAACTGCATCTCTTCGCTGCTGGCCTCCGTTGTCGCGATCTCACCGCTGGCAGACAGTTGTTTGAAGTCGGAGGCGATCTCACCGCTGCCAACCAGATGTTTGGATCGGACTGCTGGTACGATCTGTTGGGAACTCGGCGCTGACGCCCGTGGTTGTACCTGGGTCGCAAGCCCCAAGGGTAGCGTTGGCCTGGCGGCCTGGGGTACAACTGGAAGCATCCGAAGGTCCCGGCAAAGCATGAGTCGACTGGTAACAACAAAACAACTTGTTTATTTTAACATCGCAAAGAGTTGGCGGTCAGGTTTGACCGAAGTAGAGAGACGGGAGAGCACTTCACTCAACAGAAGAAATCGGAGCCCTCCTTTTGGCGTCCGGGGGCAGCTGTTTTTATACTCTCGCAGTTGAGGGCAAGAAGGAACCCCTCAAAAGACGAGCACGTGAATGTACAATGGGCTAATGGTGACGCACACTGTCGTAGCGATGCCGTAGCACCATGTCGAGCACGATCTCGTAGCACCCTGTCGAGCACGATCTCGTAGCACCCTGTTGTAGCGCTGCCGGTCGGGCACAATGACTGTAATGAGAGGATGGTCCCTGCTTTGGCATCGCCTGTTTCGGGCACAATGGCTGTAATGAGGGGACGATCCCTGCTTTGGCATCGCCTGTTTCGGGCACAATGACTGGAATGCGAGGGTGATCCTTTGCGGTCGCATCGCCGCAGTCGCGCCTGGAAACACCTGGCGATGAGTGTTGCGGCGACGACGATCGGGCCAAAATGTCTGCCGCCCTGCCGCAGTCGCGCCGGCAAAACCACGTGTCGCAGGCGAAACGCAACACTACGCGCCCCGCATCGGACGCGGTGAGCGTCGAGCAACGAGCGTTCGGCGCGACAACGAAATGTCCGCCTGAGCAAGCGACGCACGCCTGAGCCTTAGAAACAGCTCGTTTCTAAGGCAACACCGCGTTCACTAGAGGCGCTTTTGTACCGCTTCGAAGCATCGAACTCGTGGCTCAGTATTGGCCAACGTGTCTGTCGAGTGCGCCGGACGCGGCCGTAATATGCAGCTGCCAGGACCCCTGCCCGCGTAAATCCGTTAAAACGCTCCTGCTCGCTTCGCACGATGGCCACGTACAGCGGCGTGCTAGATGACCTGGTGAAGTGCCCCTACAACCCGTCCCACAAAGTTAAAAGAGGAAGGCTCAACATACACATCACGAAGTGCCGCAGGGAACACAGCCGGTGCCGACTTAAGCCTTGCCCTTTCACCACTGACCACATGGCGCCCGCGAACGCCGAGGACTACCAGAGGCACCTCGCAAACTGCCCAGACCGGTCATCGACCTTCTGCACAGCGACAAGGGACGAGCCGGACCCAGCCTTTGACATTCCCGTACCGGGAGGGGCAAATGCGTTTGTTCCGGAGCCGGAGGAACAATTGGACGTGGGCCCGTGCGCCAGCAACAGCAGTGGCCCCATCAACCCCTTCCAGCCGGCTGTGCCGCCGATTTTCCGCACGGTCCAGGGGCTCAAGCCAGCAGAGCGTAAACGTTACTACCAGCCGCTGAGAGCGAGCGGCCCCCCCGGTTGTCTACGTTCCTGGGAAGTACCCAGAAATGGAAATGCCCCCCATGCCGAAAACTATGCCCAAGTACCCCCTTCCGGGTTTCGTAAAAATAAGGGACCAAGATTGCAACGAGGGTGAACGGGACCTGGCACCCCAACTGGGCGAGACCAGGGCCGTTGATCCCCGGGCCACCCCAAACCAGCTTCCCCAGGCCAGCCAGTTCTGGGCCGCCCAGGATCAGCATACCCCTCCTGCGCCGGGGTCCACCGTCGACGTCGACGCCCTTGTCAGAAGGCTGATGGGTCTCGGCCGTGCCCGACCTCAGCCAGACTGAGCCGTGTCAAGGCGGTCTTTCAGATGTCACTCGTCTTTTTTTTTCTTTTTCTTTATTTTTTCACATTTAACTAGTCACTCTTGCCTTTATTTTCTTCTTACCGGTTTGTTCAGGCAGATAGCTGAGTGTGTGATAACATAAAAGGTTCAATAAAATGTTTCACCAGAAAAAAAAAAAACTCGTGGCTCAGTGGTAACGTCTCCGTCTCACACTCCGGAGACCCTGGTTCGATTCCCACCCAGCCCATCTTGGAAGTTTCTTTTTATTTATGAAGTGCCTGCCGTGATTTATCGCTCACGGCCAACGCCGCGGACGCCGACACCGACGCCGACGACACCGGCTTTTCTGCGACACGAGCTCCTTAACGCTATCGCGTTAAAAATGTTTTTTTGCCTTTTACATGTATTTGAATAGGCCGCGTGGGAGTTGGGCCCGAGCTAAAGCTTCCTCTTAAAAGGGAGCGCAATGCGTCAGCGTTCCCTCGATATTGTCACGTTGAAGAAACCAAACGCTGTTAAACGGTTAGTCAAGGCAACAGATTGCGCCTACTCAGGTGCCGAATTCACAAAGCTTTTTCTTCGTAAGTTGTCTTTGTTCAGTCGCCTTCGCTAACAACAGGTTCTTCATTATCATTGGCTGGCGCTTGCTCATACGAAAAATTGGAACGCGAGAACTCTTGTTGCAAATACGGCAAGTGCGCCTTTGGACACGTGGCAGTGATCCGCTTGCGAACGGTGGTGTGCCAAGAGGCTCGGTGAACGCAGGCTATTCAAAATCATTGTAGACATTACAAAAACAACAGCAGACAAGGAAAAACAACTGCAAGCGCATTGAACACATAAGTAACAAACGTTAACTATATAGGCGAGCGCATTGATGTTACTAGTATAGGGACATATCTTTCAGACATTTCGCACGAAACCGAGCCAGCATCGAAGTATATCAGTACGCCCTAACAAAATAAAAATTGAAATTCTCTATTTAAATAAAACGATTTAGCGCGAACATCAGAGAGGAATTTGCGCTCGGCAGAACAGGCACATAGGCCCAAAACAGCGCTTAGACTTTCAAGACTCATCCATCAAGAGAGGTGGGAACAAAGAAACGCAAAAAAGAAGAAAAAAACAATGAATGAATAGGCATTTGCCTAAAAAATAATTTCTAAACGCGACTATACGCTGCAGACATCGAGGAAATGCCGCGAACAATTCCGCACGCGCTATCAAATTCTTGTAATGACGGAGGTGCCTATGGTGACGTTAAATTTCGCCGCATAGTTGGGCGTTGACTCACACGCCATCGCCTGTTTTCGCGAATAGCTTCATATGTGAAGATATGGCTCGCCTATTTCTTCCTTCTTTTATTTTTTTCGAGCATTTGCGCATCGGCACTAGTGACGCACTTTGCAATCGGTGTATATAGTTCCCATTTATTTCTCTTTTATATATATAATATAATATATGGGGTTTTACGTGCCAAAACCACTTTCTGATTATGAGGCACGCCGTAGTGGAGGACTCCGGAAATTTAGACCACCTGGGGTTCTTTAACGTGCACCTAAATCTAAGTACACGGGTGTTTTCGCATTTCGCCCCCATCGAAATGCGGCCGCCGTGGCCGGGATTCGATCCCGCGACCTCGTGCTCAGCAGCATATTCTTTTATATATATATATATATATATATATATATATATATATATATATATATATATATATATATATATTCACTTAAGTACATTCGAAGCCTGCTAAAGGATCAGCGTGTGTCCTGTTTCTTCTTTTGTTTATTACATTCTTTTCTTCATCTGCATCTTGGTTCGTATGTGATTGATTTGTTTCACAAATGCGCACGGCGTACATATACAAGAAAGTGTTGTGACAGCCATTTCTTCGAGACACATGCTTTTCGTTCCTCGGGGCCAACAAGCCGTTGTTCATTGCTTGCCTATGCCAGGCTGCTACAAAACTGATAGGGGGTCAATGTTTACCAAAATAACTATTTCACGGACCGTACACACGACGCGCATACGCATATAAGTAAGACGGTGCATGAGCCCGCGCACACGCGCCGTTTGTGTGCCTTCGCGGCCTTGTCCGCTCGCGCTGCAAATGCTGCAAATATTTAAGCTTAAAGATGGAAAAGCTGCGCAAGCACCACTTGCAGGAATTCGTCATATTCACTCTGCTTCCGAAGTGGGGTTATTTCTGCGTGCTTTCTTTTTAGGCAGATGTGATAGCTTACCTTTGCAGGCACGAACGATCGAGAATTTTTAAATTTATCATGTGCACAGTCTTTCATGCGAAAATTACATTTCTTTCACGCCACGCATAGGACCATTTAGGGGAAGCTTCCGGGCTAGCTTTTCCACCATGCACCGGGCCACGCATTGCCAAAATGCTCATAAATGTACGACCAGCGCATTGTTTGTGCTTCCATGTGTTCCTTATCAGCCTTAACGCAAAAGGAAGGAAGAAATCAGGAGCAGTTGACCAGTTTCCCAGTTATCTCCATTCTTCCGCATTTCGAGCAATTGCGCATCGTGGTAAAGCTGTCTAGGCTCTTTTTTTTTTTTTCAGTTGGTGTATACAGCTACAAAAATGTGCACCTACAATAGGTCCAAATGTGTACCAGAAAAAGTTTCGTCTAATCGCTGACCACACCCATTTCCTTCAAACTGGACTATACAGCGCGGTCATCACACAGCGTTGGACATATTTCGGAGGCGTATACGTTCCACGTGCTTGCCGCTCAAGCGCTAATTAAATTAAGTTTTGCTCGCTGCGTAGGAGCTGGTTTTCCCCTACAGGCTTCTTGACAGCCAAAAGTGTTTCTCGCAACCAGCTAAGGCATGCACGCTCCAACGAGGCACGAGAACGGATAAAGGTCAAAAGGAAGAGAAACATAAGGTCGCTTGCACCGTTTAGATGCACGTCAATTTGAGGAATGCTGGCATCTGCTCGTGAGGGCTGCGCACATTCCAAGTGGAATGTACGCAACTCATTGAACATTGGGTTCAGAAAAGAATTTCATCCATCACGGCACATAGCGGAACACCAACAAACGTTTAAAATAGTGGTAGCTACTCTCCCAACGTTTTACCTCCTCTGTTGGCATCACCACAGCGGTGACCTTTGAAGGAATGCAAAGATGGCATTCAATGAGCAGATGCTCACTACAGGATGTTCAATGGCGGCCCGCTTAAAACGAGCACAATTTGCAACGAAGCCTTGCGGTGTTAAATGTGTGTATTCGAGGGCCTAACGTTGAAAATTCTCTTTTAGCCCTTTTAAGGGTGTTAAAATGCCAAATGCGCATGTGTAGCATTCTTAACCCTGACAACTCGCCGCGGTGGCTTAGCGGTTGTCAAGCACGAGGTCGCGGGATCGAATCCTGGCCGCGCCACCCGCATATCGATTGGGAGCGAAATGCAAAAAAAAAAAAACGAAAACCGAAACGCCCGTGTCCCGAGCATTGGGGGCAGGGTTAAAGGTCTCTCATGTGGTCAAAATTCATCCGGAGTCCTTCGCTACATACGGCGTGCCTCATAATAAAATCGTGGTTTTGGCACGTAAGACCCCGCCATTCATTAATTTATGACCCTGACACAAAATGATGAACCTTCAGTGTGCACAGACGCTTTCATATATCGTGCGTGTGTGCATGTGTGTTCGTCACGATTGGTTGCTACCTTCTCTCTCTCTTAATAATATTTCTGCATAAAAATGTTTCGTGAATACGGGCACTCATTCGAAGGGTATATTAAAGCAAACAAAAGTACTTCGACCAATCACATAAACGATTTTGCATTTTGCAAAAAAAAAGAACATCTGGTATATGGAACATCGACGTACGACTTTAATACGTCGATGTTCCATATACCGGATGTGCTTTCTTTTTTTAACACTATACAGAATTTTTAAAGATGGCCTGTGATGGTATTATAATTGTAGCCATTGAGCTGGGTTGCTCAGAGTGGCTGACATGTACGCGAAATCAAAATTCATAATCGACTAATTAAAAAGATTCACTAATTAACTCTTTATTTATTTGCTTTACAGCACATATTGCGATTTACGATTGCAGCCGGTGAGTTCGCGAGGCGTATCCAGTAGGAACGAATCTTTACAATGACACCAATTTCGAAATATTCATTCCCAAAGTGCGGAACAAAATACGTGGCCGTTCCAGTTACCTTTGTGCTTCAATGCACAAAACGGCGGGTTTGTTAAAAAAAAGTAAATGGAACAAAAATTCATTTTTACCACGCGTTTCACAGCACATATTTCAAAACCTGTGCGGCCCTTGGGATTGATTCCGAGCGCATATGCCTAGCAAACGCGCCGGATACAATTAGTAAATTACAAGAAGTGCCGTAAAGTAATTAACTTAAAATGATACTTAGTGAATTTCGTTAATTAGTAAATTATGCATTTCAATTCCTCGTGCGAGTAATGTCGTCCGCTTCGAGTAATCCAGCTGTGGCAGACTGCGATACGCTGTCTGCCACAGGCGATTTTTTCTTTAATTCTGCGTGTCCTAAAAGAAGAAAGACATCCCATATAGTGTATACTATTTAAAATTAAAAAAAAACAGCGCTAGAGGGCTTGCTATATATTCTTCAAAAAAATAATGATACTTCGCTCAATAACGCCGACCCCTAGCTGTCGCGCGAAGGAAATGCACCACGGGTCTCGGCCTAATGGTGATTGATGAACCCCACGCTTGCGAATGACGCGGCCCAGTCAAGCCCAATCCCCTATAGACGAACAGACGGCGTCGACTGTTTTCGTGGTTTCGATGACGCGTACAATGTCCTTCTTCGTTTAAGATATCGCGCACGTGCGGAGCTGGGGTGTCGACATGTGCAAAAAGGAGCCTTGATAGAATGAGATGACGCTGTTGCTGCAGACGATTTGACACACGCTCTCAAATTTCGTGCATGTGCGTCTATATACATATACGCACATGTGTGGCACGTCACTGCGTTTTGTCGAGAAGTTAAAATGTGGCTCGCAAACGAGACAAAATCAGTTGGTGCAAATGTACGTGCACCGAGCACTGTGCAAAATCTTTAGAAAGAGATCGTGAAAAATTGAGAAATCTTAGCGACGAGGTGCGTGGTCCTGGCTGTGAGAAGTGATTATCTACACGGGGCTTAAATCAAGGCATAAATGGGTGAGTCCTGCTGAGAACTTTCTGTGCTTTCATATAGCGCGACGACGGTGCAAACTTATCGAGAGCCCCGCGAAATAGACACGGTGGGACGAGACAGCTTCCAACTCAGAGCGCGTGAGCTTTACTCATGTGTTCCCGACTTTTGCGCTAGTTGGAGCATAGCTGCAATATTTTTGACGCGCGTCTCGAAACGCAACTGGAAAAGGAGGAATCAGTAAACTGCCTGCCTATATAAACGTGGCGGAACGACGTGTTTGTCCAAAAAGTGGTGTTTTCATCCGAAAGGCGAAGCATCCATTGCGATAGCAAACCAAAGGTAAAAAAGGTAAGGATAGTAGTTTTATCACCGTCTAAACTTGTAAACATCGCTTACTAATTAAATTAACAAGAACAGCATCACGCACGCACGCACAAACATGAACATATTTCACTCAATGTCCTCGGACACTCGCTGTCAAAACGCTAGCGTGAGGAAGAGCGGCAGCAGCAGCGAGCGAATTGACCTTCGAGCTGCCACTCGTTTCAGCGCGAACTAAGCGGCGATAACACAGCGCACACGAAGCTATCAGGCATCGGCGCACTTAGACTGTACCCATCGGCGGCGGCTGCGCCATGCGCAGCCGCCCCCGGAGTAAGACCTCCCACTCCCCACGGCGCCTTGCGCGCGAAGAAAGACGGCGCTCTTCCTCCCCGCCTTCCTGCCTACTCGCGCGAGATCGAGCCTCCATCCTCGGCTTACCCTCGCACCCTTACCCTCGATTACCCTTACACTCGCACTCACAGCATACGGCGCGCGGCCGCTATGTTATCGCACTTAGACTATACGGAACGTTACGGCGATGCCGAGATCGCGCCCGGAATGCCCATATAATTGATATCACAATAAATACCAAACTATGCATCGCACACGTAGTCTGATTATGACTACTATACTAGCCTTGAGAATTATGAGCCAAATTCTCGCGTGTGACGTCACTTGGTGACTCGGCGGCCGCTGCGCACGCTTGCTCGCTTATGTGAAAGCTGCTTCATGCGTCCTATATGGTCTCCTCTTTGCCGGGGTTTTTCACACCATCTGATTCGGCAAGTTGGTGCTACAGTTTAGTGCGCGGAATAATTAGGATATGTAGTGCACTCAACTTCGTGCGCCTTCGATACATCTGGCTGGATAAAGCTGCAGAATCTCGCTGCAACTGTTGTGAAGATGCAGCCCGCCTTTGCCATAAAGTTGACCGAGGTAGAAACACATCTCACTGACGCATTACTTCAACATCTTGTAAACTTGAAGGAACAATGAAGAAGAAAATAATTTGAACAGTGTAGTAAATTGTCCTTCTGCAATACCAAAAAGAAAGAAGAAAGCCACTGTTAAGCATCGGTAAGGAACAAAAAATGCAAAAAAAAATTAAAGACGGGTGGCGACGCCGCCTTCCAATTTCCGCACCAGCTTGCCAGGACGTCATGGATTTTGAGATCATCTGCTCGGGACCAGTTGATTTGTTATTGGTAAAGATGGACTGCATTGTGTTCAAAGGAAATCGAGGACTGAAGCTCGGAAATTTTAAGTTTTAAAGCGAAAGCTTTACTAACCGCGTCGAGCCGAGTTTGGCCGTCGCGAACAATTTTACCTTCATTTGACCGCAACTGCGCCGTAACCTTGGCACTGCATCACGTGACTCGCCGCGCCGAGCTCCGCTGCCGCCGGCTTGGCGCATGCGCTCTCCGCATCTGGGTCGCCGCCTGACCACGTGACTCGCCGCGCGCCTGGCTAAGGAGGGCCGCGCTCGTCTAGTCAGTGCGAACTTGGCTATGGATGAGAGCGAGGCCGGGCCGCCTTCTCTGAGCGTTGCGCGTGAGCGGGAGGCTTTGAGCCGTCGTCGCCAATCGGCGTCTGACCACCCCGCGGATATTGCCCGGCGAGCTGCTTCATTGCAGAGGGTCCGGAATGCAACAGGCGTCGCACAGTCGAGATCACTGTAGCGACCGCGTTCGCGCCCTGCCCGTTGGTGCTTCGACGCTGCGCATGTTCGCGGCGTCTCTTTGCATCGTCTAGCACTGGTGCTTAACCTGTGGCACAACAGGCGTCGCACCGTTGAATGATGCGTGTCTACCCAAGCCTATTCAGTCTTGTTTAACCACCGACCTAGACACAGCCGTCATACTTGGCTTAACGATGGTTGTATACCGAAGTATAATAATTGAAGCTAAATCAAAAGTTAAACAAGTGAAACCAAGACTTAACCCGGCTAAACGAAGCTATCGCTTTGCATATCCAGGTTTAGCTGAGCTGAGCCGCAGCCAATTTTTTCTCATCCTCAACAGCCCAGGTACCAAATACTTCAACATCCATGACGTCACACTGATGTGCCAGCGCTGGGTTTTCAGCGCGAGGGTAAGAAAAATGAAAGTTTGGCCTTCATTGTTTTTCTTTTAATAATCAACTTATTACGTTAAGAGACATAAAGTGAGCGGTTTGGATCGGAGAGCAAACGGGTATAGACGATATTCTAATTGACAGCAAGAGAAAAAAAATGGAGCTGAGCAGGTCATGTAATGCGCCGGTTAGATAACCGTTGGACCATTAGGGTTACAGAATGGGTACCAAGAGAAGGGAAAGGCAATTGAGGACGACAGAAGACTAGATGGAGCGATGAAATTAAGAAATCTTCGGGTGCTAGTTGGAATCGGTTGGTGCAGGACAAGGGTAATTGGAGATTGCAGGGAGAGGCCTTCGTCCTGCAGTGGACATAAAACAGGCTGATAGTGATGATGATGACTATGACCCCTTAGCTGACGAAAATAGAGTTCAGATTGAATACTTTATCAGACTAAAGTGATCTGGAGTGGAGTTCTGTGAATGTCCAGCTAGTACACAGTCCATTTCGGTCGTCGCTGATTCGCTGGAGCAGTACCAGGGAGGAGGAGACTGGCTGGGGGTGCCCTCTAGTGACTCTATGTGTGCCCACTGATCTCCACTATGGTTACTGTATTAGGAGCCTATGCAGTACTCCCTAAACGGAGCTTATAGGTTAACTCTAATCTCCACTAGGGAGGTCACCTGTCACCTCCTCGATGGTACACCTGTCCGGCCAATCAGCAGCAGTCGAAATCGACAATCCACTAGATGGACACTTACAAAATAATCCCCTCCCCACTGGTGCTTCTGTGTCCTTTTAAAATTGTATTTACAACTTTCGTCGTGTTATTTACAACTGCGTCAGACGGCTCCCGAGTTATAAAGACTAGGCTTGCTTAAGTCAAATCCACTGGCGCACTCATCGTTGAAGTTCGCAAGGACTAGTGACAGTTACTGTTCTGCACCTCATTAATTTAATCAATTTTAAACATTCTCGGAAGAAATGTCATTGGTCTGTAGTGCGCCCATCCCTGTGCTTTATGACAGGAATGTCATACGCGTATGAAATGATAACTCAACTCCGTTTCTGACCGGAAACGTATGGGACAAATGGCACTAATGACGCGCTAAAGACAAACATTAATTTATGCTGCATCGCTACAGATAACGCTTTCAGAATAGCAAGCAGGTCACGCAGTCTTGTCGTGAGTGGGAGCTTGGTACGCCAAGAAGGACGTAAACAGGAAAGGCATGTGCTGACGTCGTCTCGAAAATTCCCGTACCGGTTTTCCGTGACGTCATAGAACTCGCCTGGTAAAGGCTAGTAAACTGCTTGACATTTGGGGTGAAAACAAATTACCTCTTATTCGAAGGTACACGGAAGCAAAACATGGTGACTTGACTTTTCCCGCACGAAAAGTAACCAAGTATAAAATACTGCGATATTTTATTTTCACCCATGACGTTATCAACATAAAAGTGCGCGCCATCATTTATGTTCGCTAATAAGTTATTTCTTTCCGCTTAAGGAGAAGGAGGAGGAAACAAAGAGAGAAGGCAGGGATTTTAACCAGAAATGCATCCGGTTGGCTACGCTACTCTGGGGGACGGGAAAGAGGGAATAGAAAGATGAAATACTTAGACTAACCATGGCGTCTTCAGTGAACCTTTAAGGAAAGGTGACAGGCGGAAGAATGACCAAGAATATTTGTATATCCGAAAAGATCATCACTAGAAGGTCAATGAAATACTTGAACAATTGACGACACATCCGGAATTTTAGACAGCGAATGTTCCCATCAAATGAGCCACGGCTCAACGCGTACGCTGTTGTCCTTTATACGGAGGACGCATTTCACATTCGTGCGTGGGAACGTCTAGTTATATGTCCAGCGCAGCCATCTACACTTCCTAGGTGGCATCCCTCTTACTTACTGACAAAAAAAAAAAAAAAAAACACCTTGCTTTGCTGACCTGACGACAGCCGGCGTATTCAGCATGACATGACCGACGGCCGTTGTTGAAGCGCACATTTCAAATTTTCGTGCAGACCTATATATAGTAGCTACGGTCTGTGGTTCTTATGTTTTCATTACTTTCACTACATCTGTAAGTTACATCGATTGAATGGTTGTTGCGCGCATTTTCCAAATCACAGGCCACCAAAAGTATGAATGTGTTCGTTTATTTATTGACGGTTGGAGTGATGAGAGCGAAGTGTTCCACGTGAGCTTCTCGTTCACACAGTGCGCAAAAAAAAAATGAAGATAACCGTGGCGCAAGCCCCGGATAGACCACGCGCGGCGTTGAGTCCCTTAGCCTCCTCACTGGGCATTTCTTGCTCGCATCTCATGAGCGGAGCGTGGCGCCTGACCCCCGCTCTTCAGCTTGGCTGAATTGTAAGTCCACTTTGCCCCCGGGGCCAGCGCCCGGATCGAAGGCTGCGTGACTCGATCTCCCCATCGGCTGATCACGAAGGCGCGCTAACGAGCTCGCCCTTGCGGCTCGAAAAATAGATATCAGTTACCCGCGCTTCGAGCAACGCGTCCTGGTATCCCCGCATTCCGCGCAGGCTCACGCATATTTGGAGCAACGGAAAACTTCCCCGGCTGCACGCAACACAAGCGCACGCCGTGATCGCAGAGCCAGCTACCTCGGCGGAATGGACGAAGCGGATGGAAGAAAACGAGTAAAACAAACAAACAAACGCACTGGCTGCCACGGCGCCAGTGGTGTGCGTACGTGTGACAACCCGCATGTCCTGATGCAAGACACCGCGCGCGACTCGCGGTCCTGAAGGAGAACAGCGACCTCCGTCCACTTCCCGGCGACATGCTTTCTTTATTTCATAGGGTGGCCCGGCACTGATCCCTTCCGTCGACTACTCGTCGCCGCGCGCCAGGCAGCGTGTATATTGGTGGCGTCGACGGCAGGTCAGCAGCGACCGGGTGAGCGCTCGAAGAGACGCGCGAATTCCTTTTTTTTTTTTCTTCTTCTTCTTCTTCTTTGGCAATACAACAGCAGCCGCAGGCTGCCGGCCCGCGGGATAGCAGAAAGATCGACGCCGAACCGTCCACAAACCCCCTCGGACACCTTGCTTGCCGAATGTGGTTTTGTTGTTGCGCGTTCCCGCGACCTATGAATGATACGTGGCAAACAACCAGCCACGGCAGATGGGCATGGCATCGCCTGCCTTCTGCCGCGAGCCTCGCGTCCCCGTCCGGCGGCGCCACCTCGGCTGCACTGAGCGCGTGAGCCCTCCTCCGGCTGCCACCGCTCCGCTGCATGCCGGTGCCTCGAAGGGCGGAGCGGCGGCGGCGTGGTGTGAGAGAGGGGGGGACGACAGCATTCCAGTTCAACGACGCAAGCACACACTCCACGACGTCGGGGGCTTGTGGCTGCTCCTTCTTGGCGCGCGCTTTCACACAAAGGCCCCGAGGGGAATTCCTGCGTGCCGCGCCGGTCGCGTCTCCCGCGGGTTCCTCGGAAAGCAGCGGCGGCTGCTGCGCCCGCTTCTCTCCTACGGGCGGCAACCGCATTCCTCGCGCAGCTGCCGCCGTAGCCGCCGCTCTGCCCGCTCCTTTCCCCCCACCTCTCTCATGCTGTTACGGCGACGGCCGAGCGTTGGCACACGCTCCACGCCGCCGCGTCCTGTGGCTCGGCTTGCTCGTCCCGCTGCGCGGCGTTGTTCTATTCATATCCACCAGGGAGCGCCAGGTCGTAATGTGCCCCGTCCCGTCCGCCTACCCGTGCCGCATCAAGGAATGCGAGGCGTGTGTCCGACGATTGAACGAAACTGACGACGCTGCAGCCTGCGGCACGCAAGCGTATCCGAGAAGGAAGGAGAGCCCCACTCTCTGGGGGTGTGCGCGTGACGAGGGCAGACTTCGGCGCGAGGTCTGCGGTGTGATCGCATCGTCCGACAAGGCGATCTGCGAGGGGCAGGCAAACGAGGTCCTCGCATGCGTGATCGGCTGATAGTTTTTTTTTTTTGTTTTTTTTAGCGCAAAGAAACGCGCGACGCGAGAGAAGGCGCACATGACCTGTCGTGCATTTCTGTTTGCACCAGTCTGTTTTGTGGAAAAGTGACGCTGTTAAGGTGACGCTTTCCAGAGACAGGGATATTGAAGTTAACTGCTTCCGAGAGGCAAAATGGAAGAGCTAACCCAATTTCTTTCTTCAAATGCCTTCACTGCAATCTGTTAAGCTCTGTTCTTGGCCTGCTGTTGACCCATATGGACACATTCCTACATCGCTATGCGTTGCTAATATGTGTCGCATTGCACGCATCGTATGGGATCGCACTTACATACTTCCCGATTCATTGCTAATATTCTACGTCGAATCACACACATTAAAATAACAGTCTTCAGAGATCCACGTGGAACTTTATGGAGAAAGTGTCATCGATATTAGGGCAGAACCAATGCGTTGTTTATGAAGCGCGCAAAGTACTGCACCGTGCTTATTGAAAAGTTCACGGACGTTTGTGAAACAGAAATGACTCTGCCTATTTTTCTCTTGACGCTTGTTTTCTTGCATATATCCAACCTTTTATTTATCAATTTAGTATACTGAGCGGTCAGTGGACAACGCAGTGGTACAGAGGCGATAGGTGGCGCGGACACTGACGTAAAGAGGACCTAAATGTCCCATAATTTATCACGCCGATCGTGTGGTTTCTCGCTTCGAACACGGACGACGAATTTCCATCGAGGTTACAAAGCAATTGAGCCGTGCACCGCATAAGCAATAAAGCAATCAGATATCCGCGCCTTGGAACTTAAAAAGAAATGGAATATAGTAATGATACGCTGCGCCAGGCACAGAATACAAATTATGTATGCGTTTATCGTCATGAGCCGCACTGGCGGGCTGTTTGTTTCCTTGTATATATAGCTACTTGAAGCGGCGCTTGTGGAAACAATGTTTGCTACAAATTTCTGTACGTTCATATTTCCACCGATGGCGGCAGAGGCACTCTAATGTGATCGCTAATACAGCCAACAATTAGAGCAAGTGTTCTTCTGTGACGTTACAATGGAGCTCCGAAGAACACTTTGATTGGCGTTTCGAATATTACTGCAGAATTGCCTCCTTTGAATAAATTCGGCATCGACAGATAATGATTAATCGATTTTCTGGCGTTCGTGGTAGTGCACGGTGGACTGGTGTAGCTTTAAGGACGTTTTTGAGAGTGAGTAATTAGGTAGGCGAATTTCAGCATCTTATAGGTACGGGAATGTCTTGCCAATGATATCAAACTATAACAATAATGAAACTAATAAAAACATCCGCCTCCATCCCACCAGTCAACCACAAAAGTTTACGAACCACGGGATCTGAGAAAACTTTCAATTTCCGAGCAGTCTCTAACAATAGTCAGTAGAACCGAACATCACAACGTTGTTCACATGTACTGGTAGAGGCTGTAAATGCGAATACTAGGCTGCGTTGTAAGCTGCGCAGATATTCAGCTTTTTCGCAGATTTCGCGTTCCGTAAAATTTTGTGGTTGACTGTATGTTACACGCACGTGTGCGGAAGTGCGGCACACATCCTCACTCTTCTTCAGCCCTCCGCCAACCGCAAGTGCATTAATGCTAAATTAATTTTTAAAAGTAAATTGCGCCAGAAAAATGCGTAAATTACGACTTACACACAAGCTGCAGACGTGATAGCTTCGGATTATAATACGAATGTGCGAGAAAGCATAATTATGTTGTTTAGAAAAGGTTTATTTCAACAAAAGACGATACAAACACTGAATCACAATGATGGCACAATTCCACGAGGGTGATAACATGTGCAAAGTACGGAGTATTTTCAAAGAAATGTTCGAGTCCACACTCACTCACATGTAACCACACAGACCAAGGGAAACGCACAGTTGCACACAAACGAATTGTCACACTTGTTACGAGGTTTATTGGGCTCGTCAAGTGACAGTCATATACACAGCGGCAGCAACGATAGCTCAGCTAGATGTAGATGTAGAACCTTGTGATCTACTGGCACGTATCCACTCTGATCGGCGAACTGGCGACGCAAGACGCGGTGGCTACGGGACTTTCCAGTGCCATTCTTCAGCCTTACAGATTATATAAAATGATGTGCAATATATACATTGTACACAATGGTCATGCGGAAACTGAAAGACAAATCCCTTTTTTCAGCTGCCATCAGCTGCCGTTTGAGGTCCATTCATTGTCACTCTTGTAGGCCCTCCTCCTGGCGCAAGTGTGTTATTGAACTAATTGAATTTCGCAAACTAAACTGCGACACAAAATTAGTAAAGTACGACTTGCATACAACCTACAGACATGATAGCGTCAGAGTGTAATTAGAATATGCGAGAGAACATGGTTCTGTTACGTGGAAACTCAAACACAAGTCCCTTTTCCAGCGGTCGTGGCAGTACTCTTGTTGGACAGTGTTCGTCATATAATCGATTACGGTGGCGGCACACGCTGTGCGACAGGTGCAGCGGAGCAGAGCGCCCACGCGTCAAGGACAGATACATTGCGCGCACACCTTCGTCAAGCGTGCATGGGCGTGTGCGGAAGTGAATTATACATCCTCATTCTCGTAGGCCCTCCGCCTGGCGCAAGTGCGTTATCGAACTAATTTAATTTCTCAAACTAAACTGCGACACAAAATTTGTAAAGTACGACTTGCATAGAACTTGCGTACAACCTACGAACATGGTAGCATCGGATTGTAATTCGAATATACGAGAAAATAATTCTATTACACGGAAACTCAAAACCTTTCCCAGCTGCTGTTTTGTAGGTGAGCACGCCACAAAAAATCCCGACCAACCATAAGGCTAACAGCTTCGCTGTAAAAAAATAAGATGTTCTGCTTATTACGTTCACCGTAGCTTTCCGTTACGTCTTTATAACTTTGTTCTTGTTTCTGCTTCTTTACGTGCTACCGCACGCAGTGTGCTGTGAATACGTATGTGTACAGAATGATCATTCTATTAATTGCAATAGAATGCTCGACATAACCATGAGCAGTCAAGCAACAAATAAGCAAGATAGCGCCGAATAGCACACCGAGTGTACACGGGCGATAACCCTGTTTGCAAACGCCTGCGAGGGCTGCGACGTCTGTGGCCGTTGCTTACGCACACTGCCACCCACGCACTCCAGAGTTCCCTGCGCACACCTGGAGTCGAGGATGCGATAGAAACAAGAAAAGATCGAACGAAAGATCCACATACTTCACCGGTTCTTCCAAGCTCATAAACAACGGAAACTTCATCTATACGTGAGGCGGCCAAGGCTGTATAGCGTAAATGCGTAGGTGGCTTCCCCGGCTTCTCTTGAGCGTTCTTATACAGGCCCTCCTACGGCCATCTACGATACACCTCAATGACCAGTCTCCGAACATTATCGGGGCAACGTTGGGCCAGTTGGTCCGACATGTTTAAAGAGAAAAGGAATCGCGACTTCAGAAGTCTGAAGTCGCGGTTGTTTTCCTCTTTAAACTTTATCGGTAGCTTTCTTCCGGTCCGAGTCGGAATCCACTCTTGCTATAGTCGCAACGGCGTCACGCGTTGACTGCACTGCGAAACGAATGTCCGCCGTGTTCCATCTCAATGACTGTTGGTGCTACGTACGTCTGAGTGCAAAAATTAGTGGGTGGGAGCGCTGAACTGATGTCGTGAGCGCAGCGAAGGGATGAATGAAAGAAGGAGGAATTTTATTCGTAAAAAAGGCAGAGATATCGACCCAGTCCAGACAAAAAAAAAAAAAAGAAAAATGAACTCAGAGCCACGACGGTGGCCCAGCATGTCTACGACAGCGGTCAATAAGAAGTACAGTTTCTCTCTCTCGCTCTCTCATCTACTCTTACTCTCTGAGAGTGTTTGTATAAAACAGGCGTGTCTGGCGTGTGTAAACAAGGGAAACTCTGTGCACCCACTCATCTTGCGCACCCGGGCTCTTTCGCGGTTGTTTGCACGTCGCAGAAAGGCAATTTTCCGGCTCACTTTCCTCGCCGCCTTGAATGGAACGGTACCGGAGCGGAGCGCACTGGGCTGGTGCTTTCCTATGTCGAAAAGTTGCGAACGCAGTCCCTGGCGTTATCCTCCCACCCTGTATTTTACTGTGTGTGTGAAGCGATTTTTAAAGAGAAATGGAAGAGGTAAGTGCAGCGCCGTAACTGTCTCTCACAGGAGGACACCTCAACAGCACTGCACGGGGAAAGGGGTGTGTAGAGTAAAAGATGGGGAGAGAGACCGGAAGAAGATGGTAAAAAATAATAGTGATAAAAGAAGAAGAAGCGAGTGCGGGGCTCAGAACCGCGCTCTCAAGTGCGTCGCATTGCAGAAGTCAAGCAGTGCCGTAAGAGCATGCTTTACGATGGACGAGTGGGCGGCAGGGAAAAGCAGCGCGTGCGCCGTGTCGAAAGGCAGTCGCAGTCGCCGGTATGTGGAGCACACGTCCCTGCTCCCACTTCCTATACTGACCGCTGTTCAGGTGTCAGCCGACCGCGCCAGACGTTTACGGTGCGGTTCGAAGTTAATTTATTTCCCTTTGTTTGTTTGGTATATATATATATATATATATATATATATATATATATATATATATATATATATATATATATATATATATATATATATATATATATATATATATATATATATGTGTGTGTGTGTGTGTGTGTGTGTGTGTGTTAAATAGAAAACTAATTACTTCCTCATTGGCTGTAAGTCACAATAATATTGTGACTTACTAATTTAGCTTTGGGTCCCATAAGCTCCTCAAAAGGTAGCGATGCGAAGGCTAATTCTTTACGGTATAGACAACTATGACCTGGTCGCTCTGTTGTAAATACGTAAACAGGTCTCTCCTTTACTCTCTCCTCTCTGTTACCTTCTGTCCCTGTCCTTTTACTTCCGTCCCATCGCTGCTGACCACCGTTCAAGTCTCAGCAGACCGCGCTAGACAGCTACAATGCAGTGACCAGTAATCTACTTCTCATATATATATATATATATATAATGTCCACCACTTCGAGTAGACCAGCTCATGAACTAGAATTGTGATATCCGCCACAGGCAACTTTTAAGGATTTTGAAAGTGTGAAATTTTGAAAATTTTGATTTTGAAACACTTTCAAAAATATTTAAAAGTTGCCTGTGGCAGTTATCGCAATTATAGTTAACGAGTTGGTCTACTCGAAGCGGTGGTCAATACTTGCACAAAAAATTGAGATACAAAATCGACTAATTACAAAAATTCACTAATTAAGTTTTTAACATTTTACATTAGGCCCATATTGCAACTTAAAAATTGTAGCCGTGGAGTTCGCAAGACGGATCCACTTGGAACGAATTTTCAATATGACACCAGTTTCGAGATATAAATTCCCGAACTTTGCGGACAAATGCATTGGCGTTCCAGTTAATTTGTTGACAAAACGTCGTTTCATGCACTGAAGCACACAAGTAAGTGGAAAGGCAATGCATTTCTCCGCAAAGTTCGGGAATTTACATCTCGAAACTGGTGTCGTCCTGAGAATTCGTTGCAAGTGGATCCGCCTTGCGAAGTCCACAGCTAGAATTTGTAGATTGCAATATGGGTCATAAGATAATGAGCTAAAAAGTGAATCAGTGAATTCTTGTTAATTAGTCGATTTTGCACTTCAATTTTTTGTGAAAGTAGTGTCCGCCGCTTCGAGTAGACCGGCTCATAAATTAGAATTGAGATATCTGCCACAGGCGACCTTTCAAAAATTTTGGAAGTGTTCGCTGGAACACCCTGTATATATCGATCCCTTCGGCCACGCACGACCAAAGCGGCCAAGAAGGTGTCAGGCCGCTGAAGCTAAGCAGCATGTATGGTAGGTCGTAAACCAAAATGAAAAAAAAAAGAAAAGAAAAACAACACACGCCATGTTTCACTGGAATTTCCTTTTGTGCATGCACCATCCGGAGAACGTTCTTCGGTAGGAATTAAAAAGAAGAAAGAAAAAAAACGGTTTTGTAACAGAAGAGACGGAACCAAATAAATTTTTTCGAGACGAAGAGGCAGGCTGTGTCTACCCTTCCTGCAGCAGAGGCTCTCTCGCATTGCCTCGGCCATGCAGTGCCCGCCAAAGGCGATCTCCGTGCGCCTACTCGAGGTTTTAGTTGTCTGGGGCCAAAAAGCTCGGCATTTTCGGGATGACTTTAACAAACCATTAAACTCAGGCAATGGTCTCCTTTGGGACGCAAGTAATCATATAAACAAGCGGAACGTGCCTTATCGGTTTCAATTTGAGCATTCCTGTTTCCCTTATGTGAACCTGCAGCTGTCGGGCTTTTGGCAGTACCTCTGTTGGGAAAACTGTTCTCTCAACGTCAGCGCTGCGTTCGCTTCCGAGCGCACTGACGCCGTTTACAAGCATTGCACGTGCTACGTATATGTACGTGCGGAAAATGCGCGCCGCAATGCGCCATCGTCGCATTCATGCATAGACACGGCTAATGCTGAGAGGGTAACAAGTTTTCGTTTACTCAAGGCCGGCAGGCATTGAATACATTACACTATATGCCCGTTTCCGATTGACTGTTTAGTGAAAAAGGAAACATATCACATGTATTCATACCTGAATAATATTAATAATACTATAACTTGACCATGTGCTCACACAAAGCGAGGTGGCTCCATTCGTTTCTTCTATTTATTTATTTTTTGCCATCTGCATTCATTTCTACCCTTTACAGAAACGCAGAACACCGTAGAGAAATCGGCTTGAACCCGATTTTCGAAAAACTTGTTCGGGGTTGAAGCAGCGGGAATTGCCGGGTTTTACCCGAAAAGAAAAGACCCTAAGTATACGTCGTGGCGCCTGCCTCTTTATTTCTCTTTCCCTTTTTCTTAGGCGCCGTGGATGTGGCAGCTATATGTGCCCAGCGTTTCGCAAGAACCACGAGCCACTTTCGTTTTTCTTTTTTGTCTCGTTCTCTGTTGCAGGCGGTATCATATTTGTTAGCAAGAGGAGGCTGCAGCTACTCCGATACTATATGAAGGCGTGAGGGCCCTCGTTCGAAATTTCAGCTGTTTTCACGGCATGCACAGGTGCAATATATTTAATTGAATTGATTTTGTTCTGCTACAAAGTTGCGAGGGTGGCCAGGTGAAAAAGCTGCAGGTTGTAGCTTGGGGGCAACCTGGCCACCTCGTATTCACCGGTTGATTGCAGACACGATCGCCTGATTTGCTTGATCTAAGCACCGACTTTTGCTCGTTTGCAATGCCAAGCCTGATCAAGGCCACCTGAGGACGCCGGTGTTCTACTGGCTTCTCTTGTGGATAATTCAAGTGTTCGCCTTGAGCGATACAGTTATACGACCGTCCACGGGGTCGGCAAGTATACCTCTCCCTGCCCACGTTCCTCTAGCAAGCACCCATCCCTAACTCCACCTCCGCCCGTTGCATTGAGATATACGCGACTACTCCCTCATCCCCTCAAGCTCCCCCAACCCACCAACGCATAATTAAAACAGCAAAAGCACAAAAAAATATTGGCGCCCCCATTATCATCTAGCCGTTGGTGTAAGCGGACGAACACCGTAACGAACTAACCAACCAACCAACGAACGAACCACGGTACGCTGTTGAAACGAGAGCATGGCTGAAGTCAGCAATAGCTTAAGTGTTTTCTTCTTTGGGATTTCTTGAGCTGCACTCTTGGGTGAACATTTCGATTCCTTAATAATTCATGTCGATGAGGAAAGACGCTCAACCTTAATTGTCTGTGTCTGGACCATTTACATCCTTAAACTGGAACTGAGCACTTCTCCAGACACGTGGTACCAGAACGTTTTCAGGACGACGCGTAATGATAGCCAAAGATTCCATGGAACGGCATTCCACGAGATAAGTCAGCACAATGATATCTGCCGGCTATACAGATAGCCTAACGGAACGCGCCTGCGAAAGGGTTGCCACATGGTTGCCACTCGAACGAGCGCACCTGGCAAGAAATGATCACTCGTATTCCCGACAAGAGCCTCCGACAGAAACAATTGACATTATTATGTCGCATCTCCTCGAGCACATTTCGAGCTTTATCGTCATAGGTTCGGGTGGTTCAAGCACGGCTTCCCACTGAGTGCACGATTATACACTTTGTATTACGCGGAGAGTGATGACTAGGAGAAAATGACTCTGACGTCATTCCTCCCCAGTAGAAGGAATGGGAGAAAGTTGGTGAGGAAAATAGAGAAATAAGCTGTTTCGCGTTCTGTCTTCGGGGAAATCGCGAATGGGGAATTGAAACAGTTTTTAAATTGCAGGAGATAGAACAAAGCTTACTATCTAACCGGCACCGCTACACAAATGTGGCGGAGCGGTCTCCGGAGCTCCGCGAGATGCAAGCGAGGAGAGTTGCTTAAACGCTCGCGAGGGACATATGTTGCACGTTTACATGAGACGAAAAGCAGATAGCTCAGCATACTGCAGGTTTCTCCTGTAGGCTGTTTTTGTGTATTGGAGGAAAACGAACATTTCATGATGGCGCTGACTGATCTGTCTGCACTTCACGGAGCATTTTTCTGCCCCTTTATATTTATGGAAGCTGTCCAAACTATCATACACCAAGATTTTAAAATATGCAAATGCCACGTAGCTGCACAGAACCGAGGTAATGTTGTTTGCCGTCGCTTGGAGATAGATTATTTCTTGAATTCCACTTAATTACACTATAAATTTTAATTAATCAATTAATTGCCTTCTTAAATATTATAGTTAGATTACAAGTGTCAATGAGAAAACTAGAGCAACATGGGAAACTCCCGATACAGCTTTCTGTTGCTCAATACGTGCTACATAAGAGTGTTTTTCCGAGCATGAAAGAAGCCCGCGAATACACGCAAAGTGCCTCGAGTGGCCAGTCCTGCGTATTCGCGGGCTTATTTCACTCTCTGAAAAACACAATGACTACCTGCCTGTGGTCTGTCCCTTCTTCATGACGGCCTGTTCCCGCGTGTGTCTTCTATCACTACATTTTCAGGTCCTCGGTTTAACGAGGTACCATTTATGTCGAACCCTTTCACAGAACTATTCCGTTATGAAAGACCCTGGCATATTGCATTCTCTACATCGGGTTGTTTTTAAATGTGCCGTGCATGTTTGCGTACAATAAACCCTGGACCGTGTTCCCGTTAGTGTCAATGTCACAGGGAAGGTACGTGGGTACCGCATAAAACGCAGAACTGTTTATAACGACGTTACGCTATAGGCGAAGGAATGATAAGCACACATCGATTCGGATAGTTAGTACGTAAATCCTCTACTCCATCGACGTAGCTTTCCCTTATGAGCTTGAGAGATAAAACACCTATAGGCTAGGAGAGCGGCCGTCATGATGGTTTGTTTTATTCCGCCTGCAAAAATGTAACGCTTTTCGAGTGACTGCTAACATTTTTTCCTCCTTGAAGGGACGGTAAATGTATTCCACGCGCGTATTGCAACTCCGCTATGAAAGCTTGCTTCGATGTGCTTTTCATTTATTACCGGAGACATTCCTCCGGGCATTGCGCACAAAAAATAAATCGACGTGCTCTTCATTCAGTCTGCTAAACAAGGTCGTTGCAAGCGCATTATCGCGGAAGCTATGCCAGTGATTCGCAATTCCCTGCAGCACGAGAATATTTTTAGAGGATTTCACAAGTTGCGGCCGGGTCTAGCAAGATTTAATCTACATTAAACAAACAAACAAAAAAAAAACGGTAGCGGATAGTTCCCGCTCATCGTGTTCAAGTGGATTACTTGAAGAGGCAGCCCTTTGCTTCAAGAGATCACAATACTCCGTTAGCTATTTAAGAAAGTTATATTAAATAACTTTACACTTCTTGAGACCACAATTGCATTTGTGGGACTGAAACCCGGCACCAGTGAAAGCAGGGGCGGAGAAGAGGGATCATCAAAGCATACAGAGAATGTCGAGAGGGGAAGGGGGGGGGGGGGTCACGCCCATTCTGTATCCTCCGGTAAGTGAAAGCATTCCGATTTAGTGAAAAATCTTAAGACTTACAGCAATACTATTGAAAGAAGACCGTCATTTGTTCAAGCGCTAGAGACGACTACGTTCATTAAATTGTAAGTGTGCTACGGTATGTAAAAAATGCATTGCAACAAAATCCTCTATTAATTTCTGGCACCGTTGTACAGATAAATACCCCAAACATGACTATTGTAGCCGAACACGCGACTGTTCGGAGCTCAGACATTGCTGCATGCAGTTGACGGTTTCTTCAGTTTCTTATTAGAACTCCGAGGAAGCCAACTTGTCGCAAACAACGCAAGAATCACTGAAAGAGAGGAGGGAGTACTCCGCATCCTCTGTGCGCACTAGCAGCCACTACGGCGTCACCGCGCGCGAGCCATCTGCTTTGCTAGCCAGCGGAGCTCCCAGCGGAGTTCTTAAACACAAAAAGAAGACCAAAAGCAAGGCACGCTGAGCGCCCTTTCATTGGTCAGTCGCCGACGCGTGACTCGAAACTCCGTATCGGGAGTTCCATGCGGCGTAACGGAACGTACAGCGTCGTCCGCACCCCGTGGAGCCAATGTGGAGAGAACGAAAGCGCGCGCGGACGTCGGCGTGTTGCGCTGGAGCAAGACTGACGTAATCAAATATATTACTTTAAGTTCAACAAATTCAAATTTATGAAAGTGTATAAGTGATTTCACGGTGATTAATTTGCATTTTGTGTATATACTGCCAGAATAAACGCGAATTAAGTTTCACACACAGAACTATTTTCTGTCGCGTAGTAGAAAGCGGCAGAATAGGCACTATCCGGTTTTGTAGCGTAAACGACGCTGCATGCAACTCTCCAGGAGCCGCTGCTCTCTCCGCTAAGCCTGAAATTCCAGAGGGAGAGAATGCGCTTCCTTCCTCCTCGTAAGCGTTTATCCGTGGGCGAATTCCAAACATTTCTTTTCTTTCCGTGTCTTTAGTGTGCTTTATTGCTCGAACACGTTTCGTTTCTGCGCTCTCATTTTTGAGTTTTCTCGCGAAACCGACTAACGCGTACGACTGCGACCCAAGCCTTCGAACAACTCTGCAGCATAAGGTAAGCATCAGTGGTGTTCTGTTGCCCGCTTGGCGAGTACGGGACGGAAGGCGCTACGGCGGCCTCGGAGCACCCATCGCGAGCGAAGAGGATAGGCCTAAAGCCAGTTGACTGAAGAATGCGCACGTAATCGTGGACGCCCGAGCGGACTCCGGATGCCTTGGATGTTGTGCCGATTCGTCTAGTGTGCGTAAGGGCTCTCTGTGAGGTGTGTCTGCGACGATCGCTCTTGTCCTGCTCTGTGTCAAGCACATACGGGCCGTATGTGTCCCGTGCGGGAAACGAAAATGGAGCAGAACGTGCTGCGTTTCATACATTGAGGAAGACTGTGCGGCCTCCACTGTTTCGGCAACGCAAGCATTCCCGGTTGGAGGTCATATTTCTGCGTGTAACCCGCGTGTTACCTCTGCGACCTGGTTTTGACTGTCATTTGCTTTAGTATTGACTGTGTGTTCCTATGTGTGCGTTATGTACCACGGCGATACGCCGTAACTTCGCGGCCCTTACACAAGCAACACGGCTCGCATTCCTACGATAATGCTCGTGTCGCGTCCTGCGTTTTGTTGTGGTTTGGTCGCAGTGATAAGTGACATCGACCAGGGCTTGCTTTATCTGAGTGGCACACTCTGGAGATAACTAGCGATCGTTAGCGTATTTGCAATTCGCGTTGTTGCAGCATTACGTTTCTGGATTTGGGGTAACAGTACTGTCGATTGCGTGTTCTAATTCATGTTATTCTTATGTGTGCGTGCTTTTGCTTTTGTTGCAGCATGCGCTAATGATCGAGCGGATGACAGTGGGAACTATTACAATATCAGTCAACGCTTGAAAATGAAAGCTGTGCGTAGCACCCTCTCCTCCACGTCGTATGCCACCCACAATGGCCAAACGCCGTTCTACCAATCGAGTAAGTACTGCGCCTGTTTATTACCGTGTACCGTCATGTTCACAGTGCACCGTCGTGATGATCACGTACGCTCAGCCTAGCTAGCGCGTACTCCGCAGCGATTGCTGTCGGGGGCTGCGAGCGTCTTCGCGATAGTGCGACTTTGGCTCTCTCTCGTTGAGCTCCGCGAGTCGCTGTAAATCGTTCTTGCCAGTTGTGTGAACTTAGAGGCAGTTTCTTAATTATCTACAGTACAACACGGCCCAGCGTGTGGCCTTGGTACGTTAAAATGTACCCATCTTGAATTTTTAAAGTGTAGAGTTTTGCGTACAGCGATTTTTGCTGCTCAAAATTTTTTATGAAAATGTTAAACAAACGTCTCATGATCGATCAGCTGAGGGATGTGTAAATGAAAAGCACTGTTTTAGTGTCAGGATGGTGCCAGCAATCGTGGCCTTTCTCCCACGGGAGCAGGTTCTCGGGCTTTGGATCTGCTTGAGTGCCCGAGACGGTGATGTGTTCTCGCAGAAATGACGTGAAAATCCTACTCTGTATGCATT
Organism: Dermacentor variabilis; assembly: GCF_050947875.1. Taxonomy (NCBI): domain Eukaryota; kingdom Metazoa; phylum Arthropoda; class Arachnida; order Ixodida; family Ixodidae; genus Dermacentor; species Dermacentor variabilis. The sequence continues at coordinate 102,317,132 of NC_134569.1, forward strand.
TTTTTGTGTTTTGCTTAATATGTGCTGCCCTCATATACGACATATAATTACATTGACTTTTAACGCTTTCGTCTGCATTATGTGTACTGCTTCACCATTATAATACCTGGTGTTGCCTCGTGTGGATAGCTGGGTCAGTCCTTATGATTTCCATTCAAAATTATTTTTATTCTCTTTCGCTTAGCTGTGCATGATCGTTGAATCGCCTAAAACTGGTGCTCATTTTATTTTGTCACTAATTTAATAAGACTTACTGTGTAGTGAATAGCTGTGCATGTTTGGTCTGCTTACTTTCAAAGCAAGATGTCCCTTTTACAGTAGTTCATATGCTAGGCGCAGATGACACTGTCTATTTCTTGCACAAAACTAGAAAGGGAACCTGATAATATGGCACTATGAATATGTGCAGTAGTGAACTAAGGCTTTTGGCATTGACACACCGTAAGCTGTAGGTGCTAACAAATTCACAACTGATGCTAATTAAAGCAAAAGGAATAGGTATTTTAGAGTGATGCAGCAGTAAATTTGAGCCTTATTTCAATGTCATGTTGTTTGATTATTGAGTATCTTTTCGTACTGATTTTGGGTAATGCTTTTTACTATTACTTTGCTTTCTAGAGCAGATATGATTAGGTGTCTATATAGTAGGAGAGGGTAAGAACAAAGAAAAGAAATTACTTTTCAACTCTAAATTGATACGCTGTTTCACCACATACAGTGTACACCACATCCCTTAAGCTTTCTCCTTTTCTCTGTTAAGGCCCAAGTCAAGTACTGGCAGTAAATACAGTAAAACTGTCTTTATGCAGGCTACTGCCAGAGCTGCTCTGGGAGTGAGACAGATGTCTCCACATCGACCGAGAACTTGAGTGCGGAGGAGCGACTTGCCCTGAGACGCGGGGAGCGGCAGGAACCCCAGGGCGAGGAAACGGCGCTCACCGAGGATGAGCTCAGCTCACGTTCGAACACTCTTGTGATCCGAAACAACAGCTCCATTGATGGTTTTACATCACCATTCTATGGGAAGCCACCAGAAAGCGGTCCTGTAAAGGGCATGACACCATTGCCAGCAGCAAATGCGCCTGTGCGTGAAATCACCGAGATACCTAAGCATTACTTGGACCAGTCCGAAGTGCTCAAGCACCTTGCCAAAGAAGTGCACAAGGACCCTCAATGTGTGCGCAAGGGCTCCACGGGAAGCTTCTCCTTTTCCCAGTCTCACAACGACCTCAGCCCTGTGAGTTACATTTGTAGTGTGCATTATTTCTCTTTCGAAGCCATGAAGCAAGCTGAGGCATCAACCGTGTCTTTTTGTTGGAGTCAGCGGTGCGGTGTGCAGGCTGCATAATCCAAAGACAGGAATAGTTGGAGGGCATTGAGTGGGCTTAATTAGAGGGGGGGGGGGGGGGGGGGGGCATGATGATAGTGATTATGATGCATTGACAGATTACAAATTAAAAATTGCAGCAAGGAATCTGCCACAATGTACTGCGACTAAGGGAATGACTGAATATTTTCGAAACTGGGCTTCTGTGTGTGTGTAGCTTCAAGTTCTATACTATATCTGTATTGCAAATGCAGTACCAGTATGTATCAATATGTTATGCAGTGCAGTATGCTATGCAGTATCAGTATGTTATGTAGGATCAGTATGCAGCATTATTTGACAGGCTTATATGGCATCTGTGGCAGTTTGTGAGCTGGGCACTTGGATCATTAATTCCGAATTGGTAGAGTTGTCGATCAATGTTTCCCAATTTTAGGTTTATATTAAAATTTCGTGTGCCATGTTTTACTGCAGGGCATGGGCAAGTAGCAAGAAATTTGTATTGGCAGCTATTTTTGTGTGTGTCTCTTGCTTTTGCTCGTAATATGTTGGGATAAAAACATGTTGGCTGTGCCACTCGCCTCAAGTAAACTGTGGAAAAAGCCTTTCTGGGCAGCTGTGCTTTAGCTGTGTGGCCTTGATCTACAAGCAGAGTAATTTTCTTTCCCCTGTTGCACTCTAAAGCACCTGTTTTATTAGGTCTGTGCAGAGTTCATGTGGGGCAACACAAACATGTGCAACAAACATGTGTAGCTTTGTTGTTCTTTTTACCGCTCCTACCATTCAATTTTAATGGTGTTAAGGTTTACAAAATCCTGCATTTGCACTGCATGAGTTTCACTGTGTAAATGCTGTAATAGAGCTGATGCTCTCTTTTCTCCTACCATTATACTTTTTCAAAAATTTTCTACCAATCTGTTTCAAACAGTCTTGTCACCCAGAGTTCTTGCTTATTGCAGTAACTCTGACGAAAGATTATACTTGCGTGCCTCGTTTGTCGCATATACTGTCTCGAACTATCACATGTGTGAAGTACCTGTGAGGCTTTATATTCTTGCGCTTCTTCCTTTCACTTTAGGAATTAAGAAGACAGTGTGGGAATATGAGGGCACTGTGTCTGTAAATTGATATGCATATGCTATGCGAGAGCAAAAATTGCAGTCCGAGAGGCAGTGGTTATAATGATGGTGATGTTTTGACCTGAATAATATTCTAAGCTCGCTAGAACCTGGAACATTTTCAGTTTCCAGCTTGCAATAAAAAAAATGTAGTGTGCAGCATAACATTTTGTCACTGCTACTTTTTCTGCCTGCATGGCTTAATTAACAAATAAGGCCAAATTAGCAAATAAGGGTATGAAGTGCAGCTTTTATTTTCACTGCCTCCTGCACACTCAGTTTGTGACTTCTAGTCTTATTTCTAGCTTGTTGCCCTCCTTTGCTGTTGGTAACTGTGCCAAATTCTCATGTAAGACTGAATCGCTCACACTGCTAGCACTGCATCTGTGGAGTTGCCTCCACATAGCATGCTAATTATTATTGGACTGTCTATTTATGGCTGTGCATTATATTGCACCATGTGGGGGTGGGCTTCTTGCCCATAGTGTAACAGGTTCACATTTGTAGCCTTTATCTAATGACACTTAGTTAGAATCCAACATAGTGTAATTTTAATGCAGATTAGCATCAGTTCATGATGCACATCATTATCAGTGCGCACTCACTTATTATTTAGCGTACTGTTCTCATGGCTAGTTTGATTTCATTGATTATTCTCAGTGGGCAGTGAATGCGCGCAAAACAAAATGCTGGTGTAAAGTCCTACATATTGCATATTGTGGGCTGACCCAGTACGTTACTAAGGGTGCCAGGAAGAACAGTCGCCAAATGTTTGCTGTACTTCTGCCACACTTGCCCCACTTGCCAAGGCAGCCTGGCCTGCTGCACAGTTATCGTGTCTCACCCTCATGTTTTATTGCTTCCTATTTACTGCCCCTTCTTTTTACATATCCTCACAGACTTGTGATTATCCAGACACACACATGCATTTTTTAAAATCAGTAAATGTGTTCAACGACATGAAAATGTTGCTCATTCTTGCAGGTTGTGAATGGAGGCAGCAGCTCTCCACGTTGGAAGGTGGCCGCAGTTGACATTGAGGCAGCAGCAAGTGGAGGTGTAGGTGGTGGCAGGGGATCGCCGCCACGCATCTTTTCGCAGCAGCAATCAATGCAGCAGCAGTACCAACAGCAATTGCAGCAGCAAACCAACATGGCTGCTGCTGCAGCTGCACTTCTTTACCAGCAGCAACAGCAGCAGCAGCAACTACAGCAACAGCAACTACAGCAACAGCAGCTACAGCAACAGCAGCAAGCGCATGCTCGTCCCAGTGGAAGTGCCATGACCTTGGAACCGGAGACTGCAGTGCAGGCCGTGCAGCAGTTGCTTGAAGAGAACAGCGCACTGAAGGCTGAGCTAGACATGTACTACAGCAAGGTGTCCCGGCTGCAGCGGTTGGAATTGGAGCTTCAGAAGCTGCAGAACGACCACGACAGCCTGGCGCAGTCAACAGAAAAGCGCGAGCGCTTGCACGGTGCCATGCAGTCTCGCCTTGAGCGGGAGCTCAGCAAGTCACAAGAGGTGTCACGCCGACTCAAAGGTAGGCCTTTCATGGTCAGCACAAAGAAGGAGGCAGCTGTGACTGCATGCCATTTGTGAAAAGCATGAGGGTCATTTCGAAGTGGAGTCAGTTGCGCTACCCAATGCCCTGTGCAGCATCTGTCCATAATTTCGTTAGTGTGGATGCTTTTAAACTATATGACTGATTCCATGGTGCTGCGACTAACCTGATATCAGCAAGGTAATTGAGTGCGCTGACACCAAAGGCACATGCTGAATGTGTTTTCTTAACGTCGCTGCTTGCAGCATTGGCTAAATAAACATCCATCACTAGCCTAGTGTTACCATTATGGCAAGATGGCAGCACCGGTCTGTCATTGTTGAACTGGTCTCTATTGCCTGCCTCTTTTCAACCAGATGATTCAGGACATGTGCATCCGAAATCTAGTTGGCCATTTAGTCACAATTGACCATGGGAATAGAGAAGAGATAAAATTATGGGAAGCCTAAAGTTTAGCCAGTCCCGTCAGTTGGTGCTTGTTAGACCATTGTTAGGGAAAGAATAAGCCTGCTTTCTTGTGGCTTGCACTCATTGAGGCATTGTGTGATGTGTTTACATAAGCTATGGTTCCATTTCTAGGCTTTTGAGTTCTTGCTCACCTTTATCACCTTGATTCAGCGTAGGGCTGCACTATCCCTCAACTGAAGTGGTCACTATTCTTTGTGAACATACTTGGCAGTTCCTGAAATATAATTTTGGGATTTTTTCAATTTTAGCATATGAAGGGTGTTTCTCAAGAAACTGTTTATCGTAGGTTAATAAAGAGTGCTTTCGTAGTATAGTGACTGTTTCACTTAACTTGAGCGGTAGCAATATTTTCATGGAGTTAGGATGGGTTAGGGATGGAGGTCCATTTGCAGTTATAGCTGTAATCTTCTGAGACCTTTATAAAAGCCTTAACTGCCTTGTGGCTCAGACTTAAGCATTTGTTTGCATGTATAAGTTAATATTTACTGGGGAAAGAAAGTAAACCAGGAGAAGGGCAGAATTATTAATGAGCATGTGCCCAGTTGGTAATGTGACACTGCACAAAAAGGAAGTTGGAAATATAAGGGCAAAGGGACAAGACAGTTAGTAATGTGACCACACACCCCATATTGGGAACGAAAGCTGTGTTCCTTCATGTCTTTTTATGTGTACCTGTGTGTGTGCACATGTGTATATGTGTGTGGGGGCATGCGCTTGCACATGTCATATTGACCAAGGGAAACAAAAAAGCAGTTGGTACTTTTCTCTGTCATTGACTTAAAGAGTCAGCAAGCACGAGGGCATGTTCTAGGAATGGATCTTGCATTTCAATGTGGGACTTACTGATGCACAGCTGTTCTGGAACCACTTTTTCGGGCAAGGAAGGCTAAATTGTATTTGCTTATTTTACTTGTACAGAGCAACTGGATGCCACACTGACACAGCTGTCTATTCGATCGGTAAGTGTTGTAAAGACTACCTACATCACATCTAGTTCTTTCATTTATGTACTGCCAAGAGTTCTCAAATGTGGCACGTGTTTGATCTGCAGCTGCCAGACCACGGTGACTCTGAACTGAAGAAAGAAGTCAGCAGAAGGGATGTGCTAATTGCACAGCTTCTCACGCAAAGTAAATGTCCTTTCATTCAGTTTCACATAGGCATATACGAGATACCCAATTTGAGGTGACTGAAGGGCAGACATATGCATGCAATTTAAATTAACATTAGGTGCCCAGTGAAAGACATTCTATTCTTGTAGTACTTGTGGTATTCTTGTAGCAATAATCATAATATACTTGCCTAAGGGAGTCTTGCAACCATGGGATTCCTGTTTTACTTTACGCAGACAAGGAGCTTACTGCTGAGAAGGAGCGCAAGGAGATAGAGCTACAGGCACAACGAGCGACACTGCAGGAGCAGCGCAACCACATCGATATCCTTGACAATGCACTGAACAATGCACAAGCCAACGTGGTCAAATTGGAAGAAGAGGTAGGAACTGGTAACGTGTCTGCCTGAAGAATGGCTCCACATGCAAACTATATGTGCACGTGTGTGTGTGTGTGTTGAATGAATATATTTCTTCATAGTGCAACAGGTTGTCTGACTCCGGTATCCCTAGACACTGCATTCTCTTCCATGCATTTCAGTGCGTGTTTATGTAGTCGTCGTGCGCCCTGTCTAAGCCTCAGAAATACTTCTTGGGCTGTCGATGGGGCACAGATTGGGTAAATTTATGATGCGGGGCGCACTGGAGTATTGTGAGCTCAATGTCCAGACTTCTGCTTACAGTTTTTGAAATGCAAGGTTAGCATTATATTCAATCTTGTTCTGTTAAGCAGTGGCATTTTTGAGAACCTGCCTGTCATTGTTTCCTGCTTCTCTGATGTGTTCGTGAAACGCTGTGTCACACTACCTTTTTTCTTTTTTTTCTCTGCAGTGTCGCAAGAAGCAGTTTTATGTGGAACGGGCTGGTCAGCTTCAGAAGCATCTAGCCGAAATGCAGATGGCGAGTGAACGGAGGCTGCAGATGGAGAAGCGTTTCCGAAGCCAGCTGGAGCGGGATGTAGAAAACCTTACCGCACAAAAGGTGGGTAACGTGTTTCTGTTTTTTGATCCACAGTGCATTAGCTTTTAGTTATTTTGTTACAGCATGCATGCTCAAATGATTCTCATTTGAATGAATCTTTTACTTGCTTTTCTGTTTCATTAATAATCCCAGCACTACAAATTTGTTCCTGTATATATGATCTAGGTTGTTTTGAGTACCTTAGGAATATTCCTCACAATTGGCGTGTTTAAATCTATGTTGTTCCTCCTCTTCTTTCTTTTCTTATTATTCACCTTTTTGAACACTGCTAGTTCCCGGTGTTCATACACAACTTGTACACATGCACCATGTGCTTAATAAGAAACCTTGGTTGCTCTAATGCGGCTCTGAAAAGAAAGAAAAGCTAAAAATGAAAATAAAGAAAAACAAAGCTGTAGATGGAGCACTGTAGCTTTGCATAATGCACCACAGAAATGTGCTGTTACATGTATAAATGGGCAACTCCTTGTTGACTGTGAAAGCTCAGTTTTATTTCACATATTAACTTTGCATTCTAATCAAGTACTCTGAAAAGTGGGACTGACTGAGCAGACACTATATAAAGGGACACTAAAGGCGAATATTAAGTCAAGCTAAGTGATAGTTTAGTGTTTGAGAAGGTATATAAGGCATCAATATTATCGCGAACAAGAGATTTAGTAATAGAGAAATTGAAGCAAATGCAGGACACGATTAGAGACTCCCCCGGGACATTCAAGCACTAGCCCGATGATAAAGACATTCCTCCTTACAGTTATGTCACTAGTACTCAACTACTTCTAATAAAAGGGTCATTGTACTATAGCATTATAAGACGAAGGAAAATGCTACTTGTGCAGTTTTGTTTTATTTTTAGAAAAAGAACTCATTGACATTACATGTGACATCGACGTAGGTGGTCGAAAGGTTTCATTTTCTCCACTCTGCGCAGCCCGCACTTTTGCATTTTAGTAGTTTCGTTATTGCATAGTGTTATGCCGGTTTTGTTGGCTTACGAAAAAATCACACAAACTGCAAGTAGCAGAGAACGCCATGTCTGTGTGATGTCGCGGGATTCCCGAATGGTCTGCGCCACTTGACCAAAAGCAGCTGCAGCAGTGAATCCAAAGCTCTGTCTTGGCTAGGTTTCTCCATGGCCGTGCGTTAGCGTTTTGCACCGAAAACTGTAGCGCTGTCTGTCAGGCATCGTTTTGCTTAGTGATGGCGTATACAATCGCCACTCCCTGCTTGGAGGCAGGCAACTTTAATTGTGCTAAAGGTATGCGGACCCTTCAGATGCAGCTTTCTCGTAAACTAAGTGTTATCTTGACACGAAACAAGTGCTGCAAGATTTCTGGAATTGTATTTTAGCAGTCCACGTCGACTTAGTTTTTGCCTTTAGTGTCCCTTTAAGGAGGAGGCACACAGGCAGCGCTAAAAACAAATTCATTCACATGCGAGGGTATTCAGAGAATTACTTCCAGGAATTGCGTAAAGTTGCAAGTTGGAAATACTGCTTATCAACAGCAGTCTGTCCTTTGCTTGCTGTGTAAAGTGTGTCCAAAACGCATCTGATCTAGCGAGTTGTGAGTAACTTTCCTTAATTTCTTGTGCCTTCAGACCGATGGTAAATCACCTAGCAATCCAAGGAAGGAATCGGAGGACGTGGAGATCCTCAAGAAGACATTGAGAGAGTACGAGGAGAAGATAATTGGCCTGGAAAACGAAGTGGCAAAGGTGGGTAGCCAGTCGAAAAATAGGAACGGCATATATCAGCATGTGAAATTGTAGGGCACATTGTAAGCTTCGTTTTGTTTTCTATGCTTCCAGTGGGAGCAGAGATACCTGGAGGAAAGCACAATGCGCCAAATTGCTGTGGATGCTGCTTCTGTGCCCAAGTAAGCGTTGCTGCGCAACTTGTTTTTCCTGTTGTTGCAGGCATGGTTTTAGCATAGACTTTCCCAAAGAATGGCATTTTCGCCATCATTTGCCGTATCTGTGCGAGGCGTGAAGTGCGACATACCGGGACCACACAGTACAGGTGTACTGCGTAAAATGCTACCAGCACCATTTACTCTTGGTTCAGATCTCGTCTCAATCTGTGATGTCATAACACAACTGACTGAATTTTCGCTCACCAAGGGAACTCAAAAAGTGGCCCAACATAATGGAATCTCATCAATTTGAACTTCTGGTTTATTCTAGCTGACGCTGTGGCCCTGTCAAAATTATTCGTTTTTCAGTGTGTAAAACGCCCTGTAATCCAAATACGTAAGCGTTTGGAGCAGTTAATTCAAACATGCCACTCTGTCAGCCATGCTCTCTGCAGCGCATCAACTCGTGCGCCTGCACATCTGACCCAGCAGTGCGGCCGCACACTGGCTGCTGCTCCCATCTGTGTATGGGTCTGCTTTGACACCTTACGTACTGTTCCACTTTCAAGGAACACTAAAGGAAAATATTACGTCAAGCTTGAGTGATAGATTAATTCGAGAATCTCTAAGGCGTCAATATTATCGCAAACAGAGCCTTAGTAATCGAGAAATTGAAGTAAATGCAGGGCATGATTAGAGACTCCCCCTGGGACATTCAAGTACTTGCACGATGACGACAACACTCCTCATTCAAATTATGGCACTAGTACTCAACCACTCGTTATAAAAACATCATTGTATTGCATTATAAGATGAAATAAAATGCCACTTAGCCACTTGTATTTCATTTTTAGAAAAAATGAACTCATTGATGTTACCCTTGAGAACGACGCGGGCGGTCGAAAGGTTTAGTTTTCGCTCGACTCCACGCCGCCCACGCTTTCGCATTTTACTAGTTCCGTTATTGTGTGGTGCTGCGCTCGTTTTGCTGGTTCGTGGAACTCGCGCAAACAGCAAGTAGCTGAGAATTCAATTTCCATGCGATGTCGTGAGATACCCGAACGGTCTGTGCCACTTGACTAAAAAGCATCTGCAGCGGCGAATCCACTGCTCTGTCTTGGCTCGGTACCGCCATCTGTCAGGTGCCATTTTACTCATTGACGGCAGCAAAGGGTGGTGATGGCACATGCAACGTCACCACTCTGCCGGTTTGGTGGCGGGAGGTTTGAACTTAAAAAAAAGGTATTCGGACCCTTCAGATGCCATTTCTCGTAAACTAAATCTTTTCTTGGCACAAAACAAGCGTTGTGAGGTTTCTGAAATGGTATTTAAACAGTCCATGTCACCTTAGTATTTGCCTTTAGTGTCCCTTTAACTGTGCTGTTAAGTTGGCAGTTTTCAGTACAGGTTGGCCCAGAATCAACGAAGCGCTTCATAAATGGTTATCCCAAAAAGATGATCACGTTAGAAAATCCAATCAAGAAGCCATACTGCATTCGAAAGTTGTCACTGTTATACACTGCTTCAATAGTGCACATGACAATGCCACCAGTGATTCGGATTTATTGGTTACCGACTTTGTTGTAGTTGTACAGCTGGCATTGAAATGGCTGCGTAGTTGATGCTTGTGTCCAAGTGCTCAGTTATCAAACGAATAATAATGAGCACAAAGTTCAGAGGTGGCATGTTTGTAGGGTATGCCTTAATCTTGCTTCAAGTGTTTGCCATTGCCTGATATATGCACTTCTACATGTTGTGCCTTTTGTGAAATCTGAAAAGCCACAATGGGAAATATTAAGCCTCTATAACTTGTGATCACTTTCACGTTGTTTGCAGGGATGCCAAGATAGCTGCATTGGAGCGCACCTCCCAGGAGAGCGAGAAGCTGATTGCGCAGGTCCGGTCAGAGAAGCTCAAGCAGATGGACGAGCTTTATGCATCACAACGAAAGTGCGCTGAGCAGGAAGGAAAGTGAGTGCTTCCTTAGCCCTGCCATTTGTGAGCAATGACTTTTCTGTTTTTCTGGCAAAATTAGCAGCAGTAACGTGGTGTGTCGTCAGCTGCTTGGCTGTTGTTCTATCTGGTTAGAGTGGATGGCTGTTGTGTGTTCATTGTGTATAATCTTCAAGTCCTCTGTGTTTGCATGTGCAACTAATGTTGTCTGGTGAACCACCTTAAATTAAGATTGTGGCCTGGTGCGCTGCCTGCAGAAGAGGATCGGACTGAAACATATTAGATTACGAGTGCCTGCTGCCAGCAATAATTTTTTACAGGTTGCATTTGAAAGAGTAACTTGAGAAACTTACGCGGAAAGTCCAAGCGGACACGATCGTTTTTATCATAGGATACTGGAGCACTGTGCATTTAGCTCCCAGCATATGGCTGCAGGTAATAACCAGAAGTAGGACTCTATAAGCACCAACGCATGCATAGACCAAACATTTTATTGAAATCTTGCTCTAATAAAGGTACCTGCTATGGGCCGCCCTAATAATTTTAAATGTGTCTCAATAAGCACTAGAAATGCAATCAGAGCAGCCATTTGATACGTGGTTATGTATTTGCTTGTTAAATATGTGTATTCATGGTATCTACGCTATGTAACAGACCGTAGCTACGTGCAACTGTAGTGCATATGTGAGGCGTTTGCTTTGTGTACAACAGGGCTTGAGTGTGCACTCAAGCTCATATGCTCCAGTCTGGCCGTACTACTAGGTGCAGACTAGCTTTATCCTGCACCAACTTGGCTGACAGATAGCAGCCACATTCAGTTTGCGTACATTGAAGCACTATCAATTACCCAATATGAAGCGCAGCCTGCCAATGCATCTAACGAAAAGTGAGCACATGCGCTGTGGCAAGTGTGCGTGGGGTCCAACCGTAAGCTTCTCGTGGTTCGAGGCTAGGTGAGTGTTCAAAGCTAGTCGAAGTTAGTGAGACCCGACGACTATGGCACCGATAAGCAGGGTTGCCAAAGTTGAATTCCTATGCGGGTGGCCGTGGCAAAGCGCGAGTACATGACAGTCAGCTTCTTCTGGAAGTACATAATTATCAAAATTCGAAAGCAGGTTTTTGCTTACTTCAGCCTGTTTATTAAACTGCATCAATAAATATACACAGTAACAGTAAGAAGTGCACTGATCAAAATACCCTTCTTGATTGATGTCAGCTACTGGTCAATAGCAGCTACATATGAAAATCTGCTATATTACAAAATAAAGCAGCCCGAAAAGTGAGGAGCAGGCTTCTGTTGAAAGAAGAGCATCGGAGTAAAAGGTGACCACGTTCCGCTTGCAAGCTCCACGCACCGCACACAGCTTCGAAATTTGGTTGAGATGTTCACAGCTGTGTATGCTATCCATGGACTGTGTTTTTTCACCAAGCCCAAGGGGTGGTTCAGGCGCCTTTAAAAATGACAAAGGCAGAAATGAAAGGATGCAGTCTACTTAGGCCTAACTTGTTCACCTTTTGTTTGTCTGATATATGCCAATGAATAGAAAAGTTGGGCTGTGTGGTTTCCATGGCAGTACTAAACAATTTGTGCTTCTCCGAGCATGATTTGAAAACTTACGGAGCTCAGATTGAGTAACAGTGCTACATGAAAGACAATTAAAGGCCTTTATACATTGCAGTACCCTAATATTCGCATGTATGTGCTCTCATGAAGCATGCGGCTTGGGCCCCATCTTTATGCGTGCCTTTTTTGTTGTGTGTAGGCTGAAGGACCTGGAGTCCCGGCTCGCAGAGAAAGATGCCATGATTCGAGTACTGCAACAGCACTCCCAGGAGAAAGATGCGGTACTGCAGAGCGCTGTCATGGGGCGACCACGGCATGCACGGGCAGCTTCCTCTGTCACGTTGGGCTCTGCCGCTACGGGGACAGCTGCACATCGCAGGACAGGCAGCAAGGATGAGATTGGTGAGATTTCCACTGCCATTATCTGTGGGCCTTGCCTGGAAGATACCTTTCGGTACATTTTTCTTACAATTGAAGAAAGATTTTGTCATGCATGGTAGAACTCTACTGATTTTAGGTACGCTTGACCCATTCCATGTACCAAAATTTAGAACCATGCATCACGCATGTAGTCACAGCTTGTGCTGTTTTTCAATGACACACACACAGAACCACACCCACATGCATAAGAGCGAGGAGTTGTCAGCAGCATATGTGTATGTTACTCCTGCTTTTGTATGTAGTTTACTTAGCTTGCTTAGCTTTTACTTTTAAAGCTGCAGTGAGTGCATCGACTAGTCCAGGTGAACATGCTATTCCCAATCCTGCTTTTGATTCCACTTTGCCTCCTTCTTGCTAAAATATCACTAACAGTACAGTACAGTGGGCTTGCGATAACTGAAAGTAGGCTAATTTCGGTTAATTAATACAAAAACTAAATATTTTTGTTGGGCTGCCGTGTTTGCATTGCATTTTGAATCTGTGGTACTCAAGCAAGATAAGCAAGTATTTCAGTTAATTTGGACTGTATGGGTAAACATGGGAGGGGAATGCAGCCAAAACCATCTTTATAAAGGACATTCATGATGTGTAAATGGTCAAAATAGGCCCTTGTTTTATATTAATGCCACTGCATGCATTTGTTGATGAGCACAGCTATAAAATGGTGCAACAGGCTTAGTTGCTGTCCGATCATGTATGGATCTTTTCATATAGCTGTCCTGAGAATCTACCTATTGGAATGGAACAAGAAATGCATGTGTAATGTGGAACTACAATGGTAGATCCAGATCAAGTTTTTGTGCTCTGTATGGAGCAACACTATTCCAATGACAGAATGAGAGCGTGAATTGTGTGTTCCTATGGCAGATTGAGAGCAGCCACCGATTCCGGATTGCTCTGTGGAGCAAACATATTTGCTCCGCCGAAATCGTCAGATTTGACTGGAAGGTCCGCATGATGTATTTCCTTCACCCGCCCCTACTTCCTCTCAAGGTGGTCTATTTTGGGTCACGAGCAGCTATGGACGACATGGGGGGGGAAACATGCACGTTGCATCGTGCCATTCATTTTTGTTCTTGCTCCTGAATAGTGACAGCTCCGACTCAGCTCCGAGTCCAGTGATAATTCTTCTAACACGGAAGAAAAGCAAACGGATGAAATGCTGGGATGATCCAGATGGTGGTGGTGATGGTGATGAGGCCTACCCGATCCACCTATAGTCTAACACCCTCTCACTTGATTTTCCTGTACTAAGTGCCCGCGCGAGAATGCACGCATTCCATTCGCAGATTTGGCGAGAGCAATCTCAATCGAAGCAACACGCTCCGTTCGTGCCGCGGCCGAGCGCTCGCGATCTGCCCTTGGAATTCAACATAAGTAATAAACCACCTTCTACATTGGCTTATATTTCTATCAACTGATTCAAAATTTCGATAATTCAAGCAAAGTTCTGTTGATCTGTAAAAATAAGCGAATGCAACTTTAGGTGCTTCTTTCTATTTGTGTTTGCTTCTACAATGGATAGTTTTCAACTGACAGAATGGAACTTGTTTCAGGCTCTTCTAGTCTCTCCGGCGTGGTCACCAGTGAAGCAGCAGCTAGTGCAACAAGTACTGCAGTCTCGCAGTCACAGTGCTCAGATTCCAAGAAGAGTATCGATGAACAGCTCAAGGAGTTTGGATCCCGACTCTCTAACAAGGTCAGAAACGTTCTCTCTTTATACCATATTGTTGCTAGTTCAATAAGCCATTGGCTCATTGAATGAATGTTTCATTTTCTCAATTTGTTTACATTCTGGTTGTTTACCTAAAATGACTTCACAATATATCAACAAAATCATTTATCATACAGTACTGCCCACAATGCAAGGTTTACAGGAAGATGGATATTTGAAGAAATAAACTGTCATTGAACAAGGGATGTTTCAGGCTGGAGCCATTGTTTCAAAGTCCCCTTAGCCTTACAAAAAGAAGTCTCCTTGTTAAAATTTTGGTGCCAGGCTAAGACATTCCTTGTTTGACTACTGTTGCCCAGAACACAGTTTTGTTAAATGCCATCGCTCCTGAAGAACTGGGTGGCTCTGATGATGATGAGGCTTTTGCAAACCTTTCAAAGGGTTTGTTTGCTTAATGATCAGGCAACTTCAGTCAGTATGATAAGTAGTATCTCGTGGCTTTTAAGGCTGTAGATGTGGCAGATATACCCACCGCGGTAACACTCACTATAGCATTGCGCTGCTGAGCGCCAGGTGGATGGTTCAATTCTGGCGATGGTGGCTGCATTTCGACAGGGGCGAAATGAAAAAAAAAAATGTTCGAATACGCGGGTTTAGGTGCACAATAAACAATCCCAGGTGGTCAAAATTAATCCAGAGTCTTCCGCTATGGCATGCCTGATGATCAGATCATGTTTTGGCACGTAAAACCTTGGAATTTAGTTTAATGTGGCAGAAATATTTTGTGATGGCCAGTGATAGGTGCCTTGCACAGTTCTGTGTTGTAACTTTCACATATTTGACATTGTGACTAGCTGCCCACAAGTGCTCAGCCTTGTTGAAAATGAATTCTACTGTAGTAGCTGTGTAGTAGTTGTATTAGTAATGCAATAGCTTGCTTGAGTTGCCATTCTGAAGGTTTGCAACTCTTTGCATTTGCAGTTTTTCTTTTAAATCACCGGCAACTTTGATGGGCATATCCGCTCGTGTCGAGGGAAATGAGGTAAACGCATGGGTGTGAACTATGAACGGCGAAAAACCCTGTGTTGTTTCTGTGTGCTTGCTAACAGCCTGAAAAGCTCGAGTTTGTTACCACAGTTTGTGATAACTATATCTTAGATGTGATATGTCCTAACCGTGTGCCTACTAAATGACAAAATAAAGCAGATTGTGTGTAGTCTGCTATGGTTTGTTCCTGTGCTCGGAAGATGTAATGCAGATGCACAGCATGGCGTAAATTGACATAAGTTGAACTGCATGGCATTATATGTGGTTATCTAGAGCTGTTCCTGCACTATGTGTGTTGCGTGTTAGTAAGGAAAAGTATGCTCCCTTTTTTGTAGGGAGTTTCGTACCCAGCTTACCGTATGTAAGTTTGGTATTGGGGATTGCTCTTATGAGAATGCGCTAGCATCAATGTACTTTGTTTGCATTGATTGTTAATGACTTTGCATGAAATTGCAGTATAAAATTATTAATTTATTTCCATATTGGCATTTAAATTCGCAACGAGACTTTCTTACATTTCACTAGCATTAAAATCATGAATAGTTTTCCTTGTGCGAAACGAGGATGAAATGATTCAGTTCTAAGAAGCTGCACATCTGGATGCTTTATTCAACTTTGCTTTGGTGGAGAGATGGGCACTGCTACAAGTTGCGCGTCCCCTTCGATCATTAATTAGTATTTGTGTCATGTCTTGGCTGCATCACAGGATGCCTTTGTGCCATGACGATGTGTAAGGCGCAAAATAATATATCAGCACTCCTTCATTAATGCACTTTACCCAAGACAGATCACTAGAGAAACTTAAAGAGGACTGTGATAGACGTTTTATGCTATACGTGATGGCGCTGATGATGTGGCTGGCAGTTTTTACTCACCCATTTGTAATCTATTTGTTTGCTGCTCCAGGAATCAATAATAGACACATTGCGGCTCGACAACGAACACACCACCACTCGGCTTTGGAGGGTCTGAAGAGAGAGAGCCGCCTACTTGCCCACACCTGCTGCGATCACTCACTCGACTCATCTGCTGCTGCCCATTCCTGCCTCACGGACTCCTTTCCTCTACGTGCCTCTTTCCTTCCCCAGTGATGACTCCTCACTGCACTTGCACACATGCATGCCACCATCACACCAACTGCATCTGAAGCGGCACGCTGGCTGGCCAGCTGGTTTCACTGGCCCCAGTTTGATGTACAAGGAAAACAAGGGAGCTTGGCGAACTCGACTTTCATTTTTCTTTTTGGGAATGCTTTCCGTTTTGTTTTTGACTGTTTCCAACATGGGAGTGCTTGGTAAACGATAGCGTGTGCAGAGTTCGCGTCTTTGCTTTTCATGTGCTCGAGTCAGTGCGAACAGGAAGAGACATCACCTCCACTGTCATCAGGAGGCACTCTTTTGCATTCTTTCAATGTCCCCTCCTTCTTTTATTGGCTGCGCCACTTCTTTTCGTCCCTGAAGTTTCAAGGCAGAGCGGTGTGTGTCTGTGTCTGCCAGGTCCCAAAGTTGCTGTGCTAATATTTACATCATGTAGAAAGAAAAACTGGTGAACAATGTTTAGTGCTCTGCTTCTGAATGAAGCGTGTTTTGTTTTAGATGATCGTGCCATTATGGTTGGAATCTTGCTTTCTGTTATACTTTATAGAATTTGTAACATTCGGGCCCTGGTGGAATCGGTCTTCCTGTCTCCTGTGAACCTTCTGCCAGACTACGCACTGCGTCAAACTTGTATGTTAATTCAGTGCGTGCTGGGGGATTCATGGCTTGTTGTAAGGTGTGTGCTTTTGTGGTTTGTGAACTGGTGCCTCTGTGAAGAAGCTAGTCAGTGTTTCTTGGTGCCAGGAAAACTAAATTAGGAAGTGTGTGCCGGTCTACAAGATGTGGTTTCACCCTCTCCGTGCTCCAGAAGAGAGCGGACGACTTTCCTGTGTGCAAGTTTCTTTTTTTTCTTCTTCTTTGCTGCTTACTTGTAGCCCGAAGAAGGAAGCAAAAGAATTAATTTAGCTGTGGTCTCTTTTAGTGTTAGCTTTTAGCTTATTTAGTTGCACATTCTTCATATGTACCTGCTGTGAAGAGATTGTGTCAGCACCCAGTGCTTAGTAAACTATCTGTTGCCATGAACAAGCCGGTTTGTCGATCATGCTCCTTTGCACATGTCGAAGAGCATTGGAGAGGGTTATGTTAACATCAGCTGCCTGTTGATCACGCTGATAACCGGTTACCTGCGCATACTCAGTGCCCCCATCCCCCTTCTTTTGTGTATTTGTCTCCTTTTAATTTTCTGTCAATATGATTTGTATTATGGATGCACTGATAAATAGGAGCAGATAATTAGCGCTCCTTGGTGGCTTTCTTGTACCTCCATTTTGGCGACAAAACGGTTGAAAGAATATTTTAATATATTTCATGTAAATGTTACATTTTTGAAAAGCACTGCAAGAGTACAGTTGTGCCTTCACATTTGTAGAGCATACAGTTCATTAAAGCAGTGTTTTAGGAAAGAGTTCTTTTTAAGCTCTGCACTGCACCACAAGCCAGAATGTGTTGGTGGCAGGGTTGTCACATTTACAGTGTGAAACTTCTGCAAGCCATCATTGAGCACGAGTTTATTCCTAAGGCTTGTGCCTTGATGAAAGGTGGCATTCTATGCCACTCAACCATTTGTGGCAGTGGCACGTGTGAGATGATGTCATGATAGAGATACAAGGACTGTAGAAGATATGTGCATTTCTTGTCCAGAACAAAAGAATCTCTTACATATTTTGTCTACACAACTGATCCATCCCCACGCCGTTTCTGTTAATGGGGTGCCTATTGACGAGGCGGCAGGTGCTATTGCACTCTTTTTGGGGACCATCCTTTCCTTTCAGGAATGACTGACGACTGTTGAGTACGACTGTGCTGAAACTTTTTATACAGTATTCCACTGTTGACCTCGTTCCCCTTTGCCTCACTGTTGTGACGTGGCAGATTCATTGTACCAGAACTTTGCTTTGCAACAAGGCACACATTCTCTCAATACTGCATCGCGTTCAAGTCTCTTCAAGAACAAAGTAGGTGTCCTTCGTGTTCTCGACACTTGACTCTCACAAGTATGGCAGCCTTTATTGGGAAGCTCATTCTTTCAAAGTGGAATACTGTAAGAGCTTTTTTAGCGTGCTTTAGTAGTGAATTTTTTTTTTTTTTTTTTTTGAGCCAATCGAGAGTGCATTGGCACAAGTCTCTGTCCCAGGAAAGTGTGAGCTAGCTACCTCTGGCAGTCACCTTCTCCAGCTCTTTCTTTTTTTTTTTCTCTCTCCAAAACTTTCCATTTCCATTGGAAGTGCTCTGTAGTGTAATGGAGACTGTGCCACCTGCCTGCTGTTTGGCTTTGTGGTGTACATATATATCTTGTGCTTATCTGTTAGCATATGGGTGTGTGTGTGTGTGTGTGTATGGGTGTGTTAGGAAAGAAAGTGACTGGCGCATTGAGCACTGTGTGCTGGCCGCATATGCACAATGCCAGAGAATGAAAAGACGTGTTTTGTTTTTCTTTGTGGTGTGTGCTGGCGAAAAAAAAGCAAACAAAAGCACATTGTTATTTTTTTCTCATTATTTTTATTGTTTAGAGCCTTGCTTCTTTATTTTTTTAAACTGGTACAAAACTTTAGCGTAGCGTCAATCAAATGTGCTTGCTCAAAAGTGGCAGCAATGTTGGCGTGAGTCGGAAGTCTGTCTGCCATTGTTTGTAAGCTGTCAAACAAGGCTAAGGGGACTATAGTCGAATCCATATAGCCCCAATTTTTATATCGGTTGAGATGCAGCGACGTTTTGCTGGTGTATTTTAATGCCCCGGATGTTCTTGAGGGACAAAAGCAAGATTGTCCGTTCTGCCTTACTTGGTTAACATTTAGAAAGAAAAATCCACACATGTACACGGTGTACCTGTACGTGTAACTGTGCAGGTTTTGCCTGCAGTTAAAAAGGGGGGCCTGTTCCGATTCACGTTGGCTTCTTTATATTTACAATTTTTTTTACCTTCCCCTTCATACATTTTATTAGTATGCCATCTGCTGTGCAATGTTCTAATTGCTGCAAAAGAAATATATTGTCTAGTCCTGGTGCCATTTATGTTTAGCAAGTTTTTGTTTTGTTTTCCTGCAAGTTTTTTTTAATTATTTTCAAGCACAGAGATAATGTGGGTCATTGGTTAGTATCTCAATGTTTTATTCAACAAGGCTGTTTTCTGTATAGTAAATATTCTGCACTGCTTCACAATTTGTTCAATTGGTGCAGAAATTAGCCTCCTTATATAACTTTGTGACAAATAAAAAAAAAAGAAGAAATACTTGTCTCTCCTTCTGTCGCTGCTTATTTACAAGCTAACATGCCAGCTGCAGTAGACAGCTTGCAGATTAGCTCCTTTGTTTACACTACAAAGTCACCCCAACACGAGCCGTAAAAAAAAAACACTCAACAGAAAGGTTATTTCAGCTGTATTAGTAAACTGCCATTCTAGAATACTGAAATACGCTCTTGCCGTGAGATGGCTTGACAAGCCGAAAGACGCAAATGAATAATGGCTGGTACTGCGGCACCGAATTTCCAAACTCCAGATCACCGTGACAACATTGATTGGGATGGTGTTTACTCATGCTTAATTCATTTTTAATTGTTGAAGACGCACTACATTACATTTCAAGAGAGCCAAAGACTGAACTTCGCAAGTTTCGAGAACATTTACTGGGCCCATAGCAACCCGAATATGAAAAAAAAGGAATAATAATAGGATTTCGGTGACATCATGCTCATGGACTGGGGCTGGCATTTCATGACTAAACAAAAAGAAAAACTTATTTTTTCATTTAATAGCCAACCATTTATAATCAACACCAGCATGAATGAGAGTTTTTAAATAATTCTTTATCAGTATGAGCTGTTTTATTGCTTCTCTGGCATCCCTTACAGCTTTGTACATTGCACTTCTGGAATTGCAAACACATGCCAGTCTTGCCAGGCTGCAAGCCTAGTTTAGTGGAAAATGCATAAAAACAGAAGGGACCAGCGGTAACACTGCCTTTGAGAAGCTTGAACTGAGGCTGGTAAGTTTTGAGGACCGCAATGACGCTGTGAAATCGGGCGTCATTGTAGTGTCCCGGGTGAAGCCATGACTTAGACGTCAAATTTTAGAAGTTATTTATTTTGCAGAAGCGATCCTCTTCTGCTGAAATAATGTAGAAAGTGTCGAAGTCCAGTAAGTCAAAAAAGAGTTGACTGAGTCTTATTTACTATTGCTTTGTTTGCCAGAAAAGGACCGTTTGTGTTGGCTAACTTTAATATGCGCAGTTGAGCTCGAGAATTTGCCCACTTTATTGTGGGATTTGCATCCATATAATACAGTGACAGAGTAGGGACATTGAACCTACATATCTGTTGAGGGACACATCTATATACCTGCCAACCTACGAACATTAAAATTGGTAAAAATCTCACAGACACTACACTGTAAACGGGGAGGGGGAATATCACACTATAAAGTGAAGCTTTCTAAGCGAAACCTCCCGAATTTTGCAGATCGCGGCTGCTGCTTCTCTTGCTGAATATATTTTTCTTTGTTGTTGTCTTGCTGAATATCATGCACAAAACTGCTCTTGCATAACAAATTGGCTTACATGTAGCTCCATCTCTACTACCACTGAAGGTGTGCTGTTTACTGGCTATATTCTCTACGGCATTGCACTGTGACACAACAAACAGTGCCTAAATATCCTCAATGCAAGAAATATTAGCCTTAATGTGCATAATTCCTTTAGTAAAGTGAATCTTTCTATGCCTTCTTTCCTGGGATTTAGCTCATCTGCTCTGTCAGCTTCTTGCCAAATAAGGTGGGCCGCTCGTGGGCACAAGCTGACAAGCAACACAGTGTTTAGATCGCAGCGACTTTGCGGTTGCTGATTTTGCCTGCTTCACGAACTTGTCTGAAGAAAGGTTCTTGAAGCAGGTACATCTCTGGTGACCTTTCACCATCATAAGACTTATTGTCAGACACCGGCGAGAAAAACTTTTTTGTAAACAATTTATTTCTCGTAAAACTTGATGAAAGATTTGCAGTATCGTAGAACAAGCCTGAATTTGTAAACCTTATGGAAAATTCAGGAGTTGACAGGTATGCACCCATCCCACAGGCCATGATGGTTGGGGGTGAAAACTAGAGGTGTGCGAATATTGAAATTTTCGAATACGAATCGAGTACGAATAAGGCGAAAAACTGTCTTCGAATATCGAATATATGTGTAGTATTAAAAAATTGCAAAATGAGGTAACAATAGCTTTATTACCCTTTTAAAAATAATATTGCATTTTACGAGGTTGCTTCAGGTTAAAGAGGCACTCATTATAAGTAATGCACTCAGATAACGTCAGGTAATGCTCTGTTAGGTAAACGCTTGTTAAAGATTATCGTGAAGGAAGATTGACTGCTCAACATGTTCAGAAAGCAAGGGCTCTCTATGCACTGTGACAACATTTGTCCAGGTAACATTTTCTAGGTGCATATTTTATTGCGCATACTTACAAAGCCCGAAAGTACATCATATATTGTTATGAAAGAGCCCTGGAATAAAACTTGGTAAAAAAAAATCGAAACTGATCATGTCTCACGGGCCTGATGCAGATAGACTGGAACAGAGCGTGCACATTCATAGTAAGGTTCGTTACAGCACTTAAGATCACAGTGCTGTAACGCTGTGTCGTCGTTTGGTACCTTCTTTTGGCCTTGTTCTGTGTTGCGCTGTAATGAACCTAACTATGAATCCCAACCAACTGGCCCAACTTGCCATCTTGATGCAGAGCATACAGATAATGAGCGGATCATGTGAAGCTCTCAGTGAATAAACATGTTCTTAGGAGAATGTGGAGCAAGCATATAATTCATTGATTGCTAAATTATTCACAGTCTGTCCGAATATTCGCCGTTTCGACCATTATTCGGCCGTCCTCGAATATTCGGGAATTTACGAATATGCATTTCTCGAATCGAATACGCTTCGAATAAGGAAAATATTCGATTCGTATTCGAAATTTCGAATATTCGCACACCCCTAGTGAAAACAAACAATAAAAGCCAGGAATTGATATGCCTATCAGCTTATTTCAATATACACACATTTGAACTTCAGCATTTGCCCACTTTATCTTTTCATTTGAATTTTCATAGTGAGAGACAACATGAAAATCTCGCCTCCTCACTTTTACTCTGCGTACAGGTGCAAGATGTTGCTTTCTTTTTGTCTGCTGACAGATCTGCAATGTGTTTACATTTTAATGCAAGTCAGATCTTTGAAGTTGCCGACGTCATTGCCACTGATCATTATGGTGTTGGTGCACTCTCTTCTGTTGCAGCGTCACCACATTCAAAATAAAAGGACAACGAGGTACTGGGTGTCGCCTCGATGTCCTTGTATTCAGGGTCTGTCTTGTCATACAGAATCGGCTGTAGTGCACTGTTTCCAAAAAACCTTTCCATCAGGATGTCTTGGTTTAGACTCATCGTTGTAAAAAAAACAATTGCAAACAATGACAATGAAAAAATTTGGCAGACACACTTAAGACTGCTTATATGTGGGAATATGTGAAAGCATTATAGCCCCTTTGGTGAAATGCTTTAGAGTGCAGCTCTTAAGACTCGCCATTCCTGCATTCAGCGTCAGTGTCCTTCGGTGTAACTGAGCGAACGATCACAGCGAAGGATGAAAGAGTGAACGTAGATTGCCATGGGGGATGAAAGACTGCCATGGTGAAGAGAGTGTGAGGTGGAAAGCGGAGGAGGAGGGTGCAGCGGAACCATGAGGCGGAAAGCACAGGGTATGATGAAAGCTTAAGGAGAGCGTAGCGCCGCGCAAGATGGGCTTTGAGGTGACGAGGGCTGCGAGATGGAGCCAGAGTAGCATGTGTCGTCTGTATGGAGGCAAAGCGCAGCATGAGCGGAGGGCTGTCTGCAGCGGCTGCTATGAATCGCGCCCACGTGTCACCCACGCTCTGCCTCTCGTGATCTCCTGATTAGGGAGGCTGTAGGGACACACTTCGCTCCATGTGCAACATGCTGCACGAGAAATATGTTCCACGCCAGTCAATATATCGCATAATGAAAACCCGTACAGATCTGCACTCAAGTTTTGCATTAGGTAGTATCGTAATCGCTGATGAATTTATTTTATACACTCGTGATTGACATGGCGTCACCTCCTCCCCATTGGCTGCACAGTCACGTGACCAATGACGCATGCACTAGGCCGCACCTTTCAACGTGATGTGTGCAATGACGCACGTACTAGGCACAGCTTTAGTCAACCAGAACTGTACATGGAACCGTTGTGGCGTCGGGGAAGCATGCTTGACTTGCACCTGGGGACACGGGTTCGATTCCCACCAAGAACGAAATTTACCATATTTTATTTTCAAAGCCCTTATTTACTTTGTTTACAGGAACCTCCCTGGGAAATTTGATGTCAGTCACAGCATTTATGACGTGTTTCCACTCACTGCGCCGGCCATTTTTGGTGCCATATGGTGGCGATGCGGCATCCTTGCGTAATGGGTAATATTTTTGCGCATTAAAACAAGGGCAAACGAGACGAAACCAAGCCAACCAAAACAAGCGCGAGCAGACGATAGTACGAAACAAGTGGTCGGCAGGTTTCCATGACACCGGCTTCCCACGCGCACGTCACGGAAGGGGCCGCTCTCATTGGTCTTCTCCCTTTGCAGCTCGCTTAAGAGGAAGCTTTAGCTGGGGCCCAACTCCGACGCGGCCTATTCAAATACATGCGAAACGCAAACACGTTTTTCTGAAATAACCCCTGGACCGATTTTACTGAAATTTGTTGCACTTGAGAGAGAAAGTTAAATTCTAGTGACTGTTGGAAGCGGAATTTCGATATAGGGCCTGAATTTTGTTAAAAGAATTTTCAAAAATACGGAAGCTTGAAAAAATGGAAGCACGAGGTTTAAAAATTCATAGCTGTGCATCAAGAACAGATTTCGCGGTTATGTGAACGGCGTCCATTAGATCATTGAAAGTGGACAAATTGGATATGTCATTTTACATTTTAGGTGAATTTGTTACGTTGTTCACAAGGGTTCTGCAAAAGCTGTATCTCCACGTTATTCAATTTTTTGAGATTCATGTGTAACATACCAATTTTGTCCGCTTTAGATGTACTATTAGATGCAATTCATAGAATTGTATTCTCTTTTTTCGTTGATGAGTTACAGAGTTGTAAACTTGATAGTTTCGTTTTTTTGAAAATCTACAATTTCTGCCAAATTTTAATAAGAAATTGCCGACTTTAATCAAAAATTCAAAACCAACAGTCACTAGATTTTAAGTTTTTCTTTTAAATTCAAGAAACCTCGTCAAATTTGGTGCTGTGGTTGCCGAGAAAAAGAAATTCTCCTTTTGCATGTGTTAAGTTAGGAGCACGCGAGCTAAAGCTTCCTCTTAAGGGGAAGCTTTAGCTTGGGTGCTCCTATCTAGATACATGTAAAAGGGGAATTCAGAATAAGAGCAACACTGGACTTTAGTCAACCAAGGGAACAGGCTGGCTTCAGGAAGGGATATTCTACAATGAATCGCATCCATGTCATTAATCAGCTTATTCAGAAATCCACACAGTATAATAAGCCTCATTATATGGCTTTCATAGATTACGAAAAGGCATTTGATTCAGTAGAGATACCAACAGTCATAGCGGTATTACGTAATCAAGGAGTACAGAACGCTTACGTAAATACCTTGGAAAATATCTGCAGGGGTTCTACAGCTACCTTAATTCTACACAAGAAAAGCAGGAAGATACCTATAAAGAAAGGAGTCAGACAGGTAGACACAATCTCTCCTATGCTATTCACTGCGTGCTTGGAAGAAGTATTCAAGCTATTAAATTGGGAAGGCTTACAAGTAAAAATCGACGGCGAATATCTCAGCAACCTTCGGTTTGGCGATGACATTGTTCTATTCAGCAACAATGCAGACGAGTTACAAGAAATGATTGAGGACCTTAACAGAGAGAGTGTAAGAGTGGGTTTTGAGATTAATATGCAAAGACAAAGATAATGATAAATGGCCGCACAAAGGAACAAAAGTTCAGGATCACCAGTCGGCCTCTAGAGTCTGTGAAGGAGTACATTTACCTAGGTCAATTAATCACAGGGAACCCTGATCATAAGAAGGAAATTCACAGAATAATAAAAATGGGTTGGGTCGCATACATCAGATATTGCCAGTTCCTGACTGGAAGCTTACCATTATCATTGAAAAGAAAGGTGTACAATCAGTGCATTTTACCAGTGCTGACATATAGGGCAGAGACTTGGAGACTGACAAAGAAGCTTGAGACCAAGTTAAGGGCCGCACAAAGAGCGATGAAACGAACATTGCTAGGCATAGTGTTACGAGACAGAAAAAGAGTGGTTTGGATCAGAGAGCTAACGTGTATAGACGACATTCTAATTGACATCAAGAGAAAAAGATGGAGCTGGGCAGGTCATGTAATGCACAGTTTAGATAACCGTTTAACCATTAGGGTTACAGAATGGGTACCAAGAGAAGGGAAACGCAATTGGGGACGACA
This sequence comes from Dermacentor variabilis, assembly GCF_050947875.1. Classification (NCBI taxonomy): domain Eukaryota; kingdom Metazoa; phylum Arthropoda; class Arachnida; order Ixodida; family Ixodidae; genus Dermacentor; species Dermacentor variabilis. The sequence continues at coordinate 102,342,840 of NC_134569.1, forward strand.
GAAGACTAGATGGAGCGATGAAATTAGGATAATTCGTGGGCGCTAGTTGGAATCGGTTGGTGCAGGACAGGGGTAATTGGAGATCGCAGGGAGAGGCCTTCGTCCTCCAATGGACATAGAACAGACTGATGATGATGATGCACAGTCAATCGTACTAGTTAAACTGGTTGCATAAAAGACAGTGTAATTTTTTGTTATACTCTCGCAAAATTTAGGCTTCGTACCACAATTTCTTCATCAAAAGCAAGCATAGTGCCATAAAAATCATAAGTGGTTACATTTGTTCAGCGGTAGCCTTTAAATATAGGAGAATGCAACACAGTGCATTTGCCAGATTCAATTTACGGTAACAGCGAAAGTGATATAACAGCCACGTCGAAATGAGTTGTGTCCATAACACAATGGCTTTAACTTGTTTATTTGCAACCGAACAGAATATGGAACTTGTTAATCATTTTTCTAAATTTTAGAAATTTCCTACACACCTCATTTTATCCACCACAAACAAATGGTTACTAACAGTGCTGCCATTTTAGCGATTTTGTCCCTGAATTCGTGACATTTTGGTCTGCTAGTGACAAATCTTTCCATTTAGCGACCAGCATCATTTTAGTGACATGCAACGAACTGGCGACATGTCAGCGGCTTCGAAGTTAGAAAAATTGCTTCAGAAATGGTGTAGAGGACGCCCCTTAATATTCAAAATCTACAAAAATGTGGCCAAAATTAAATATACAGCGCCCCATGATGAAGCAACAGCTGTCTTCACATTCGTGGTGTTCACATGGTGATTGTGTTTCACAGCATGGTGTTCCTAACAGGGCTCACATTGTGCTCAAAAATGATTTTTTTTTGTAAACCGATTTGAATGAATCTTCAAATCATTGCAGAACTCACAGGTTTTGCAGTATGACTAAACATGCTTGGTTGGTGAACCTTCGCAGCTGTAAAAAATTACCAATATTGCAAAAAAATTATATGGTGAGATTCAGAATTAACAATCATATCGGACAGAGCAACTGCAGAAGGGCATGCATGCTGTAGCGGCTACACTTGTCCACGCAAATCTGATTCAATGAACTGAGCACGAGTCGCACCACAGCTTGCTTTTGGCACTGTTGTGCACGGCATGTTTCAGCGGTGTCTGGCTATGTCGCGCTCAGTCTGTCGAGTTTAGGAAAGCTGTGTAAAGCACTAAAACACATCACATGGGAGTGCCCCAGGAGGCCTCTGCACATAGACAGCCCCATATTACACCAACATCCACTAATGAGGAATAGGCAGTGGGAGGCATGGCTTGCGGACGATGGTCGGGAGAGCCAGTTCGCTCTTCTGGACCCAGCCCAGCGAGCTGCACGTGCCAGTGGGGCCCTGGAATAGGGGCTCCAACCATCGTGCCTTATTTTATTTATATTCAATAAAGTTTTTACTCTCTCTCTACCACCGGGGAATCAGAATTGTGGACACACACACACACACAGCCTAAATCGTCCGAAGGTATCACCCTTTTCTTCCAAAATGCCAGTGAGGGAGCGACACCAGCATATGAAGCAAATAGACTGAACAATTTGGCGTTGCTGACAGTGTTGTGAATGTGTTTCCGGCTGTGGAATGCTCGCGTGAGACACAGCACAGCGACGTTATTTAGCATGTCCAAAAGTACAGTCTCCAAAAAAAATTGTTCTGCTCCTGCTTATTTGCATTCCTAGTCACTGCAGTAGAAGTGAGTGTACTTATGTGCTTCCTGCGCCTCATGGGTGGCAGTGCATGAAATTAATGTTTCTTCATTAAGCGGAGGGTTCTTGGCGTGTGATTGCATGGCAGGGCCGCCGCATGTGGGAAAAGCAAAGGGGTGGTTCAGTGGAACCCCCCGCAGAATGCGCTGCCCCGGCGTGATTTTGTGCATGCGCTCGGTTTTCGCTGCTTTTTGTACATGGCGCTGCGCAGAAAATGAGCCACGTGCTCATGTGTTCCCTCTAACAATGTACCCACCTGAACATATATCAGAAAATGAAATGCCCTATAAGCCTTGCCAGTAAATGTACTGTTTATTGCTCATCTGTGTAGCCATTAGACAAACACTTTGTTAGGTGATTCATACCACACTAGCTAATCCTGTTCCAAAACGCCTGTGTCTGCAATTAACTCGATAGGTTTAGCGACAGCTTTAGTGACTGATGCAAAATTTAGGGTTCATTCACACTTGCGAGTCGCAGAGGTCGTGCGACCCTTCTGGTCACAAAGCGACAGTCGCATTGGTCGAATAGCGACGGTTGCAGGCCAGTCACACACTGCTTGATTTTCCAGCCTTGCGACTACGAGTTGCAAACCACTAAACCAATCAGCGACGCCCCAGAAGGAGCGCACAGGACTTTGTGCATCCGGTTGTAATTGCCGTTGGCAAAAACGAAACTGGCTCGAGGAGGAAAAACCGAGTACTCCACCGAGGTCCTCCTGAATGCAGTGGAGTACCCATTTCTGAATGACAAGAGGCATGCGGATTTCAATAACAGATCATTGAGAAGATATTCGGCTTATCTCGTAAGTACCACACACTTTTGAGAAATTCATTTTGAGAGACTGGCAAGAGCAGAACTTGCATGGTGGAAGAAGCAACATCTTGTCAGACAATTTCATTGCTTGGAATTACTTTTAGAACACACCGAGCTCGAATGCGGGAGACGCAGTCGCAGCAGAGAACACGCCCGCAAACGTGAGCGGCGTCCTTCCCGAGAGTTCTCGTTTCGAACGAGAAAGCAACCCGCAGGTCGCCGAGGTGGCCCTTACCATAGAGTTTCATACAATAATTATTAGAGGGAACTCTGGCGCTGCAGTTGTTGTACCACCATGGGAATGATGGGAAGCACATGGATTTGTATGATCTTTGTGCTTGTGGATTTAGACGTTCTCTTGGCTTTCTATATTATGCTATATGAATCTTATTGTCGTAAATTTCAGTGCAATATATACTCTTCGAAGTGCAGAAGACGCCGTGAACACGTACAATTGCTATTGCAACGAGTGAGTTTGTCCAGGTGGCCAAATCGAAACGCTCCAAGCATCTGAAGGCACTGGCATGCCCGCAATAAATTCATAAGGGCATTTCATTCACTTGATACATGCGTTCATGGCTTAATGGTTTCATTATCAGGCTTCTGTGCTAGAGTTCCTGTGTTCGAATCCTGCTGTCGGACAATTTTAATGATGTTTATTTAATTATGTATAGCGCAGTACATTAACAATGTACTGTGTAATACATAATTAAATAAAGATAATTAATATTGTCCGACGGCAGGGTTCGAACACAGGAACTCTAACAGAGAAGCCTGATATTGAAACCATTAAGCCACATTGTTGAAACTATCGAGTTTACAAAATCACAAAGCCATTTGAAGCCAAAAGGACGAAGTTTAGGCAAATCCATGTACTTCCCATAATTCCTATGACAGTACAACCGCTTTCATTGGAGCTCCCGTAGACACTAGCGCCAGAGTTCCCTCTAGTAATTGTTGTATGAACCTCTATGGCCCTTGCAAGAGTGAATGTCGGAGTTGTCGATCCGCTGCCTGGTCGCAGGCGACTGACTGTCGCACGACCTCTGCGACTCGCAAGTGTGAATGCGCCCTTAGCGTCTTTTCTGTCTCAGTTCACCGACACGTACCAAAAATTTATGACAGCACTGGGTACGAGTGGAACCATATAATTTATCCGCACGTCACATAACAAATATTAATTAAAGCAAAAGAAAGGGGGGGGGGGAATTTAGTAGCGCGCTTTGCTTCGCTCGAATCAGTACTGAGGATGATGGTGCTTTGCACAACGCATTCAGACACGAAACTAAGAGAGCGAATGTGCACTTGACTGAAAGCCGTCACAGCGCGACGCATGAACAAAACGTCGCCGCCGATTTCGTGCCTCGTCATTAACGCTTGACGCTGGGTGACGAGCTGCTTTCCGCTTGCTGGGGCTGCTGTCGCTGCTCGATTTTATCAATGGCATCGAGCTCGCGCTGTCTGCGCACATCAAAAACGATCTTGTCAAATTTCGCGACCCGCTTCTGTACGCTGCTAGGCGGCGCCGCTCGGCGCCGAGGCGTAATCTTCGGGCTGCAGCTGGTGTCCGGGCCTTCGTCGTCGTCGAAGTCGAACTCGTTCGGTTCGGACGTCTTAGTCTGGTTCTCTTCCACGGCGCGTCGCTCCGCTCCTTCCGACTCGTTCGAATGGACGCTCGGAGAACGCCGGCCCGGGCAACGCCATTCGAGCTCGAGCGTACCTTTTTCAACCAAAGTTGTGTATAAACGAATGATATCCTCGGGAATGGGCTCCCAGCTTCGACCGCCATGATCATCGCGCTGCGACAGGTATTTCTCATCGTCGCTGCACTCTACTTTCCAGTCCTCGTCCACTGCGTTCATAGACATTGTTCCCGTCGTGACACGATGGAATATTGCGACACACCTGTTGACACAAACATCTAAAGCATCTAGGACGCATGTAAATGGTTGCCAGTCACAGCAGCCACAGTACTGCGAGCTAGAATTCCAGCTATTATAGCTCTTATTCCGCAATTCTAGCTCACCGCACTTGTATAAAGCGCCATAGCGAAGCCATTGCCGCATGAAAAATGGGCAATGGCGAGTTGTTATCGCGCATTTTCGTACACTATGTGAAATATTACTCCCAATAAAACTCAATAATTTGCATAACATAAATACATTTTGTACTAAATATGTGTATTCAGATTTATTTTGTTTAAATATGTGTTTCTTATAGTATGTATTATACGTGACTAAACGTTTGATGGGAAGAGATCAACGGCTGATACAAGTTCTTTGCATCAATGGCTGAAGTGGGTTTGGTCAGCGACGGCGGATGGCTGATGACGCTGGAGAGGAAACTTTGGATCCCCGAGTTCAAGTAAGGTGACTCGCGATTGAAGCGCTTGATTAAGTCGCCAAGTGTCAGAATTTCTTTCTGTGTAGTTAAATTATGCTGATAACTCGCTGCCTGGTGAATCTTGCGCTGTCTTTGTAAAGTTTGTAAACAGTGTTGTGATCGTGGTAGGTATTCCTGACGATCCGCAGTTCTCTTTCTCTGCTTTGTAAGTTGAAAGCAATTGCGCTGGCATGACAGTGCGCAAATTTCTTGAGGTGGTGTACGATTTGCTTGCATTGACGTTGGCGATATGTTGAGGCGTCATTTTTAGAATTGGTACTTTCACATCGGAGGACACTGATGAATGTAACCTCGTTGACCTTTCGGTCAGTGTTCTGCTTTCCTAATCTTGCTAGTACCCGAGCGCATGCGAATACCTCACCTGACCTGCTTCGCAAGGTGTAGCAGCAACGCATCGATTTTGTTTTTGGCGGTCGCTACTAGCGCTTCCGAAAATAGACTTGGGCGCACGACTCGAGGAAGTGATCGATGCTATATATACAGCATACGTGAGGAAATCTCAAATTTGTGCGCTTTGATCAATCTCTGCTGTTTTCCGCGTACGTTATAACAGTGCTCGCGCGAAGATGCGTCTTGGAACGCGCGGAAACCCAAGGCTGCGCGTTGCGTAAACAGGATTCCGCGAATCAAGCGTGCGTAGTCGGCCACCTATTACTCAGCTGCAAAGATATTGCACGAGAAGCGCGCGTGAGCAATTGCGCACTCTTTCGGGGTTTGGCGCCTGCGTCATCGAGACGGGCTTGTGTGCGAATGCCTACCGAAACGAAGCGAAACCGCTTCGCTGAAGGTTAAGACGGCACGGCATTCAGATTGTCGACTGCCGCGAGCATCTGTGCGTAATTGCGGCTTCCGGCTTGTGGGCGACGAAGGACGCTTGCTTTATTATTATTTCTTGTCTCTTTATTCTGTGCACAAATGTCACCCAAGGCTGCGCTCAGCTGCTCGCGCCTGTTGCAGACCGTAAGGGAATCCAGCCGTGAGAATCTCCTGGCGTTGTTATTTTTCATGTGGCGCGTGACATGCAAGAATTCGTAGCGTTCGCATGCTGGCCTTTGCGCGCGCAGAGATAGGTCTTTCGTCTTTAAATGTTTCGCAGGCAATGCAAACGTAACTCTGGGAGCTTGCTTTCGAAGAAAGACATTTCGCTGCGCAATATACTCGTGTGCTTGGTTACCTGTGCTCTCAATACAGACCCAAGTGTTTTCTAATAAAGCTGAGCTCTTTCGGCACTTTGTAAATATTTCCAGCTTCAGTGCCAGCATTGCAGTCATGATCTCTGTAGAAGGTGGCATTCATATCATTGTTAAATGTTGTGCACCTGTACTTGGTGGTGGAAGAATGGAGGAAAAGGCGTAGGGATGGGACAAACAGAGTGTACAAATGGAGCACCATAAGGCTTTTGTTTATTTTTTGACATGAAGCAACAGCCTTTCATGTGCAAAAAGCATAACAACATAGCCTCACCTGAGCACTGCTGAAAAGTGGAGATTGAGCTGGTGCCGACTCAGCCAAGGCTAGTGCACGCTTGATGTTACACCAGGAAAGCTCGTCATCTGGGCAAAACTTGTTGTTGTGGACCTTATCATTAAAGCCTGAATGGAAAAATGAAGCCCCTACAGCTACCATGCCTCGCTTAGGATAATTTCTTGCTGTCTTCCCGTTAGAGAAACCTCGATTATTTTACATATGAAAATAGAATTTTCATGTGTAAATAGCTTAATTTTGCAATCAGAATGTAAAAAAAAAATACATATTTTTAAATAAAACTGATTTTTTGACCTGCATCTCCCCTCAAGGTATTAATAAACATTAATTGAAAGTTTTAGCTTAGACGCACAAATATTACTACTGGTATGTTATCACCACATCAAGGCTAGCCAGTAGCTGTCAGTGCTAATGTCATCTTATCAAGCTCTCTTTGACAGAGATAATACATAGCTGCTACATAGATGGTCAGCTGTGCCCTGCCCATCTCCTGGTTTGAATCTTTTATCACTGGTGGCAATCTCAATGTAGTTACTTTTGTCTACCTTCACTTAGAGCAGGGACACAGTGAATAAAATGTCACTGTATTTCAGTTAACACAGCTGCCTGAGATGGTGCCACTAACACTGCAAACCTTAACTTTGTGGGGATACAGTTGATCGTGATAAATTAAACAATGAGAAGTTTAAATTCCAGGTAATTAAATGAAAGCTCCAATTTTGGGGGGCTCGCTACATCTGCAATGCAGTTTGAAGATGGTATTCAAATAAGACTAGGTTAATTCAAATTTCTTGGCTTCCCACCAAACCAAGAGGAGAGAAAAAAAATTGAGACAACATTCATAAGGCACGAGTAGCTGAAATGTGCTAGTGTTTAGTTGTTCAGGCTGCATTGCGTTTTGATGAGCACCAGTGCGAAGCGGTACCACTTGGCCGAACTCATGTTCATGGCTATAATATATTGGATGGGCATTGCAAACATGCGTTGACCACTTGCCCGAATTCGTGTTCGTGGGTAGAACATATCGGATGTGCATTTCAAACGTGCATTGACCTCTTGCCCGAAGCGGCATTTGTGGCTATAATATATTGGTCGTGCATTGTGCAGCAACAAGACAATAACTAGCTTCTGTTTCACACACTTTATATAAAGTCATTTTGTGTTTGCTGTTTTTAGTGCATTTTACTTAACTGTGGATTATTGAAAATCTGTGATCCCTAGGAGTTTCAATAAATGCAAGTTGGCTGTACCTCTTACTGAATTGCTAATATTAAGAGGTAGTTTAAAGGCATGTATGTGAATAGCTTACTCATGGTTTTACAGCGTTGAACGTTTGTGGCACATTTCTTGCAGTACCAGCTCTGGTGCTAGACTTGTAGAGAGTACTTAGTGTTTTATTTTAGATGTAAATTAAAATGTAAAGCCAGAAAGTAGGCTTAAACAGCAATGAGGTGTCTAATACAGCAAAAAGCACTGCTGCGGTCTGTTGCAAAGAAGGCAGAACACTTCCCATGTTTCTGCCAGAAGACAGTGCAAGGACAGCGAGCCTATTGCCATTCTCACAACAGCCAGCTTATTTATTACTTATCATGTTGCAGGTTCACAATTAGCAAAATGCTCTAAAGGCAGCTTCCCTGCAAAGCTGCTTTCTATCCATGCCATCTCATCTACCGATTTGTGCATTTATTTCAAGAATAAGACGGGGAACTGCATCTGACCCCTATTTCTTGTTGGTCAGACCAAGGAAGAGTAGTGACTGCCTGGAATAGATGGCCTGAGTTTATAGGGGTGTGACTCTCGAATGGGAACAGTTCTTCCTGCCTTTTCATTGTGGAGAAACGGCAAGGGGAACTAGAATGGCATTTAATTTCTTGATTAGTTCTGAGAAAGAAAAAAGAAAAATATGCACAAGGTTGAGAGGTACATTCTAGCTTTGCATCATGCCAGTGCCTCCGTGGTCATAATTTCCATCATGCATCATAAGGCCACCATTATGCTGTACTTTGCCACAAGTATCTAATTTGCTGGGAAGTTTTTTATGACTAGTAAACTTGAAGTGTGGAGGGAAAACAGGGGCGACAGGATGGACAAGTGTTAAGTGGTTTTTTAGTTCAGTGTGTTCAAAGCATCATATTTCAGGATCATGGCAGCTTTCTGCTAAAATGTTGTCTCTTTTGCGGATATTATCATTGCTATACCAGGGACCCATGCTTGTAAGCCTTTCAAAAGTAAAGGAAAAGGTGGCTTGTGATACAAGGCTCTACTTACGACCGCACGGTTGGCAGACGCGTCCTCAACATTCAGCATGACTTTGGGAAACAAAAATTTTTTCTTTCGTTTTTTCATTCTCACTACTTGTGGAGTATGTGCACAGGCATATATGTGGGACGTTCAAAGAAAAAAAAAAAGAAGTTGGGAAAAAAAATTCGCACTTTCTCACCTGCTTTACAATAAAAGTGCAGTTTTGACAGGAAGGACCACAACAAACCTTTCATAAAATGATCGTAGCGGGATCAACTAATAGTGGTGGTTGGCCACATTTTGATGGATGCAAAATTCAAAAGCGCTTATGTGTTTATGTTTGTGTTCACATTAAAGTGCTCCAGGCAGTAAAAATTAATCTGGAATCCCCCACTATGCCGTGCCTCATAATCATATTGTGTTCTTGGCACATAAGATCCCAAAATTTAATTTAAAACAGATAGGTAGTTCAAATGGATGACTCTGTCATAAAATTATAATAAATATTTGTGTCATTTCGCTTCACTCTTCATTACTTGATGTAGGACTGTTGTTTTTCTTTGAGTTTGCACAAACACATAGGGTGAATGTGGGTTCTTAAAAATCACATATTCAAGGCCTTGAAACAATACCTGGACTTTTTCTTTTAATGTGAAAAAAAATCCTCAAATTTTAAGTTTACATGTGGCTGATAGATTATTCTGAGTCAGTGGGAGGGATTTAGTCTTACTGATTTAATAATCAATAGTATGAAAAAAAAAATTGCTTCACTGGAAGACAAGTACAGTCGTACCTTAATATGACGAACACAGAGAGAATGAAGTAAATCTAAAATTTCCTTGGTTATGTTTTATCTCAGTGTGTATTATACTGCTATGACGAAACTGAAAATGCAAGATTCCACACAAATTGGTTATGTGAAAGCTAATATTCATTCTCTCGCAGCTCAAAGTATGTATGCGAGTAGCGGAAATGTAAAATACTCAGCGAGAGCAAATTGAAATGGCAAATCCTGGACACGCGTAGGTTTTTCTGTCGCTGGCTCGGCCGCCTTGCAGCAGGCAAGCCAGTGTGTTTAGACTGTGTGATCACACTGATCAATAGTTTCATATTAACGAGAGCACAAAATGTGTTTGTAATGCAGAGTTGTTCTCGTGTCGTGTATTGGCATGGCAAGCCGCCAACGAGTAATTGAAGTAGATTCTGCTGGCCTCTTGAAGGCATCACACTTGCGTCTCTTTCATATAGACCGGAGTTCCAATTTTTTTTTAGTTTATATTGATGTGTACATTCGTAATGAATATTTTATTTGACAAAGGTATCTTTGTGTCGAATGCAACTTCTTTATGCACACAAGGTCCAACTGTAGGTTCAATTTGTAGTTGGGTGAAATAAGTCGATGTATTGTTGCATGTGCTTGTGCTTGCTCATAAGTGAGCCTGTACTTCAGCCTATTTCAAGACAAAAGTACAGCCAGTGCCTGCAGCCCTGCACTAAATCTGTTTACAGCCACTGTGGTGTGGATGACATGTTATTCTTGCAACCTGCAAATGGCAGCTATCAACTGCTTGGCATGGAGGCTCCGTTTTGCCCAAGACAAAATTTCGAATAGCTGACAATGCTTAAAGATCACCTGAGACTGGACTATTTACTGCATTTAAAATGATCATCACTAGGAGTCTTCGCTTGTGGAATATATAGAACTTCTTTAAATTTGCAAGTCTTACATGGAATTGTTTGAAAGGAGTTCAGACAGCTCTGACAAGTATTTCTATGATCTCCTAAACCGTGCAATCTACACTGATCAAAGGGCAGTTTGGAGCATTTGTTGACCTTTAGTCATGGGCTGGGAATTATGGATAGAGGGTTCAGTGTGAACCACCACGTCTCTGTAGTGAACTTAAATTAACTCTTCTATATATCATAAAGCATATTGTATACGAGGTGGTCACTCGAACGTGGTGGCATACTAAATGTTCCTATCAGTAAAAAACTTAAGACGGCTGTGTCATCTGCAAGATACCATTATATGCCTTATAGAAATCGAATAGAAAGCAGTGACTTGAAAATATAAGCCAGATTAGGAAATGTAAAGACTGAAGAAAATGAACAGAAACTGGAAGCAGCTGTCACTGAATTGACAGCTACAGCAGACGCTTTTGTGGAGAAGGCAGAATGGATCAGTCACCCTACATCTGTCGAATCCAACAGCCTTGGAGAGACCACTAAAAGCAAGCCTCGAGAACTTTTAACATATGCATTCAGATTCATAAAACACAATGTCAGCTCCCATATGACACAATGAGAGCTTTCTCTTTGGATACGTTATCTTTCTTTGTACACTAAAGGTGCACTTCTGTGTTCAAAATAGTCTAATGGTAGTGGCTGTATAGAACCAGCAGCGTTCAACATGCTCCTTGAAAATGTGCAGACTCGTCCTTGAAAGTCTTTGAAATTGAATTTTCATTCTAAAAGCCAGCATCAAGCCTGATATGAAAGCAGGTTGTTTAGTTGTTGAAAGTTGTGTAAGTTGTTCACATAACTCGGGATTGTGGTACTTTGCAGCACTCTTGTTGGTGGCAGTGGTTATTGGTAGTCACTTAAAATGATTGTATACAGGCACTCATTCGACGAGTTTTTAAGAAATAAATTGCTTGAATTTTGTTGCAGCATAGCCATGCACAGTAAGCAGAGGAATATATGTTGACTCAGTGCTTGTAAGTGCAAAGTAAGCACTGCAGATTTCAGTTTTGGGCTTTGAATACTTCAGCAACCACATTTTCCTCTATGATCCACTGTTTATGGTACTCACCTGCGTATTGGCTCAGTGACTATGGCATTGTTATATTGAGCACAGGGTTATGGGATTCCCAGCCTTTGCAGCCACATTCTCATTGGGGATGCAATGAAAAAACATGCGGGCCGAACTTTGGGTGCACATTAAAGGCCACTAGCTGGTTAAAACTAATTTGGAATCCTCCACTGCAGCATATTTGATAGCCAGTGTGTTAATTGGGATGTTAAGCGTATTCATTCAGTAACCATTAAAAGACAACTACAATTTGAACCGCATTAAAAAGCCTAGCTTCAGATAGCGTAGCTACGTAGAAACCTGTGTACAAACTGTTACATTGGAAATACAAGTGGACACATCATAAAAAGCTCGCAAAAGTAGGAGTTTGGATATCACAATGGAGAGAGAGAAAGAGAGAGAGAGAGAAGTAAGGACAGAGAGAGAAAACTCACTGCCATCATCACTCTCTAAAAATTACACAGAACTAAAACACTGAAAACCAGCACAGGTTTCTTAGCATGACCTCTGAGATTAGGCAGAGTATGTTAAATATCTTGGCTACGATGTGCTGAAACTTGCATCACATTTGCTAACCACCTGCATGTATTGTCTGCGTAGGTGATATTTAAAGCCTGTGAATAAAAATTTTAGACAACTAACAATTCTGAAGCCTTGCCACCATTGCTTCAATAGTATGTACTACTCATTTGTAATCAGGTTAGCTAAAGTGAAGCATCGTTGCTGTTGGCCTTTAAGCTGGTGGCAGAAGAGCAACATTCGTTTGCATGGCTTGCTAATTCTGTAACTTTTGTTATCTTTGTGGCAATCAGGCATTGTTGGCGTATCGTACCGATAACAGTGGTGCCGGCAAATCTGATAGGCGTTGCTTCAAGCCTCTTGGAAGTGGCTGGCCATCCCATAGGCCATATGCTTCCTGTTTGCCTTGCACTTGAATAAGCGAGCATATTCTCGATACCAGTAGCAGATAGGGTTCGACGCTTTCCCTGGACAAGACAGTTGTTCTACTGCTGTTGCAGCTATGGCAGTGCCTCACATCAAGGCCGCTTTTCTCATGCAGATCCAGCTGGAGAAATTGAATACCTGCACAGATGAAATCAACCGGCTAGAAGTTGAATTAGATGTAAGTAACACTGCTTAGTTCTGTGACAAGGGCTGAGCATTTCTTCTACCTTTGCTAGTTTTGTGTGCTACATCCCGTGGTACTATCATCTGACAGCTGTACTCTGTTCAGGACTGAGGTACATCATATGATAACACTTTCATGATGTATTTTGCCTTTATAAAGTGAAAAGCCAGACTTGGTTGTAAAGCTTCATTTATCTTTCCTCATTTATTGCTTAATTTTAACCTGTGGCAAGCAGCCTCACTATATAAGATGCCTTTGCCGCAACAAAGGTTTTCGTTATGGAAAATGCATTTCCTGCCAGGTATCAGTTGTGTACCACTGACCAAAGTAATTGAGCACATGGTGGGGTATGTGACTGGAACTGTGCAAGTTTTTATGCTGGTGTTATGCCATATCTGCGGAATTGCTTTCTGCTTTTGTGTCACCTTATCAAGGATATCCTTGTTAAAGAATAGCTACTAGAGAGGTGATAAAGTGGCAGTAGGCAGCTATTGTGATTGTGCCATGTGACTGCTCTCTGTCCAGGCTTGTATTCCTTCTGGGGCTTTTTGTTTGAGTTTGCCAATGTCATTGGTTGATGATGTTGCTTTCTTACAATCTCTTCATTGCTGTTGAGTGAATGTTGTTTTCCATTTCTCCTTTTTTGTTTTTTGTCTCGGGGCTTAAGAGACAATTTTTTTCATAGGTAGCAAACCTTGTGTTAGTGGTAAAAGCTGTGGACAAGCAAAGAATGACATGACACATCCTCTCTTCACTAGGCTTGTCCTCTGCTAGCACAACATTTAATCTTAGCCGTAGCCGACTAAATCAATAGCCAATTTTATTTTCACGTATATCAGTGAAACATTAACACATTTTTACACAGGTGAAACCCACAACTCGTTGAGTTGTGAGAGAGGGACTCATATAAATAATACAGTAACTATAAAAGGTCAATAAGAAGTAGGGAACATTGTTATTATAGCAATAAAACGGCAAAACATTTCATTATTCCAACTGCAATTCCTGAATTGCAAGAATATAGAATAATTAAATACTGGTCACTAAGGTTGCCTTTATATTTGTGGCAAGGAAAAGCTACTCTTCCAGTTTTGTTTTAATGGAATTCATAACCTTTTTGTTTGTTATGTTCTGACAGAATGAATTCCATAGTTTAGAAGCGCTATAAATGAAGAAAAATGCTCTGTAGTTAGTTTGAAAAGCTGTGGGCTTTAAATTGAGCTGATGATGGACAATATGATGCTGTGGTCTTATGGCTGTTATAGCGCATGATGTTGTGAAGCGTGTTAACCATTAGGTTGATTTCTGAATGTTCAGCGATTTGCCTTACTGGTAGAATGTTTAGTAAAGAAAAAGTGAAAAGGATAGAGTCACACCTATCTAGAAACAGGATAATACGTAGGGCAGCGTTTTGGGCAATCTGCAGAGAAAGTAATGTGGAAGGTTAAGGTGAAGTGCACGCAGCAATGGCTTAAATTATGTGACAATGGATGAAGTAGTAATAAAGGGCTCGTAGAGTTTTGAGAGAGAAAATATGCCGCGATTTGTTTAGTATCAGCATGTCTTTATCTACCTTTTTACACAATTTCTCTATGTGTCGGTTCCATGATAGCTTGCTGTCTAAGTAGCTTGCTGTTTAACGTTACACCAGGAAACTTAGTCATATCATAAGAAGCCCACAAACAAAGACACCAAGGACTGCATAGGAGAAATTAAATGTACTTATTAATTGAAGAAGAAAATGATAAATTAATGAAAATGAAAGTGGATCAAAAAACAACTGGCTGCAGGTGGAGCATGAACCCACATCTTTGCATTACGCGTGCGATGCTCTTACCAACTGAACTACCGCGGTGCAGTTTTCCCATCCACTTTCTGGAGTTTATCTACTTGTCTGAGTTTATCTATGTTTATCTACTAGAACTAAACCTGTGAGTGTTAGGCAGCGCCGCACCTCGCATCCTTGACGGCAGATGTGGAATATCCTTTTTTGTCGCAGGCGTCACATGTACATGATCTTTTTGGGTGAAGGCAACTGGTTAATAAACCCACACATGCTACCCGAAGGCATCAATGCTGCTGGATTTGAGGCCCCACTATGTAATAAACGAGAAGAAAGGAAACCTAGGGCCCGATTTTTATGAGTCATATCATAAGAAGCAAACAAACAAAGAAGCCAAAGACTGCATAGGGGAAATTACATGTGCTTATTAATTGAATTAAAGACATTATAAATTAATAAAAATGGAAGTAGAAGAAGAAACAACTGGCTATAGGTGGGGCATGAACCCATGTCTTCGCATCATGCGTGGATTTATTAACCAGTTGCCCTCACCCAAAAAGATCATGTACACATGATGCCTGCAACAAGAAAGGATGTTCTGCATCTGCTGTCAAGGCCGTGAGGTGTGGCGCTGGCTAACACTCCCAGGTTTAGTTCCAGTAGATAAACATCAGTACTCCAGAAAGTGGATGGGAAAACGGCACCGTGGTAGCTCAGCTGGTAAGGGCATTGCGCGTATAATGTGAATACGTGTGTTCGTGCTCCACCTGCGGTCAGTTGTTTTTTCATCCACTTTAATTTTCGTTAACTTATAATTTCTTTAATTGAATGAATAAGTACATGTAATTTTGCCTATGCAGTTCTTGGTGTCTTTGTTTGTTGGCTTCTTATGATATGACTAATAAAAATCGGGTCCTCAGTTTCCTTTCTTCTCGTTCACCAGGAAGCCTGGTTACGTGGACGCGGTGTGACAATTCATTGTTCAATCGTGAGGTGTGTCTGAAATTAAGATGCATGTCCTTCACATAAAAGTGCACGTAAATACTTTTGCAGTCGTTAGAGACTAATTTGTTTTCTGAAAGCCACAAATAAATAGCTCAGTCGTTCAGTCTTTCTTCTTACAGCTGTTGTCCAGTCCATTGCACACAAAAGAATAATGGTGGGATGCCTTAGTCAAGGAATTTGGTGATGAACAGGCTTTTTGATAGACTCATTATCCGGATTGTTCCAGCTAGTTATTCACTTTCTTTAAGCAATTTCAAGTGTAATTTTAAATAAAAGGTTAAACCTAGTGCCCTTTCCAGGCAGTTGGAGACTTATAGAGGGCACTGCTTTTCTCTTTGAGGGGTGGCAGGGAAGTCCTAAATATAGTCCGTTATATACAATTATAAACGCAAACAATATGTTTATTTAGACTGATAAGATTGTGCTCTTAGAAGTCTTATCAGCATTTGTCTTGTGTCAACAAAGCATCTTAGTCGTGTAGAAAATTACCGATGAAAATGGCACAATTAAATTTTTAGTGAATGGAGAAGACGTATCACCTTGTGTACAAATTTCCCAGTGCTGCTAGAAACATTCCACCGCATTGAGAATCTTGGAGGCCACACTGTCTCAACCTTAGAGGGCTCCTCACCAGGTCTGGCCATCTTGAGCTGACAAGCGCAGAGCATACATTTGCGCAATAATGATCATGTCTGCAAAGTATTACAACGCTGCGCGCCGCGGAAAGATCTGAAATTTCAAACAGAATGCTGTATTTCCTTCTCCTCGCGGCCGCCGCGCTCCAAGCCAGAGGATGACGTACTCGTGCGCCTGCGCCTGCGTACTGGTGTCCGCAGTGTGACGTCGTTTGTGGTGACACATGACATCGAAAATTATTTAAGACAACATCTGTTATCTGTGCGACCTGTTACTTGAATTGGCAAATTGAAGTTTAGAGAAATAATAAAACACACAAACAGAATGTCTGCGTGTTTTTGTTTTACTTTACACCGAAGCAAGAGAGATGTACTTCCGCTTCGTCTACTTGTTCCCCCTGGTCGTGCGGTCACGTGCGCAGGTGCTGAAACTGTGTAATTTTCTACTGTGTTCCAGCGTGTGATCATGCTCTGCCATCTGTTTGTTCTGCCTCAGTATTCGTGTAGGACTGAACTATACCACTAGTCATGTTTCCTTATGCACAGCGTGCAAAATCGTGCGCTGCGTGAACGAGACAGCTCGTGCGCGACGCCATCAGCAGAAGCCCGTAGCGCCAAAAAAAAAAAAAAAAAGGGAGAAGAAAAAAAAATGAAGGCAGGGCCTTTGACGTATGCGTCACGCAATCCTTGAAGTCCGATATGGGAGAGCGCAGGGAAGGAATTTTGTTTGCGGAGGCTAGACGGGGCAAGTGGAGAGAGTGTTTTGCTTGGCAGTGGAGCCCGCTTGCTGAAATCATGGGTTCGCGGCACTGAAATATTTCTATCTCGACTATTAATGAGCCGATTTTAAAAATTTTTCGGCGGAATGCTCCCTAGAGGACACGTAGCAACTTCCAGTGTATAACCAAAATTTGCCATGGGGTCTGGTGAGGTGCCCTTTAACAAGTTAAAGGGTTGTCAAAGAGATTGAACAGGCTTGAAAACCATGCCAGAAGAGTGTTATTAACGTGCAGCATAAGTGGCACCATATTTAAACTTAATTTGATGTTTTTTATTGTCAGTGGTTGACTACTATATTAACAATTCATAACCAGGACGACATGTCTGCTGGAGCTGGTTCCTTATTTCTGATGTGGGGGTGCCTCATTTCTTGCATGCTTAAGGCATTTTGTGCATTGCTTTCATCCACAGCAGTGCATTTGAAAGATATTTTAGAGAACACTGCTGAAAAAGCTTGACTTAATTTTTATCACCTTTAACCTTGCTAGTCCATCTCATAGTGTGTCACATATACGCAAATTTGGGACTGCAGGATGCCAACTCTGCCTTTCGAGCAACTCTCAGTGAGTCTAGTCACAAGCTGCGCATTTTGTCAAAGAAGCTTGGAAAGTCCATTGAAGCAGCACGACCATACTATGAAGCCAAAGAATATGCACAGAAGGTAAGTAGTTTTTCATCAATTTATTTCTAACCAGTACATTTGGAGCTTGTCGAAGGTAAGCTTGAAGATAGATTTCTATGAAGTATTGTACTACAGAAACTGATAGCTGTAGCTGAATCAGATTGCACTTCATAGTGCATTAGAATTCTTGATAACATTTCAATAATATATATACATTGTCATTGAAAATGCCTGTATTTAAATGTTTAAATGCTGACACTGTTGGACCTAAAATATTGAATTTGGGTATGCTGGATCTTACTGCACAGCTTATGGCATTTTATGGCATATGACTTTGACATTTAATGCGTCTTTTGTGTGCCAAGATGACAAAGCAGTTGTGTATCAAATAAAAGGACGAGGTGTTTGCAATATTCCACACATTTCGGCACCATGAAGTGCTCAGGAAACTGGTGTCTTCTTAAAATCACATTGCTGGGCTCAATTATCTAAGGCCTGGGATGCATCTTTTTGCTATGACATGGTTACCTTGTCTTCTCTTTCTTGGCTCATTGCTGGGGAAAGGATGAAAGGAGCAAGACTGCCCTGTGCAGCTTCCCGATACTATCAAGAGACATGCCGTAATGGATTGAACATTGAACAGAAACAAACAGAAGGTCATTGCTACTTTGCCTAACAGTTCTTTTGGAGTGGCTTCTCTACCATATAATTGTTTCCATTGAATAGCTGTTAATGGTTCATTACATGGTATTTGGGTTCATTACATGGTTTGTGTATGCAATTAGTAGGACTGCCTTTGAAAATAGGCACATTATGCTGCCTGTGAAAATGCACAGGATGGAAGAATATTAGGTTGCAGGAATGTGCTGGCATTAAAATTGTACCCCCAAATCTTTTTTTCCCTTTCATTTACTCATAACTGCTAACAAAATTTTACAAAGACGTGCTGAAAAGCAGTGCAGCAATCACAGTTTTTGTAGTGGGCCGGAACATTGCAACTTTAGTTTTCTATCCATGCATGATTGTAGAACCTGTGGTGTGGTAGCTTAGTTACTATAGTGCTGCACTACTAAGCACGAGGTCACAGGATCAAATCCCGGCTGCTGTGGCCGCATTTCGATAAGGGCGAAAATGCAAAAATGTCTGTGTCCCGTGCATTGTCGGCATGTTAAAGATCCTTCCTTTGGTGGTCAAAATTAATTCATAGTCGCCCAATACGGCATGCCTCATAATCAAATTGTGGTTTTGGCATGTAAAACCCCAGAATTCGATTCAATTCAGTGTTTGTAGAGGATTATTAGGCAGTAATGGAGAGGTGGTGCAGAGATTCACTGTGTAGCGCTCTGTAAGCATTAACACATGTGCTAGACCTACGGGTTCTTTGTTTTTCAAACTGTGACTTTAACAGACCATGTTTTGTAGCATATCAATCTTCTTGTCACTTTTCATCACACTTGATGTGTCGAGCTGTGGCTGCACCTTCATCCTGAAAATATGGAAGTTGGGGTGCAAACATTTCTGGTGCGTGCAGGCACAGCTGGAGTGCCAGCGGGCGGCTGTGCAGTACCAGCGGGCATCGGAGGTGCACCAGGCAGCCAAGGAAACAATTTCGCTGGCGGAACAGCGCTTTCTTAGCAATCAGACACAGTGGGAGTTTGACAATGCCTGGCAGGAGATGCTCAACCACGCTACCATGAAGGTATGTGTGCAGCATGCACTGACTCGCGTGTCCGTGAAAACGTTTCTCTGAGGAAGTACAGATGCTATGTGAGGAACTAAATTAGACTGAGTATCCAGTTGCAGAAACTGACAACTCAATTTTCTAATGAACAGTGTGATGTCCAACAATAGGGTCATGTGCTTACTGTTATCTTGTACTTGCTTAAGTTTGCAGTTTGTCTCAGGAAGCCATTAAAAGCAAAGAAAATGCGGGATAGTCTTGGTGTTAAGTGGAATGGGGTAATTAATAGCTTGCCCGTTTGTGCTGACTAAACCTGACTGTAATAGCTCTGTGTTCTATAAGCTATGAGGTGGCTGCCTTTCTCTCTGGATATTATTTATGTACATATTGGGTGCCTTATTCATTCTTGAATGTTATTAAGCACCACTCCAGAACATTGTGAGTCTCTTCTTTTGTCAGCCTCTTTGACTTATTCCATTTTTGAGTCCCGCCCTAGCAGACAGCCAGAGCAAACTTATTTGTACGCTGCACAAGACATCAAGTGAAGGATAGGGCCATAGCTCATCTTGTCCTTTTCTATATTATGATATTGTAGCACTCATGCAGATCCTTAATGGTTCATTAGTTTATTGTTCATGCTCTCATGTATGTGCGTGAACAAAAGTATATGGGCCACAGGCTTATAGAAAAAACTGAATTTTTTTTTTTGTAATTCAGATGCACAAACTGAGATTGTCTAGTGCACTGGAATGCTCACAATGCCAAGTTTGGATTGGAGTCCTGAATTTCAAGTTACATTCATAGGTGGAGAAGACAATCGGCTTTATTGCGGAATTCCTGGTCCATGTACTTTTGCTCAGGGGAGTAACTTGCTTGCAACGCACCAGCACATGACTTTGGGTATTGCTTGATGCAGCTTATCCAGGTTATAGTGACTGATGGCATTTATGGAGCTGGTGTCCTGACATTTGTCTGCTAGGTGATGGAAGCAGAAGCGATGAGGCTTGATAGTGAAAGGGAGCACCGCAGACGGGCAGCTTCGTTCACTGAAGCAGAACATAAGGTCCACTCACTCGAGCGAAGATTGAAGAAAGACATAGCCAAGTCTAGGTGAGTTGGCACTATGTCCTGTGCAATTTTGCATGTACAATAACTGAGGCTGTACCATCTTATTGCCATTTCTAATGGCCTGTGCTGAAATCGCTAAAGTGTATCACAACATGTCAGTGCAGGCAAGCAAGCTAGTTGGTATGTTGATTCGGATGGGATTACAGTTACAGTGGAAAGCGCAAAATACTAGGTGAAGGAGACATTAGTTGATGTTCGGCGCTTGTTTCTTTGCACTTGGAGTGTTGCCATGCAAAAGAACAGTAGAGTTCTTGGTGCTTGATATTATTTGTTTTCGAAAGTGGGATTGTCACAACAGACCTCTTCATTTTGCTTTTTACTAGCTTGGTTCACAAATCACGAGACCATGGTAGTGTGTTGATGTTGGTTGTGAAGTGTTTCTGTGCCAGTTTCTTTTTTAACAGAATAGTATTTTAAAGGGCTGGGTTCGCATAGGTAGCCTTATGTCAGTGACCCTGTGCTAGGGTGGCTAGAGCTGTGAAGAGCACAGCGCATTTCCCTTGTCCAGACTTGTCTCCTTGCACACTCCCTCTGCTAGGTCAAGATAGGGCATTGTGATTGAGGGTGCCGGGGACTAGTCATCAGTCGAGGTAAGCAAGAGACAGACAGACAGAAACTTTATTTACATCATTAAAATACGAGGCCATAGACAAAAAAACCTTTCGCGGGCTTGACGAAAGTCTACGCCCCTAGAAAACTTGGCTTATATGAGCATAGATAATAAATACAAAGTAGCCATTTATACAGCGACAACAAAACATTTATACAGCAATACAAAGAAAAGCATATTACGACTTGCTCTCTGGGGTTGATTTACATGCGAAAGCAAACAAAAATCACTCTTCTGCAGGGCAAAGTCATTGCATGAATTTGATAGAGAGGGTAGTCGATAAGAAATCATTTGTCGACCATAATTTGTACGTGTTTTTGGTATAAACCAATCACCAGCGGCGCGGGAATCGTATGTGTGCATTTTATGTTTCAAGTTAGATAGCTTAACAAGAAAGGCATTTTGCTCAGTGCTAAATTTACATCTTTTAAGCAGCATATTGTTGTACTATTCTGTTATGGGTATTATGTTATTTGTGCTTCAAAAGTAAGTTTGAAGGGGGAATCGAACACGGTACTGGCAATGCTGCGTACAGCCCATTTTTTGGATTGTGTATAGTTTTTTAGGGTTGGAAAAAGAAGTCGTGCCCCATACCAGAAAACAGTAGTTAATGACGGAGTAAAACACCGAGTAATATCATAGTTTGTTGATACACTGCGGAAATAAATTTCTGAATTTCGAAAGGATCCCTACAGTTCTTGAAATTTTTACTGCAACAGAATCAATATGATCATTCCACTGCAGGTGTTCCTCAAAGAGAACACCTAAGCTCTTTACACGAGGTACAGTTTCTATAACGTAAGATACTATTTGAAAAACAGTAGCATGAAATTCAATAATGTTGTTCCGAGGTCTAAACAATACAGCTTTTGTTTTATTAGTATTGATAGGGAGCGAATTACATAGGGACCGTTGATGTAATAAGCATAAACAATCATCAGCTTGGTTTCGAATGTCCGACACTCATGCTCCTCTAAAATATAGGCTCGTATCGTCTGCACATATAACGAAAGTAAGTTTATCGTTAATGTTAACAATGTCATTAACATATAGTATAAGTTAAATAGTAGTGGGCCTAATATGCTACCCTGAGGAACACCTGCGGGAATAGCTTTATTGTCCGAGTATTGATCATTGATGACTACCTGTTGATGACGGGATGTTAAACAGGATCTTATGAGGTTAAGGAACACACCCTGGAAACCATATACACGAAGTTTGGCAAGTAATGTATAGTGGTTAATCCTATTGAATGCTTTAGAAAAGTCCAACTATATGCCCAATGCTAATTTCTTTTGATCAAAACAATTTAGAATAAGTTCTTTTTTAGTTAAAAGCACCGTTTCGGTGGAATGGGATCTTTGAAAACCATGCTGGCTGAGCATTATCAAGTGATGTTTTTCACAAAAATTTGATATTCGTACATGTATTATTTTTTCTTGACACTTTGAAAATATTGGAAGTATAGATATTGGACGGTAATTTGCTAAATTATTTCTATCTCCACGTTTATAAATTACCGTCACTCTAGCATTTTGCATATTCTTGGGAAAAATACCATTTTTGAAACAGCAATTAAATATATGAGCTAAGATAGGGCTGAGAATATAAATAGCACGCTTAAAAGTGAGAATCTGAAAATCACATATTGGGACGCATTCTATTTGTGTAAAAATAGCAACGAAGAGAATGATAAAACCAGAGTCATTCACACTTTGCGATTCCATGTGTTTTTGGAAAGCTCCCTGTGTTAGTGTACTTAACTATTAAGGATGCCATCTACCCCCCCCCCCCCCCCCCCCAAAATAAGAATGCTGAGCAATGATGCTTTTGCCTGCCTGCAATTTGTTGTACAAATCGTCAAGGAAGTGTCCCCTTCCATGCTCCGTCATGCAGCAAGCAATTTGCAAATTGGGAGTGGGCTATCCTAAGGGTTCACAGAGCACACATAACAAGAAGCAGCATGGTTGGTTGGAACCCCAAATGTGTCAACACCAGTCTGCTCAGAGGGTTGAATAAAAAAATTTGAGGACACCTAAGCACGTAAGAGTTGTGAATGCGAAAGCATTAATGTCCAGTTAAACGCCACTGAGCTGTCCTTCGAGTTATGAACTCCTCGCGGGCAAGCAAGTGCGTTGAGACGCTTGATGCGTGTTGATTTGGCAGGCGGGAGAGTGCATGGGCAAGGAACACACGGGTAACACGGGCTTCCGAAAGTGATGTTTTCAAGACATAGGCTTCCGAGAGTGTCTCGGCGATGTCCTCTCCCCTCGCGCAACGCCTGGCACACTACTGCAGCAGCAGGTGTAACCTTTTGGCAATTGTGCTCTGTTGAGGCAAGCTCATGACATGGCGTTGCAGCCAATGGGAATTCGTCGAGGCGTGCTCATGACGTGGCATCGCATCGAATGGGAATTCACCTGCAGTTACGACACACGCTGGCTTTTTTGCTCAATCGGCCATTTGATGCTTTCACATCAGTAAGTCAAAACTGACATTGATGTATCGTTTGCAGCTATATTGGAACAGCATGAAAAATGGGGGGGCGGTGGTAAACTTGTACTTTAGCAGACATAGGTAAAGAAAGGCAGTGGAGATATTTGAATGCTGTTACATCATGTTGCTTTGCACTGCAATATGACTGCATGATTTGTGCGTGCATGTAGGATTTGTACATTGGAAGGCACTAGAGGCTAACATTAAATGAGGCTTAAGTGACAGGTTAGAGCTCCAGAATGTCCAAAGTGTCACTTTCATAAAGCGCAAAATCTTTTGTTACTGAGAGAATTACATAAACAGGAAAGGTTTACCTGTATCATTCGGAAAATGGAACCAGCTCCTGATGTCCCATGTCTTCAGTCATAGTTTTCTCAATGACTAAATTATCTCTTGAAACAGAAAAAAATGGCGAAAAATTTTGAGGACTACAATCATTTTAGCTAGACCTAAATTTCCCTCGAGTGTCATACCATCCATGATTTTTACATTACAATCTCTTATGTAGTAGCTTATCTTGTTAAGTAGGCTGTATCATTTTATTTTTAAGTGACAAGTAATATACTCTCACACTGAATTACTGAATATGACAGCACAAGGGCATGTTTCCCTCTCCGTGTTTGCCAGTGTATGCGGCACCTTACTATTCATCCGTAGGCTTAAGTTTTGGGGTGAGCACTGTTACCACACAGCTGTTCCATGATCACCTGTTGCAGTTTCAAGTAACTGTGAGCATAAGAGCTGTTCTGTTTTTTTTTCCCTGTTCGGATTTCATTACAGCATTTCAGTGCACATTCTTCTTGCATTGGGAACATGAAGCATGCAGAAATCTCTTTTCTCTGGTTTTGGATGCACGCTTATGCGGCATTCACATTATGTGTGGAAGTTGTGACGTTGTTTTGCTCAATTTCTGGTTTTCAGGTTATACT
Source organism: Dermacentor variabilis (assembly GCF_050947875.1). Taxonomy (NCBI): domain Eukaryota; kingdom Metazoa; phylum Arthropoda; class Arachnida; order Ixodida; family Ixodidae; genus Dermacentor; species Dermacentor variabilis. Next base: position 102,367,131 of record NC_134569.1, read on the forward strand.
TTGAAAAGAAGGCTGCCTTCCAGCAGAAACTCCAGGTACAGATATGCTATAGGTTCTCTACGTGCAAGTTGCAAAGCATCTTATGGCATCTTCTGATGGTCGTTCTTGAGAGCTATAAAGCGTTCCCAAAAGGCCGATCTTGTTCATATGGCTGAAAAGAGGCACTCCGGCTCCAGATCAGAGCTCTGTGTTTCAGTCCACATTGCTGTTGAAGCAATGGAGAATCTAGTCTGGTTACCGGTCACGTGACCTTACCCGTTTTTGTGGTTTTCACTGCTTGCGTTGGTGCAGGTTGGCGACATTGGTACTGCCTGCCTTAACTTTGTTTGCTTTAATCGCAACTTTGTCTTTTTTCGCCAGCAGTGGCAACATCTGCTGCATTACCAGAAGTTCCCCTCAGCTTTTGCTTCCTTTCCTCTCACTGCTCTGAAAAGTAGCCAGCTGTTCAGGTGGCACAAGATGTCTCCGTCTTGTGCCCAGAGTGCCTCAGGAGTCAGTCCGCTTGGATTCTTAGAATCAGCGAAACCATCCGAAGATGCCATTAAAGTGAAGCACAGCACTTGCATTGCCTGTACTAGTTCTTTTGTTTCTAATTTTGACGTGTAAATATCTCTTCACTTCAGTTAGAGTGCCTACTTGAATGTATGAACAGTTAAAACCTGAAAAGGAACCTATCTAAGTTTGCAGTTCATTTTAATATCTAGCTTAATGTGGCATGAAAGTAGGATCAAAGATTCTGTTTCACACCATTTGTCAACCAACACAGCTTGCAAAATATGGATATGTGTTTGATACTACTCATCTGCTTTGAACATACCAGGAACTCAACTCAGCTGATGTGAATTGGATTAATAGCCACATGCATCTAATTTCCTTTCTGCATATGATCAAAAAGTTCAGCTAGTGTTGATTAGGACCTTGAGATCTGTCCAAGGCACACTAAAAGGTGCACCTTGGCACCTTACTACGCTCTAAATGCACAATTTAGAGCCTGATATGACACAGTTCAAGCAGCCTTTGTGGACCTAGTTCTGTTCTTTGCAGTGACATATCAGATTACACTCTGTAGTTCAGTTAATTCTATTAGAATAGAATTTGAGCCATGGTGTTTCAGCTGAGGCACCCCCATTCTAGGAGGGGGCATGAATTGCAAAAACGTTTTGTGTACAATGCTTTAGTTGCACAATAAAATACCCCAGCTAACAAAATTAGTTGTTCATTATGCACTACACGATCCCTCTAAACCACTGTGCACCTTCAGGTCGCATAATCTTATGATTAATTTTTTTTTTCTAACTCAAAGCACACTGATGACTGTTTCATGACTGCTATTTTTCGGACTGACTTGACAGGAAATCAAGAGCCAGGTGGAAGTGTTGCGCAAAGCGGTAATACAGTCCAAGCAGGCATACACAGACGCCCTGCACAGCCTGGAACAGATTTCTACAGAGATCCATGAGCGGCGCAAAGCGCACTTGCCAACTCGAGAGCCAGGTGTCGGTGCTGAGCACAAGCCGCCATCAGTGCCAGGTGGAGATGCCAAGTCTGGGGACCCAGGTTTGTTATTCTATGAGCCTATGACTATTGCAGAAATTCAGGTGGCCGCATTATATTGAAGTGAAACACAAAACCTGAACATAAATTGTCATGTATTTCGGCCTTTACTTCACCCAGCAGATTTACCCATCTGGATATAATATCTATTTCTTTTTTTTTTTCTTCTTATGCGCAAGTGTACATTCCCCCATCTGTGAAATCAACAAGATTTTTTTTTTTTTTTACGTGATACTCCAGACCTTTTTGGTCGTAGCAGGAAGGGCAAATTCAAAGAAGGAATACAATGCATTGTACAAACAACAATGTTCACATATGTTAAGATGCATGCATGTAGATATAAAATACTTCCAAATACCGTATTTACTTGCATAATGATCGCACCCCTGAATTTTGTCGTCAAAATTCATTCAATTTTTTTTCTTTCTCATGTAATGATCGCACCCCAAACATGCCGGAGCGATTTATGTCATGTGCCAAGTCTAGCTAATGATGGTCACGCTTACCATCTGTCAAATGCTGTCAAATGCTGTCAAATGCTATGTGAACGACCCTTAAAGACATACCAAGTGGTCTGCACGCACCAAACATTCTTAAGCAGATGCCCCATTTCATTCCTTTCGTCACTTTCTGCACTTCCGTGACAAAAAAAAGCTACAACCAAACTTGCCTTGACTTTATTATTTGTAGGCTTTATGATGGTTGTGGTCAACAACAACAACAACAAAAAAGGCGCCTTTCGATTCTTCTCGTCTGCACTCGTGGGCACACAGCAAATCGCGAGTGGCAACGATAGTAGCCACATTTACACTGATATGTTAGAAGTGTACCTTATTCATACGCCAACGCTTGCAAAACAGCTAGATATTCGCCCAGCCTTACGGGAAATGTGCCGTATTAGGATAGTAGTGAAGACAAATGGCCACAGTTTCCGCAGCATACCCGCCATGTGTTTCTATGTCACTGGCAGCTAAGCACGCCCATCTCTGTTTCTGTCCCCTCAAAGTGGTCATGGCTACGTTATTCTGTAAAGCAGTGATTTGGGCTTGTTGGTAAGACATCGTGAGGCTTATAGTGCATAGAAAAGACAAAAACAAAAGGGAGACGTGATGCACACACAGGCGCTAACTTGCAACAATCTTTATTTCGAGCAAGGGACCCATACATATATACAACTTTTTCGCGTACATCATACATGCGCTGTTTGCAAAAATTCCTTACACACCATTGCACAGGTACGATAACTCTTTGCGGGAAAGGGCAATCGATGGTTTTGACACACAGTTCTCCCCAAGCCTATCAATCATTTCTGCTTCTATAATTTCGTGAGTTATCCTACCTCGGGCTCTTCCCACAATGGAGCAGTCTCTGTATGCTGGAGCACACGTTGAGTGGTCACCATCATCCATCCTGGCAACAGCGCACCTGCAATGCCTGCAGTGAGCGTCAAGGAACCTACCCCGCTTTTCTGCTACATTATACCGGTGTTCCTTTAAACACTCGTTGAGGCACCTTCCGCTTTCCCCATGTAGTTCTTCCCACACCTTAAAGGAAGGTTGTAAATAACTGCTTTCACACATTGAACAAACAGTTCCTGGTGTTTCTTTTTGCACGTGCACTTTCAGAGAGGCCTGGTCTGGTTAGTCTGCACAGACATTGCAATGTTGTAGACGCTGAAAACACAACCCTAACATTTGCACGTTGACCTAATTTCTTTAAACGGTGCGATAGGCCGTGGATATATGGGATGACAGCAACGCTCCTCTTATCTACACAAGGCAGGCTGGCAGAATTCTTTGATAGCTTCGACTTGAGCAGACCCTCAGCAACGCTAATAAGTACATGTGTAGGGTAACCTGCCAATTGAAGATGGAGGATCTGATCTGAGCTTTCGGTCATTAGCTCCGGGCATAACTTACATAATGTGTTTGAAACAAAATTTTCACTTTACGAACTTGGAGTACTTGCCAGCTAGAAAGCCACATAGAGTTTCACAATATAGTTACTTGATGGAACTCTGGTACTAGTGTGTACTGGAGCTGTGCAAGCGGGACAGTGGGTGCTGCCCATCATGGCAGTGATGGGTAGTGCATGGATTTGCCTAAACTTTGTTCTTTTGGCTTTGAACGGCTTCGTGACTTTGTAAACTTGTAATTTTCGACAAAGTAATGTGTAATAAATAATTAAATTACCATTTTAAATTGTCCCATGGCAGGATTCAAACAGAGGACCTTTAGCACAGAAGCCCGATAATGAAACCATTATACCACGGACGGATGCATTGACAAGTGGCACAGAATGTCATTACGAATTTCTCATGGGCAAGCCATTGCATTGAGACACTTGGCACATTTCAGTTTGGCCACCTCAACAGGCTGAACTGCTGTAATTGGGAGTGATTGTGCATGTTTGCATAGTTTCCTGCCCTTAGAAAAATGCTCTGAAATTTAGGATATGAAGGCAGATAAAGCATAATAAACAAACCCACAGAAACATCTGAGTCCACAAGCACTAAGATCAAACAAGTCCATGTACCACCCTTCATTCTCATGGTCGCTGTACAATTGCAGAGCCAGAGTTCCCTCTCGTAATTGTGGTGGGAAGCTCTATTTAAAAAAACAAAAACTTATGGAAAGCAGTGAGCAGCTGATTTGTGTTTCACACACGGAAAAGAAAAAGTGTGCACACATGTTTGAGCCTATCTGACACACAGGCCGTCTGTGACAAAAAAAAAAAGAAAAAGTAATGAGGCAAGAGAGTTTTCACTGCCGCAAGCAAAAAACTTGCTTACATTGATTTGGCTGAGTATGGTATTAAGACCTGCTGGCAGGTGCTGTGCTGATATGTTTCTCACTCAAGACAATGTGAACCTACAGTGATTTGCAGATCTTCTTTTCTTGTGGAGTGACGTAGCTCGCAGACAGCAACAAGTAATTATAATCATATCCACGTTCATAGTGGCTAGCAGCATAACGGGGTCTGAAGTTGCATCGGCACCGATGCGCACATGATGTAGTTTTTGCAGCGCTCACAAGTGGACGAAGGATGAAGGTTTGCGCAGGTTGTGAAGGATGATGCACAGTTTGTGTGGTTCCACGCTGTCGCACATTTAGACTTTTTCTTTATAGTGAGTCCACATTGGCCCCACAAAACTGTCCATGTAAAAAGGGAAGAAATTAGGGGCTTCTAACTTTTACCATCACACTGCTCCTTAGACCATAAACAAGTGGTGCGTATGTGTTGACACCAACTGTGTATACATAGCCACGTTCAAGCGAGGTATCCAGCAATGGCAGATGCTCAGGACAAATGACGGATGTGGCATCACATGCAATAAGTTTAATTTGATGCATTTAGCACCAATTTTTGCAGAAGTGATCGCCCAAGAATACCGTCTAATGACCTTTGGTGCAGCAAACTGCCATATCAAGCAATCCTGCATCAATGATTACTTCTAGCAGTCCAGCTGCATGTAAAATAAACATGACATGCTTATATCACACAGTCTTGCTCTTCTTTTTCTTGTTTCTTTTCGGGTCATTCGGAAATTCACTTAATTTGAAGATTTTTTGTGGTCCGGCTGACTTCAAATTAACGACGTTTCACTGTAGTCAAAAACTATTTGGCTAGATGCAACACCTGCAGTGTTTGTCTGTTTTAAAACAGACACATTGTTTTCCTGTGCCCATCTTGTCTCATGCGCAGCTGAGTTCCACTCCCGAGTACTGGAAGCCTCCATGAACCTGCTTCGGCAAACGACCTCACGTCTGCTGGATATTCCTGGCGGTGATGGGCCGTTCTCCAAGGCAGAGTCAGAGTCCTATGGTTCCCTCGGCTCCTCGCCGTCCAACGGCAGCACCCTCTCGCTTCCCACCGACCTGTCCAAAACTACCATGTGCGAAGTTCTGTCCGGGCTTAGCCTGCAGGAATCGCCATCATTGGCTGACGATGACCAGCAGAGCCCTGTGTTACGAGGAAGCTTGATGTCGTCTGCTCATTCTCACATCGGGCCGGTGCCACCTGCGATCCGTGCTTCGGCGCCACCCAGGATTTGCAGTCCGGATGACTTCGAAGAGGTGGACCTGAACACGGACTAGAAGGCGCTGTTTTTCTACCTTGCAAGCTGAAGAGGGCAATTGTAACGAGTGGCTGCCAGGCCTTCACGCAGGTCAGGTGAGCTGGTGCACACCATTATTGCAGTAGTCAGCCTTACTTTGCAAAAGGTGCAAATGTGCCAGGGGTTAAAAAATGTGTGCTACATACAGTGAAATACTGGCCAAGTGCCTGTTTGAAATTTATAGACATTCACCAAAAGAAAAGTGACATGGGTGGTGGTTCTGTCAAGTATCTGAAATGCATACTAATTGATAGATCAGAGATGTGAGTTGAAGATGCAGGTCTTTAATATTATGCGAGACAGTAATTGCACATATGGTTAGCACTCGCGAAAAATACGTTTTTGAACTTTAAAACACTTCAAGCCATGGTCAAAATTTAAAAAAATTTCCTGTAACCTGCCAGATCGCCTCTTCTTTGTAGAAGACATCAATTACATTGTCCAAGTCAGTATAAAATGCTTAAGCTACGCACCCATTGAAGAGCATTGCAATTGCTGCACAGATACAAAAGTGCAGTGGGTCAATGGTGCCAGTGTAACCACTGGTGAAGCAAACAGCATCACTTGAGGGAGGAGACATTCACTGACTGGGTGGGCAGCGTACCAAAATATGGAGCATATTCACGGGATTTAATTGAGAAACACCAGTGACTCTGTGCCAGCTTTGTATGACTGTGACCTTGAGGTGACTTGAGGTGGAGATGGTGACTGGGCACTTGCTATGTCAGAAAACAAAGTTGAGAATCATTTATAGAAGGGGTGCGGGTGCCTATTCAAGCTTGGGAACATTTACGAATTTTTATGGTAGGTTTCGTTAACACATTTTGTGTCTTAGTCATTGAGGAAGTGCTGACACACATTTTCGAACTTGTGGAAACTCTACCACATGTGAAATGATGACACTTCATAAGTATGAAGGTTGGGAAACATTAATATGATTATAATATATTTTAATTGGATGCTAAAGCTGGTCTCAAAACACGAGCTGGCATCATCATTTCATGACGTCATGATGTAGAGCAAAATTTGCTGACCTTATGTTGCAATAAAGCTAGGTACGACGACGTTGTTCACAAAAAAAGAAAAAAAATAGTAATAATAAATACGAGGGCTGCTCGTGTTTCTTCAGGCTGCACTCTAGTATGGCAGCTACAGCAATGGCAGTAATGGAGGGTGCTCGTGTGTCGTGACGTCACGACTAATCTACTTCCAAGGTGTTGAAACCGTAACTTGTTAATAAAAAAAAAGTATTGTAATAAGCTCTTTTAGGTCGCTCTGATGCTTGCCAATATTATTTCTATAATTTAGAGAGGCTTTGGACTATCATCAATAAAAGAAAAGAGAAAAATCGCAAGTCGGAAATTTTACGTCAGTACGCCTTTAAAAGACTGCATCAGATGTGTAACTCTACTCAAGTATTGCAACAAGCATAAGTTTTCTGTTCTGCTCACATTAGTTCCCATTTTCCCCTTGCTTGGTAGTTTCATGCTACTGCAGTCAACCTCCATAAATTCGACTCCGCCTAATTTGACTGTTTTGGTTAATTCAATCTCGACCGAAGGTCCTAGCTGGCGCCCATGCATTCATATGGGCCATAATTTCATTATTTCTATCATCAAATTAGCCTTGGCCAGATAATTCGAACTTGCGCAGTCAGCATGCATGCACCTGACCCTTCTGGTGACTCCGACAGCGACCCCTTCACTGGTAGTGTCTGTCTCGGTTGAGCTTAGGGGACAGTGAATGCATTGAACATAATTCATCTCCCCCTTGAAACCGTCTATTTTTCGGCCTGCCTAGGGAGATTCTCAAGCAATAACCACAGCTCAATATGTGTAATTATGGTATTTATCCAACTATAATGCGAGATTTTCACATTTTTTTTCAACAAAATCGGGTTGAAAAATTGCCGGTGCGGTGCAATCGAATATGAAACCGAAACCGCCTTTGCGGCTTTGGTATCCTTTACTACATAACATTAATGTAATGTGGCTAAAGCTGGCTTTAATAAATTGTGTGGCGAAGCTAAGTTTAGAAAACCGCACATCATTCTGCTACACATATTAGACACTTGCCCATTTTTGCTGCTAAAATATCGGGGACGCTTTTGATTTCTACTTTGTTTAGGAGCTTTAATGTCATTTCTACGTCAATTGCACTTCGGACACATAAAATATGGTTGTGCATTTGATTAGGGGGTGTATTAGAATCTGGCAAATACTGCCAAGTAATTCGGCCATGTGTATTGGAGTTTTTTCCTGCATCTTGCTTAATTCAACCTGCCGGATAATTCGATCAGTTTTGTAGGTCTCGTCAGGGTTGAAGTAACGGTAGGAGACTAAATTACTATGAATTTGTGCTAATGTGTTTTGATTCTGTGTACTCTTTCACGCAACAGTCATACTGGTACAGTGACACTTTCATTGGCAGTGAATGATCAAATGATCAATTTACTAGGAAAAGCTTGCAGCATTACAGTTTCATGGTGGTTTACAGTATTTGCAACCTTTCAGTGTATGAGTTTCATATAGAAAATACAAAATAGAGCATTGTAACAAATTCTACCCAATGTTTTTGTTGCTCTAAAGGGCGTTTATGCAGCTGGAAATGTATCATGGTGTGAACCATCACCAAGACAGAGTTGATGCTTGTTCTTCCCACCATCTGCAAGCTGGTTGAAGCAACCTTGAAAAAAACTTGCATAGACACTAGTGCCATGTTACCGTCTGGCCTGTTTTTACAAGCTGTATGATGCTAGTTTGGTTTGCATTTTATAATGGAATTTGTCGGAGCAGATAGGGGAACCTGAGTTCTTATGGGCTTGACATGGCAACCAATCCCATTTTTTTGTTTCTTAAACATGAACTAGTATCAACTGACCCATCTTCAAGTTGCTGCTTATTAACAGGCATCAACCTCATTCTTTCTTTTGCAGGCTGATCACATGTCCAGTTACTGCTTCGTACAGGGCTTCCTTCAGAAAGTGAGGTACCATATACCTACTTCACTGTTTAGCTCATTCAGCAACGTTTTACTCTAGGTTTTAAGAATGCATTGCACAACCAGTGATCTTGCATGGCAGCGGAATCTCGCCTGAATACTGACGCATTGCCAGTTAGTTTAGGGTTCACGTTTTATTTTAGCTCCTTGTGGTCTAGTGTTCATCATGTATAGTAGTAGTTGCGTGCTCATAGTTCACGTTGCTTGTTCAGTTGTAGTAAGGACATTTCTTTGGTGCCATCAGTTATAAGGTGCTTTTTTTCTTCTTTTTTTTCCCCCGATTCATGTGTATGCATGTTTTGAACTGATCATTCGGCAAAGACTATGGTCAGGAACTGGTTTTGTTGCCTGTAACATGCACTTGCCGTCTTTATGTAGCTGCTGTTTACAGTTTTAGTTTCTTGCTGTTCAGATGACATTGGACATTGTTATTGTTGTGACAGCATTGGTAAGAAGAAAAAACTGTTGCAAACTTGAACTTGTGTGCTGAGGCATTCAAGAAGCAACTGTATTGCCATTCTCATTTTGATATAAGAATCCAAGCTTAAAGCAAAGGGCAAGGAATATAGGGCAGTTCTTGAACTGCTCATTTGAACACTGAACCAAGATTTCAAACTGACGTGAGCTCGGAACACCTACTACAGTGTAAAACATAATTCACTATAGTGGGCAAGGTATGTGTGTCTACAACAGAAGCTGTGTGTCTTCAGAAAATTATTCTTGGTAGAATGTAGCAAATGCATGCTCAAGACATTGGTAGATAGCTTACATTTGCATTTTCAAGCTATCTTGCAAAAGCAGCAGCAAATGACACTGTTATCTAACTTGCATTATCCTCTGACCAGTCCTTTCTCTTGTTTGACCAGCAGGTTCATTTTTTACTTGGCCTGCACTCGACAGCTTTTTATTACTATAAGGGGAGCAATGTTATTCATCTGTGAAAGTGAAGTTTTGTTTTCAATTCATCATCCATCTTCTGCACTCTCTTCCTTTTATTCCCTGCAGACCATGCACAATAAGAATAAACTACTGGCCCCCTTTTGGTTAACTTTGTGAAATGCTGTTCTACCTCTTCTCTAGTGGCATGCTGCCACCTCTTTCTAGTCTAGATGTCCGTGTGAAAAACTCGAGTTCACGTGCATCACTTTGCCATATCTGCGCAGCGCACATTAAGATTTTTTTTTTTTTCAACATCTGGAAAGCGTGGCCCTACACATGCATTGCCATTTGCAGAGCTGACATTTCAGATGCGATAAATATAAGTGAATTGTTAGAATTTTGAAGTTATTTTTAATGCTTGCAATCAATAAATCACTTATATTGATGTCATTCTTTTACATGTTATTCAGGGCTTTTAGAATACATCGTTGTCAGCGATAAATAATTTTTTCTGTTCTCTTTCTTGTTCTTTTTTTTTATGTCATTGTTTCTCGAGTGCTGTAGCAGATGTCTGAGGCCTGTCTTTTCAAAATTTTGTTATACATTTTTCCATGTGGAGCCATCATGTTTAAAGAAGTGTTAGCATCTTCTTAAGAAGCATGCATTCACATATATGTGACCTTATATAATGTTACATTACTTTGATGGAGCTGTAAAACCTGTTTGAAAAGTTATTTGTGCTGTTGAATTTGCTTAGCATCGTCTTCAGCGATTACAACTGATTTATTCATGCTTTCTTCCAAGGCCCTTTAGCTGCGGCTGACAACTGTAAACATGACAAAACTGACTGCCTTTTAATTGGTGTTAAAATAATGTTTACTGTCTATTTCATACTTATTTGCGTAGTGTGGAGTACCCTCCATGTTTACGTTTTATAAATTACCCGTTGCATTCTGCAGTACAATTGCAACTTATAAACTTTTTTACTATATTTAGAGAGATCCTTAATTTAATCTGCCATTTAAAATAGATGCTCAGTAGATGGTTGATTTCTTCTATATTTTTTAGAAAGCTCACAACTTCTCATAAAGGTGCACTGAGACGCTTTTCAAACAAGCTACCGATCAGTAAACATTGCTGCCATGAACATATGAGCGTATATTATTCCACCACGTCGCAGCAGGTAGCCTACAATCTTGCTTGATAGATTGCTTGCCTTCTGCTGTGGTTTTCGAGGCATCCAATTTTTTTTTATTACCTGAATTGTGTCATTGCAGCCAGCGCAACTGCCCATAGATTACAGCCGTTGGGCCATTGTTCAAAACCATGAAAGAACTCGCGAGCAAAAGGCCATGCATACACGTCTGCCCTGTCCCACCTCCCCTGTTACCAATCCTTTGTCATTCTCTAGCACCTTTGTCAGGTGCCAACTGCACCATGAAAAGAAGGGACGATAGTCAAGGCACTGCTATTGGCACTGCCCACTGGGAGGAATCAACGAGTTGACGGGGAATGGGGAAGATAAACATTCCATTAATTAAATCTCTGCTCATATTAAGTCCTTTTCAGAGGTTCCTTCAGGAATATATTTGTTGAAAGACATTGCATTCATTCCAGCATGTTTTTCAGGTTTCAAGAAAAGTGTTTCAGTGCCCCTTTAACATACTAGCTAACAGTGCCACTGGCCATGCACTTGTGCTGTTTAAGAAAGGTGTGGTGCTTTGTTTTGACAGGCCTTTCAGGTCAGTCAGTTGTGAAACACTGAAATATTGGCAAAGTTGTTGTTGAAGTAAGCTTGTCTGTGATGGATTTACACTCATTTGCATACCCCAGAACATGTTGCACTAGGCATAGTTGCAACCATTGAGAACTGTTGCCTAAAAAGCAGAAGTCGTTGTGCTGCTTTTACTTTTGGCTTTTGACCTTGTCATGCTGGCAAAATTGACATGAAGCAGCTCTGCAGCTTTGGCATCCAAAAGGCTACAATTAGGCTGTTTCGACAGTGCCTGGTCTGTCTAGGCATGTTAAGCTAGCATTATTAATGTGTCATCTCCATTTTGTTCTGTAATGACAGTGCAAATGCATCACACAATCTGTGTGCCAGACAAACAATGTAGAACAGTGCTCCTTTTCTTTTTCAACTTCGGCAAACTGAAAATTTTAACACAGCAGTGGCTTCGCAGGCGGCAAGCTCTACTTTACGATGTGAGGTTGTGTTTTTAATTCTGCCATGATGGCCTCATTCCAAAATGTAGAAAAGTTTTTGACCATAATTTTGTTGCTTATCAAAGAATGCTGGCTCGTCAAAGTCAGCCCCAGCTCCTTTCATCGAGGCATGCCTCGTAGCTCACAGTGCAGTTTCTGGATGTAAATTCATCATTTGAACTGAGAGAATTTGTTCAGTCATCAAAGAATGTTCAAAGAATGTTTAAAGAATGCAAAAGCCATTTGGACTTGAAGCTGCTGTTGTGCAAAATTAGCTTACACCAAGGACAGGTTGCCTTGCAGAAGGTTATCTAGCACTTAAGGGATTGTTATGCTGTGTGCTGTTTGCATTTTGCATGTGCTTATTTGATGTTGGTGGAAGCTGAAATGTTTTCAGCAATATAAAACAGTTTCTGTGAAAGTTTGGTGAATGTTGTCTTATTTTGGCCAACCTCCAAATACCTGTTCACTGTTGTGTTGTCCATGGCATTGTGTGAAAATCTTTAAATAGTGATTTTTGTTGCTGATTTGTGGCACATTTTATACATTTATTATGCCAGGAACTGACATCTTTCAATTAAGGCTTCATGCGCTGCAATGTACTATTACGCTACATTTATATAATGACATTACATGTACACTTACATATGTAGGCAGGAGAGGTTGAATTGCTTCCTCTTTTTCTTTCTTTGCTAGTGACTTGTAAAATTTGCATTCAATTATCATTTAAAAAATGACCAATGTAGCAATTATTGATCTGTTGTCCAAATTTACACTCTGTCCCTGTGTGTATGTATTTAATATCAAAGTGCTTGAGAGTTTATTTTTAAAACTCATTAACTCCTGAACCTGTGAAACAGCTTAAACTGTTGATGTTGAAATATTCCAGCATAGTACATGAAATTCTATCTGCCATATTGTTTTAGCAGGTGTGTCATTCCGATGGTGGTCAGGACACAAAAATGTGTGTGTATTGCAACTTGGGTGCAGCCACAGCAAATCCCACTTGGCCAAATTCTTAATGCTGTGCCCCTTCACTAGGATATCCCTTATAGTGCCAGTATAGCCATCACATTATAGATTTATTTTTCCAAAGCATTTGTGACTGGCCTGCCATTCTAAGTTGGTTTTAATGGAGAAATGGCTAAACAGGTTGTAGAATAGGCTGAGATAGAACGAAAGTGACAGTAGTATATGAAAAGCTTTTTTTTTTTTACCCCCTTCTGCCCTATTTCCGTCGCCGTGGTCTGATAGGAAGAGAGAACTGGTTTTTACCACCACAGTTCTCTATGTTACGTACCCAGCTTCTCTATTGGACTGATACTACGAGCAGTTTGGAGATACTAAGGCTTGCAAGAAGGTAATGATCGCATGTGTAGGTTGGAGGTGCATGCTCACTCTCCAGACATGTAATTTCTTTCCAGTTTCCAAACTAGTTTTCCGATTATGCCAGTGTGCATGTTTATGCAGTGAGAACAAAATGTGCATCTTGACTCACCTTGGCATTTAGCCTCAACAACTGTGTGAGCACAAGTTTTCATATAAGAGGTCAATGGGCGGCTGTGTTGCATGAAAAAAAAAAACTTGATTTTATGCAATAACTTATGGAAAGATCTGAGAACTAGACAGAACTTGTTGATGTTTGGCTTGTGCTGGATAGAAAAGTGATGTTTACAGCCATCCTCTTGCTTCTGTAATTGGCTGGTATTATCGTTGGAGCTTGCATGTCCTATTGTCTTCACACTTAAGTCAGTTGTCACTCTTGCATTCCGTATGGGAACTTTCCTCATGGGTGTGTTAAAACTGGGGAACATGGCATGTGCAGAGCAAGTGCAGAATGTATTGAAGATTTGTCGTTTAGTGTACGAATGGCCCAGCTTACAGTTATGCCTAGAAGACTCTTCCATTCCACTACTCTCCTTACCCGGTATAGGTATGAAGATTTTTCCAAAGGAAACTATATCCACCCACTGAATGCAGGTGAACTGTATTTCTAAGCATGCAGTATGAAATTTATCCTTATAGAAAAGCAAAAGAAGGCCTCTATATACGAATTTTGCATCTATTTTTCAAATTGTACACTTTTTCTCTCTATCTTGAATATCATTGTTGTGACTGTATCCACTGTTAAACAAGTACAAAGAGTACCTTTTGCCTGATGTTAAAAAGAACATGCAGATGTTTCTTGCACTGAATATTGTGCTCACCATAGTGGACAAGACAAAACAACAATGTCCGAAATCATCCAGACATGTGTTTTTACGTTGCCAAATATTTTGTCTTAGTGTTTATAAACTAGTATTCATTATGCTTTTAGACAGCTTGCACTATCTGCATGACAGGTGTGCTGTGAATTGTTTCGTGCTTCACCACACCTGAAGTATTGGTAAATAATGGATTCATGTAGAACTTAATTCATTGAGGGTGCGAGTAACAGGCACATTGAATACAGAATGTATTTTTGTGAATAACGATGTGAATTGTTGTCTCGTTGCCGTGTTGTAACCTTTACACTGCAAGCTGGAAACGGCTGACTGTGTATTGTGATGATAGGAGCAGCAAACGAGGTATCTTGTATCGCGATTGAGGAGTGTACATGCTGCTTTACAGGAACTATTCAAGTAGTTCGAATTACGCACTCTATTACCTGTTCCTTTGCTCATGTTTTTGTGATAGTGCACCATGTATGGACTGATCCATGTCCTAATGGCTGTAGTTGTAATGTATGCATGCTCGTTTTATTAGGCATATGGTCGTGGGCTCCAAATACAATATTGGGAGCAATAACCTATATTCCTATACAGGATCACAAGCTTTAGTTACCTTAAAAACGTGTGAGGGATACTTGCAGTGCGCAATAATGAATGATGCAGTAATGGCATTGTGCACTGATGAAGCGCACAATTCACCAATCCTGCGCTGAATAGTAGGGGACCCTGCACTTCAGAAAGTCTTGCGAGACTTCCTTGCCGTCCTCTTGAAGGGTGCAAACACATGGTCTTCTTGACTAATAAAATCGTGCCTTTGAACTTCCTGCCTTCTGTGTGGTAACCCTTGACTTCAGAAGAATAAACCATTGCAGAAAAAATTACAACACAATAGTGAGAGGAATGCTCACCACCTTGCACTTCATTATTTGCTGCACTAGTTTGTTGGTCTACATATTGTAAGCCAGCACAACTAGCTAGCAGACTTACGAACATTTTCTTATTTTTTATATAACTGAATGATGTGAGTGTAAATTGCACTACTTCTGCTTTACCCTTCTTCACCAACTCCATTCAGGACATTAAAGGCTGTGGGTGGCATCAGCCACCTAGGAGTAAGAACCAGAAAGGTGGCCACTGTCAATCCTCTTGTGTGCGACACTGGCTTATGAAAGGAAACAGGTTTAGTTACGCACAATCCTCCCCCTTTTTTTCTGAAAAGCAGCATGCTTGCATTTATTGGTTGGCACTATCTTTTGTTGCAGAGTTGTGACCCTTCACAGAGTCGCTGCAGTGCTCGCTTCCGTGCTCCCAAGCACATTCGATTCTCATGCTAAAGAGTACTGCTGGTAAATGATTTCAGTGCGCATCACTAGCTGCAGTGTTCTGCTCCTGAGTAAAATGTCACCTGTTCTATTCCCAGCCGCAGACGTTGCGTTCCAATGGGGTGGAATGCAAAATTGTGTGTGTGCCTAGATTTAGGTGCCTTTATGGTGTATTTGGAAGCAAAGCAACTCAGCAGCCTCTAGTGTAAACGCTTACGAGAAAGTAAAACCCAGGGAGAGACAGATAAGTGTATGCAGTTCAACCTCGTTATAACGAAGTCGCAGCGCACACAAAATACCTTCATTATATCCGATATTCGTTGTAAGCACACATGTAGATATTGGCGAAAAAAAGCGACCAGTGAGTATTCTGTAAGTGTACACTAAGGGGACTATATTTCAGCGTGCACTGAATAGATCGAGCTTCAGAGCGGGTGGTGACGATTGGCGCCTGCCCTACTGGCTTCGAGCTCTGCCCAGTCGGTGTGTGCTGAAATTTGCAGTCCACTACAGAAGACCCCCCTTTCCCCTGACCCCGGTCTACGCGAAAGAAACGCAAGCGTTGTTCCTCCGACGGGCCAGCAAAGGGTCTCTTGATTTTTATGACCCATCTGCATCTTTCCGGGCCGGTACGAGGCACGTGAACATTAAATTACATGCGTTGTTCACTGCCGCAAATACGCAACCGTGCGATTGGTGTAATCACGCGGGATCAGCACGTTGGCTTGTTAACTGCGGTCCAAACAAACCAAGCCGCCGGTGAAAATGCACGCCGCTGAGGGATTTTCCGAAAACGAAAGGGACCGCACGTGAATTGTAAGATTTGTAGAGGTCGATCCCACCGCTGGCATACAGTTGTAGGAGTTGTCGGACGATCTCGCCGCTGCCACCATTTGCAAGGGTTGGAGGTCGTAGGCAGGAACTAGGCGTACAGGGTTTATTTACAGTACTTACATTTTAAACAAGAGATACATTCCACAGTCTAGCGTGGCTTCCAAATGGAGCACGCAAGACGAACATACAGCACACAGCTTATGAGCACGCAGCTCACGAGTACGATCACAGAGCACACTGACGAGCACACGCACAGACGAGCGCACACTAGCAGCGACAAGCAGCCGCTTACAAACACTCCGTGTTCCCTAGATCCCTAGGTGAGGGAAAAACGGCAGTTCACCGCCGATTAGCAGCGTCAAACGTCAACGCAATCGATTCGCCGTTTGTCCATTATCTTGAGTCTTGAAAGGCGCGTCGGTTCCCCGAGCTGACCCCCGCTGCGCGGCCGCCGGTTGCCCATTGTCTTGCGCCTCGAAATTCCAGAGCTGCCTTTCTCCTGTAGTCGCCGCGAGTGTCAGCAGACTATGACGAATCCTGGGGCCCACGTACCGCAAAGCACCCTTTTGTTGAGGAAGCTCTTCTTGTTGCCGAGAGAGACCATGAAGACCCGGCAAATCAACCAACAATACGTTGGGCGCCAAAGGTGGCCCGCCCTGCTGCCGTCACCGATTCTCCGAACGAGGCGCATGGTGGATTAACGCTGCCGTAATCTTTCAGTTCTCCGAAGGAAGTTCATGGTCGGTTGGTGCTGTCGACCTCGCTGGTTCTCTGAATGGCGCCACCACCGCGGGTCGATCGAAGCACGTGCAGCGGGATGAAATAGCTTTGCAGAGCAGTACCCCTGCAGGCCGATCCTAGAGAATGCACACTCCGCTATTATGGCCGTCAGTCTAGGTTGTGCGTCTTATCCCACGCTTGATTTCGCATAAGGTTTACGAGTGCGGACATGCAGGGTCCTGAACATTTGGCTGCGCGTGTTCAAAAAAAGATTTTGCACTCACCGCTGCACTGTTCTTGCTGGAATTTTGCAGAACGATCGCATTATGTTGTCGATTTCGTTTAGTATAACACTTAACACGATTAGTCGCCTATTTTTTAAGATAAAAATGAGAAACTGTTTTCGCCTATGGGAAAAATGGAGTCTGAAAAGCAGGCCCTGGCACAGGCTTGTGTCGCCGCCTGCCGGCAGCAGCAGGACGTAGCTGCTGCCGCGTAAGCAGCCGATTTCGGGATGCCGTTAGCTCTGCGAAGCAGTTCCCTCCTGCTGTTGCCGCAGTGCGCTTAGCCAGTGGACTCGTCGCGGCATCCCACGGCGGCCTTGGTATCTATGCTACGTAGCAGACCGCAGCTACATGCAACTGTATTGCGTATGCGCCGCGTTTGCGTTGCTCACGGCATTGCTTGGGTTAGGGCTCGCTGACCGCGTTATGTGGTGCGGACCGGATTTGGTCCTTCAACAGCTTGACCAACGATTAGGAGCGACATCCAACTTTCACATCTTTAACTGCTATCAATCGGCCTGTCAAATTAGAGGGACTCAACGGCTACGACATTGACAAGCAGTGTGGCTAAGTTTAATTTCTACGCGGGCGGCCGAGCGTGAGCAGACGATAGTCGGCTTCTTAAGAAAGTACGTAATTATCGAAATTCGAAAGCAGGTTTTCGCTTACTTCAGCCCTGTTCATTAAACTGCATCAATAAATATACACAGTAATAAAAAGAAGCCCACTGATCCAAACATCCGATTTGATGCTATTAGTCAATAGCAGCTGCATATTGTTGCGACGCCGTTTCTCGAAGCTCGACCGGCGTTACTTTGGGTAGCGTGGCGTTGTCGGCGGCCTGCAGGCGTCCGGTAGACCATGGCGACCAGGCAAGGACGAGACGATTTCTAGTGCGAAACTTGCACTTTTTATTCAATGGTTGGTGAAGGATAAGAAGATAATGATCAAAAGAACATTGCGGGGCCCCTTAAATAAGCCCACTAAAATCGTAGGCGGGATCTTTCTCACGTAAACGTCACGTGACATGCACCGAGTCCCCCTCGTTGCTTTTCGGCTGCTCCCACTTTCCTGGGCGATGTTTTTCCGAGCTTGCCTCCGCTGGTGGAAACCCGTGGGTCTGGTCGGGTATGGGCTGCTGAACCATTCTCCCAGGTGACGTTTTCACGAGCGTGCCTCCGCTGGCGGCAACTCGCGGGTCGGGGATGGACTGCTGATCCATTCTCCCAAGTGACGTTTTCACGAGCGTGCCTCCGCAGGCGGCAGCCCGGTAGCCTGTCTGGTTCGCGTAATGCGTTCTCCCCTAGAGTGGGACAGTTCGCGGAAAGTTCTTCCCTTGGTCGCACACACACAAAGGGGCCTGCCATCACTGCGGTGTGCCCGCCAGGCCGCAACCACTCGAGACAACCATAGTAAATTAGGAATCCATCCTCCGTTTCGGCTAGGCATGGTCTTTTAGCATCCTTTTTGCCCTGGGTGTTACACGCCAACCGTAACAATATGGGAATCTGCTAAATTACAAAACAAAGTAGCCCCAAAAAAGTGAGGAGCAGGCTTCTGTTGAAAAAGGAGCATTGGAGAAAAAGATGACTTCGCGTTCCGCTTGCGAGCTCCACGCACCGCATACAGCTTCAAAAAATTGGATGAGATGTTCACAGCAGCGTAGGCTGTCCGCGGAATATGGTTTTTTCACCCAGCCCGATAATATGCTCGAGGCATATTTAGGGAAGTGAATAAAGCGAAGGCAGTTCAAGCTAAGTGCGACCCACTATAGAAGCTTAATTCACTTGCGAATCTCCTTTTCTTGCTTTTCATCCCTTTTCATGCTTCGTCAGTAGTTCGAGCGATATGCTGCGGCCACATCACTAGGAGCGGCCGACCGTCAACGGCGCAAAGTCAAACTAAAGGAATCCGTGCATTACGCCGGCTGCGAAATCGCCGGGATGTCTCTATAGTGTGTCCCAACTAACGTTAGCGAATGTGCGTGTTCACCGAAAAAAAAAGGTATTTTAGAAACAGGGTGCAAGATATAATCATAAGGCCTAAGGTGTTCGCTTATCAGTAGTCGGACAACCGAACGCCGTAGGTATTATAGTTACATCTTGCACCGTGTTTTTACAGCGAAGCTGTGTATGGGCTAGCCGATTCGTCCGTCTGTCGGTAGACTGTACGCCGAAAACTCCTCCGGCGCAATCCCACGCGCATGCGCGAAAAAGAGAAAGATAGGCGCGGGGTTAGCCAACAGCACCTAGATAGCACAAAGCCTATTTACTACGATCCATGACGTCACGCTACCTGGCCTGAAATTTCCATTGACAAGGCTGGCGTGATGAAAGCGGTGACGTCAAAATCACTGTTGCTTACACGGGAGTATCGCCGTTAGACTATGGCAGTCGGGCTTGGTAATATGACGTCATGGATCGGAGTGAAAATGCCTTGCGCTATCTAGGTGGTGTCGGACTAGCTGCGCCAGAGTGAGGTCGTTGCTCTCCGTTGCGGCCGAGCGCGCGCGCAGCAGTTTCTATCCGGCTCAGAAATGGGTAGGCCACGCGTCATACGTACTCCTTAGGAGCAGGCAGCCTTCGATCAGCAACGCCGCGAGCAGAACCAGTACGCCGTGCCGATGCAGCAGCCCGGGCGCAAGAACATCTTTGTGAAGCCGAGTGCAAGCAGCAACTGCATACCGAGGATACGGCAGCCTACCAAGCCGTCCTTTATTGAACCGTCGGGATTAACCCATTGATCAACACCGGGGCCGCACGTTTCAGTGCTGGTTAACCATCTGTACGGAGTTATTGGGCGGTGAGATTTTTGAATATTTGTTTTTGGTGAAAAATAAAATTATGGGGTTTTACGTGCCAAAACAACAATCTAATCATGAGGCACGTCGTATGGGGGGGGGGGGTAGAAGACTCCGCAAATTTGGTCCACTTGTGGTGGACCAAATTTCCACCACTTTTGAAAATAACAAGCCGGTGCAATACGTTCCCGTTGTTGTACAGAGATTTCTTATATTTGTATAGGGTTTTCCTCGAAGTCACGCCTACTTCATGGCTGGCTGGCCCCCGTCGTCGTCGTTTTGTGGATTGACGAGCCAAGCCAACTCATGGAAAACGAAGGCAAAGGCAGCGCCACTTTTTTGCTCTCTACAAACGAAGGCTTATCTGTACAGTGTAAGTCAGAAAAAACTTATAATAATAAAAAGTATGCTGCATTTCAATACCAATAAAAAGACCAAGAACCGCGTACACTAGTAGAAGGTCACGTGGTGGAACACTTATGCAGATTCATGTTTTTGCCGCATGGGGCATCAAAAGTCATTTTTCGCCACTTTTAAGGATGAATTAAAAATATAAATCCACGTTTATTGAGAAAAACATGGTTCGTTTGAGCCACTACGATAAGGAATCGTTCCATCAGCAGGGTTATCTCGATTCGTATTCTGAGCGGTTGTCTTTCCCTAACGTGCACCGAAATCTAAGTACAAGGATGTTTTCGCATTTCGTCCCCATCAGAATGCGGCCGCCGTGGGCGGGATTCCATCCCGCGACCTCGTGCTTAGCAGCCCAACACCACAGCCACTAAGCAACCGCACCGGGTAGGTTTTCGGTCAACAGGTTGGCTTACGTTGGGACACGCTTTATACCGTGGTTTGTGTCGGTGACCCTGCGTATAAGCCAAGCGCCTATGTTTGACTATTTTGATATATTTCAAGCTCAGCTATAGCTGTAGCTCACTGCGCCTGTATAGTTAGCGCACGCACGCACACTCACACACACACAGAGAGAGAGAGAGAGACGAACATTCAGTGAACATAAAACACCCTACAGGGGAAAAAAAGCGTACTTGCCTTTCGCCTGGCCTGATTCATTCACAGACCAAGTAAGTTTTGGGGACGCGGACGCCTATGTCGAAATACACTGCATTACGATTACAGATGAATATTTGAAGTTTCGAATAGGAATCGAATATTACACCCTATTTGTATTCGAAAGTAAACTATTTGTTGGCTCCGAATATTGGAAACTAACCAAAAGTTTCGCAACAGATTGTTAAAGTCGGGTTGCTGTTCTCTGTTTGCTAAACGAATTATTAGAAGTGAAAGAACGACAAAAGTTTTCCGAGCAATGCACAAACGAAATTGGTAGTGCAAGCTTTCTTTTCGATTTCGCGGTGGAAGCCTACATGACAACTTGTTCTTACGTGCAGTGTGTAGTTTCGTGTTTCTTGGAGTCTGTTCACGCAGCAGTTTTATCTTTTACGCTAAAACCAGTGATGCTTTCCCTGCAACGGGCCCTTTTACATGTGTTTACATCACCCAAGTACTTCAGCTGTTTTTTTCTTTCTTTCTGCGTAAGCATTTCTATGCCTACCCAACGAAGAAACCCGTCCTTCCTACTGCCTCTCTCTCTTCAATGCCAACTAAGCGGCGAGAACACAGCGCACACGAAGCTATCAGCACTCGGCGCCTTGTGTCCCCATCGCAGATCGTTTTCAAGATAAGGTCCGCGCCGTATACGCCGCCGCCACTGGAGTACGGTTGATAATGGTTTGCATCGAGATAAGCCAGCGTCACGGTCCCGCCTACGTGCGAGGTCTACCAAACGTGACACTGTTCAATTACGTCACGTACGACAGCACCCGTCGGTCAGTGCTTATTTTCCACGAAGCAGCGGCATCATCCAATTTGAAGATAACACAAGAAGTAGAACCAAACAAGAGACAGTGAACATACATAACGAATGTTGTATATATTTGCTTCGTTTACAAAATCTATCTGGTCATTTCAACCCACGTCCACATCATCTGGGAGTTATCTATAACGTGAGCGAACAGTGCTACTACTCGCCTCTTCTTTGTCGTCACAGTTAACATTTCGGTGTTGCCGTAGGGTGCTTCTCCGTCTCGCGATTCTTTCTCGGCGTTTCTTGCAATTGTACCAAACACAGCAGCATACGATGATGCAACAGCAGGTGAGTAGTAGCAAATGCTTGCGTATCATTTATATAACTCCCACAGGAGATTCTACGCATACTTTTCTTTTTACAATACGTTTTTTTTCGGCAATCATTTATTTAACGCTTTTGGAAAGCTAGTCGTATTGCAGCTATTCAATCTTTGAAACGTTGTTTGTAAACAGGCTGTAAAGATGTTGGAAGGCTGTTCGTGCAGTTCTTTTAATGACATATATGTAGTGATTTTATGTCTAAAACTGATTTTAATTGTCCGTGATAGTCTGATGTCTTTTTTTTTTCGCTGGTCAGTACAAGCGCGGTACCTAATTAGACAAAATAAATATTCCTGCTGTAAATATAAGCCTCTGCGTTTGAGTGTTCGAAATTCGATTGGATTTCGATAGTGACTATGTATTCGTATTCGATTCGTATTCGAAAAAAACTTTATATTCACCCACGTCTAATAGTTATGCGTAATCTGTTTTCAGTTTCCTTTTCCTCGCTGTTAGACTTTCATTCTGACCTACCTGCAGATTATTAGCGGAAGTGCCAAAAAGAAGTAATAGTATACACATAGACTCGTTGCAATAGAACATGGATATAGCGAATTACTATAAATACAACAATTTGTAAACACAGTTACCAAATAAAGTAAATCAATTTTGTTTGGTTATGCATGCTTCATTCAAGATGGAAGTTGTATAGTTACGCTAGGATACGCTCGACGGGCAGAAACAAGAATAATCATGCGTGAACCCACCTAACCATTAAGTTGCATACAATAATTACTAGAGGGAACTGTGGCGATAGAGTCTACGTGAGCTGCAAGCCAACGTTTATACTACTGGCCGAGCGATCGCAGCGCTAGAGTTACCTTTAGTAATTACTGATAAAAACTGTGCACACAACGTCATAAGTAATGTTGGCAATTGACATCGGCGTATCATAAGGAAAATTGAGCCTATTCGTCTTTATGACGTATAGTTCGAGTGCGCTTAATTCGTGACGAGTTGTGTCCGAGAGCCCGACTGCGCTCTTATGTGCACTTATAACCACTATCGAACAAAACACGCACGGCTTATCAACTTAGAGACTTCTTCGTCATAAGGGAACTCAACAGAACATTCAAAACGAAAGAGACTGAGAAATGTGATGCCAAGAAATGTTTGATGCTGATGCTATCTTTATCAGTCGAGGAAGCTGAGGACGGATGTCATTTCACAAGTCCCAAGTCAAATTTCTCATTGCAGATAATTTGGTAAGCGTGCGTTTTCAATTTTGTTTTATTCAAGAAACTCCATCAAAGCTATTTTTTATTTCGTTATTTGGAAGTGCGATTACCTCACGTGCCTTTGTTACATGCACCGATCGCAGTGAAGAAGAGCGTCGAACTTTAGGCAGCACAACCTTCTGGATTGGCCCACATCTGTAGACTGCACTATTTCCAGGATCGGCCCATGCAAACACAGAAATACTCCATAAAGAAAAGGGGCGGTAACTCGCCAAGGAAGACATTTCCAAACTGTCTGCCCGGTGGCATATCTGTCATAGGCGTGACGCTGCACCACGTTAATCGGCCTAACATACGTATGGCCACCGTTCCATTATGTTCGTTTGTTTAAGTCGATCGTACAGCGGTTTATTCTTGCAGGGGAGTGGCAGTGGAGGATGTACTTATATTATAATGTTACCAACATTGTCAGTTCAGTTCAAATCAACCACTGACTTGTGGGGTCCTTTCTTATTTTTCGTCTATATGCTCATACGCCTGTGTAATTTTCTAATTGTCGCAGCAGCTATGTACGAACGACATTTAGTAACCATGGAGATTTAGCAGAAAGCAGCCACAGGATGCGCTTTGCGACTCGCAGCATAGACATATGTATACATGACTCGCTGTAGTTAACAAGATCGGCTCTCGTATTAGCACACCGCGTCAGTCTCTGGCACGAAGAGGGGCTACGGCACGCAGGCACCCGTGAACGTGCAGAGGAAGTTGACGGGACAGCAATAGACGGGGTTCGAGCACTGGTAATAGTCCGGCGGACAGATGCCAACAGTGTTCGGCGACGATTTCGTGGCACAGAAAGCGCCTTTACATTCAGTCGGAATGGTCTTCGCCGCCGTCGGCGTCCGCATCGTCTCGTACGGTTTCGCCGGAGTGAGCCCAGTTCCCGGCGCGCCAGGATCGTCGTAGCTGCATCGTCCAGAAGCTGGCTGGCACGTAGTCCGTGCGGGGCAGCAGTGTTTCCCATCAGCGCAACACACCGCGTTCCGGAACGGGCAGCAGCTGTGGTTGGTGGCTTTCGACTTTGGCGTCGTCGTGCAGCACGTGTGGCCTGCGGGACAGACCGCGTCGTCCCCTAAACCGCACGGGACGTAGTCGTTTTCTTGTTGCCTGCCAGCGTTTTCGAGCGTCTGCAACAGAAGGGCTTCGACGTCAGCCGCTAGTGCTCTGGACGGCTTGCAGCTGTCCGTCTCGTTGTCGCAGCGGTAACGGGAGGGACAGCAGTGCTCCTGGTCCTCGCAGCAGACAGCGTTGGGAAGGGGGCAGCAGCTGTACTTGCCGCTCCTCAGCTTGCAGCACGTGTCTCCTAATTAGGACAGCGAGAGACGGACCCGGTAAGCAGCAAATCATTGACTCTCGACGTACGTCCACTGTATCTCTACCCTTTCTAGATATTTTGGATATAATGGGCGCTCAAAATTCTCACGAACGACGTACATAGAAAATCAAATTACACCCACGCATAAGGGTGTTCTTACGTGTCTAAAATGCACACCTTTAAACCCTCATAATGGGCGTTTTGCATGGATGGTGGAAGTACCCATAGTGTATGAAACTCTATGGAATTACCGCCATTGTGTAGGGTTGCCAACTGTCGAGTGAACGAAGTCGGGATGGTGGGGGAGTGACGACTGACCCTGTCAGTGCCAGGAGCTAGCCGCCATTCTGTACGTGCAAACGCGAATTTTTTTAAAACTGTCACAATGTTGCGATTTACAACAATAAAGGTGCAGTATTCGCCTTGCTACTGCTAAGGATACATATAGAGGTACTCTGAACGGTTAGGGCCGGCCAAAATCAGAACTAGAACTACGCGAAAACCAAAACCGTAATGAAGGAAGGAAGGAATGAAGGAAGGAAAAAGTAGAGAAGGAAAGGCAGGGAGGTTAACCAGTTTAGCTTAACAGGTTTGCTACCCTACACATGGGAGCGGGATGGGGGGGATGAAAGATGGGGAAGGGAGAGTGAGAGAGAGCATATAAGAGAAGATCACGCAACCGAGCTGTCATTGATTATAAAAACTTGTTGTATTGACTGTTATACAGCAGAACGAACACAATTCGGGATATTTTGCCGTTTCGACTGGGTCAAGTCGGGACTCGGAACGTCTACTCAAAGGTATGGACCGTCCCGATAAATTCGGGACGATCGGCAACGTCACATTTTCATCGGTGTAATTAGAATATTAGTTACAATATCACGACACTCAAGCAGGATAAAATGCAATTTAACAAAAATTGCTGCTACCCTCTGCGTTTGGCTTGTAATATACTCTGACAATATTTATAGACAAACTCAATAGCAAGAACACTTTGCGACAAAATGCGCATTTTGTCGTCTATACCAGTGTATACGAGTATCAGTATATACGTACACTACTTTGAGAACGTGCCATGTATACAATCCTACGTTTCTTGTATATGTTATCGTTTTGGTGGAATTGTGCCGTGATTGTGACTCAGTGTTCGCATCGTCCCTTGTTTAAATAAACTTTTTCTAAACACTTTCCTTAAAATTTTGAACACCTTTTTGTTGGCCGCTCGGTGAGCGAATTTTTATTAGCGGGGTGTCGCTGCAGCGGGTAATAAGGCACTCAGCACGCGCATGCATGCACATCCGCAGGTTACCACGGCTAACCATGAAGCTGAATAAGAGAGCATAGGTTCTACAATTAGAGAGAGAGAGAGAGAGAGATAAACGTTTGATAATATGAATCTGAGAAAGAGTGCTTCTTTCTTCATCCTAGGCGGGTGGCGTCCTCAGTCCAGGTATCCATTGGCCTTTGCTGCTTCCCTAGCCTGGTTCACCAGCTTGTGCTGGACTCCAAGTTAGGGATTAAGAAGAATTATTTCTTAAGTACCGTTCGGCACTATTGGATTGAATCTTCCCGTTCCTTATTCTGTTACTGAAAGCTGTCTGTGATGCCATTGAGAAATTTCTTTTTAATTAAAGACATTTTTTAAAGGGAAGCCTTCTTTGCCTCTCCCTTCGATTTTTCCACTGCTGCTGCTGCTGCTGCCTTGCACGCCGCGTCGGCGGTGGTTCAGAGATCACAGCCGGAGTGCGGGAGACGAGATAAAGAGGAGACACAGGGTACGATTCGGCGTCCGAGCCGTCGTGCGGCGCTGCATGCACGATTCGGGGCAAACGGTGCTTGCATCCGAACGACCGAGCGGCACGTAAGCTCCGCCCAGATCCAATGTCCCAGCTTGTAGTACGCTCGCAAGACTTCATATTACGTCGAGAAATACAATGCAAACAACTTTGCACAACTCTGCTTCGCTTTACGCGAACACTGTCAATAAAGCTGTACAAAACACTTCACAGCGGCGCGTTGTTTACTGACGGCTTCGCTGACAGCTAGGCCTAGCTCGGCGGACGCCGCGGCCGACGGCGCTTGCGATCCAGCCCGAGCTCGCCGAAGAGCGCTTATTTTTCTCAACACGATTAACACTGTGCGCTTAGGTCACTAATTAAATACAACTGCTTTACTCAACGCCGTCCATGCGAAGGGCAAACGTGCAAGCCTTCCTCGAAATGCGCAAGAACCTGTGGTGTGACTGCAAAACGTATATGTATTCGCGGCTCGCTAACAGCAGCAAATCGAGCTATATAACAATAGTGGTTCTTACAATAGGCAAATTGAACAGCGAATGTAGCACTAATCATAATTTCCAGCTATGTCTTGATGAGGAACATTTGCTCTATCCATTGGTGGTTTTGCTTATATTGGCGGCGAGGAGTTACGGAGTCGCCATCTAGCGGAAGCGCCTCGCTGGCGTAGTATGAGGGATCAGGCGGCGCGCTCCTCGTAGGTTTTGCTGTCAGCGCTCACTGAAAACACCACGCGTGAGCTCTCCCGGACATTTCTGTAAGTACTTTCGAAACGAGAGAAGTTTTTTACTGTCTAAATAATAATCTTGGGCAAACTGAAAGCACACAATCGTTTGCAGACGCTATCTCCTTACCGAATACGTACAGTGAACGCCACTGCGCGCGGTCGCCTCGATGGAGTCTCCCGAACCGGCTTCTTGCGTGAAAAGTAGGTAAACGCTGAGAGCAAGCTATGTGAAATATGTTCTTATAGTGTTTGTATAACTAAATGGTGCGTAATAGGACGAAGCCTCAATGCAGCGATCGCGCAGATTCCCAGCGACCGGCGCGTCTGGATGCTTGTCCGCGCACTGTTTCGCTTTCTCCGCGCGCGCGTTTTCGCACCGTGCCATGAGCTTTAGGCCGCAGAATATGAGCATTTGACAGTATACAAGCAACCATTGTTGCGTGGGTGTTATCAGAGCTGTTCAAAAATAACTTCATTGTAGAGACTTCGACGCCTACGGGGACTGTGATGTGCCGTCGCGACGATTCAATCTTTTTTTTTCTTCTAAATTCTTTGACCTTTCAATATTATTTCTCGAGTTGCGTCGCACTGTATGTTAGTATCGGTGTTCTCAGCGTGCAATTTCCCGCTGCTCCTTTTTTGTAATCCAGTGCATGCATTAATTCATAACACAAACATGACCATATGCCATGCTTTCTTAAAATGTGCTTTTTACCGCTGCCTTTCCACTCCACTCAACTTGCCAGTATCTATAGCATCGACAAGTTCATAGACCAAACCGTCATGACATTAGTCGGGCAGCGGACTCGGGCGAGCGTCTCAGTGCGCGTTTTCAGAGCATCGCAGACCGGGCGCCGTAACAGAAATCTTCCTCGCGTTTGTGCTTGCTGCATACCCGAGTTGTAAGCGATGTTTGCCGGTTTTATGTTTCGCGAGCCAAACTTCACGCAGCTTGTCCTGCGGCTACGTGTGAATAAGGCTGACTGCGGGCTCCGTTGCGTACATCCGGCATTGTGGCACCGAGCAGCAGCCTACCATGTTGCGCGCCTTCAAAGGCAGCCACTACCTACTGTAGTGCTTTTAAGCGTTGTAAAGGAGACACTCGAAGCGGGAAAATTTCGCCACTAAATGAGGACCGCAGCGTACAAGGGAATTTAAACTCTCGTTTTCAGCTCGCTTCGGCGCTCCCGAAGCAGCCGACGCGGCCGCTATGTCCACGTGATCCCTCCTAGCACGTCACGCCAACGGTGGCGCCAGCTTTTCCAGTGGTGGAGCTCGAGGCCAATATAAGCAAAACCAGCACCTGTCGATGCATGCTGTCGTTCAACGAAATCGGCTGCGATAGGCATTCACGCAGCGCTCATAAGTATATCAATTGATGAATACTTATTGACAATTAAAATGTGCTAGAACTTCCGAACATAGCGCTGAAATATTTGATGTGTGACAGTTCGCATCTGCTCATTACTATTGATGCAGCTGAAAGCTTCAGAACTTGTTTGAAATCGGCATTCTACTTGCACCTCAGCTAGTTTAACCTGCTGGCCGAAACATCTCTAAACATTTCTGCGTCAGGAATAACTGTTTTCTCCATTTTACAAGGCTCATTTATTTCAACGAAAAAATCAGGGTGCCTACCAAGTTGGCATTTCCAAATTCCCTGAGTTTTCTAGGTTTTCCCTGAGTGCCTTTGCGATATTCCCCGAGTGGTGCAGAACAATGTTTTATGTAAAGACGGGCTGAAACCATATCGCCCGATGCTGTCACTCTCTAGTAAGCATATGAAACAAAAAGAAAAAAAACGACTTAATGCAGTTTGAATACTAAGGAGTAGTATTTATGTTATTCAAAAAAAGAATAGAAGGGAGGGTTAGTAAAATGCACAGCAAATAAAATGTCTTCGAAAAAAATTGCAAATCGAGTCGGACATTCTCAAATACAAATAAAAAGGAGATGCATACAGAAGCAAATATTTTCCAGTATGAGCTATTTCTATCAACTGATAGCAAGCTCAGTGGTAGGAGGCCCGAACTTTGTCACAATTGAGATTCTCTCTCAGCAGCTCGTAAGTTAACCTCAACTGTCCTGACATACTCTTTAAAGAGTTTATTTTGCTTTGGGTTAGGGACAACTGCATCTCAGCATCAGCCAACACTGTTTTTTGAGCTCAAAAAGGCGGCAGTATGCTTCCTTTCCCTTTCATTCCCCAATGCGTAGGTCCTTTCTGTTCTTGTCCGCCTTCCGCCACTCGTTCGCCCCACGGACCATTTAAAGCATCTTCTTGGTCAGTTGCACAGTCCCCTTCCGATTTTTAGAACTCCTTAGGAGCCGCGAGAACGTCCGAAAAATCGGCCGGTTGGAAAAAATAAATGCATGTCATTTACTTTCCTTAAGGGCTCAATCCGCCATAGGCACATTCGAAAACGCTCTGCAGGCCTGTCGGTACACGTATTAGGCATATCGGTGCTCGTACTGTCACAGGAAATACCGGGTGCACGCGTGTATAATTAAGGAATACATACTGTGTCCCGTGGCAATAGCCCCTTCCCACGCTTGTTATGCTTCACTGCAATACTTTTGCGTATGCTTCACCAAGAAACATTTCTGTACAGAGGCAAAGCTGGCTTTCGGGAACCGGCATTATGCAACGCACCGTGCTCTCCAAGCTTCGAATCCAATCGCGACGACCACAAAGGCGGAGTCCGTGCCATTGCTGACAGCAGCGAATTCCTTCAATAAAAAACGCGACACCCAACGGCAAGAAGCTTCACAGCGAACATCGAAGCAGCTAGGCCTAGCGTTGCCGCAGTGATGGCTGCGGCTGCCAGCGGATCTGCGTGCGAGAGCGCCGGTTCGGGGCGGCGAGGTAATCAAAATGGCAGCAGTGGTGGCTTTGATTAATGCCGTTTTGGATCTGCGGTCACGGCAAAACGTCCGGAAACTTGGACGGTGAAGAGTTCTTGCGTTCGAAATTTCAGACGTTCTGATACATTGACTCTATGGGGTACGTGGTGGTGCCGCGAAGCCGTCCTAATTATCGGGAATCCGGAAAGTCGGTCGTTGACTGTACACTGGCAACTCCTCCAGCCGACGACAGGGCGTCAAAGACGATTCATTACGATCCCTGTCTGTTACTCGAGCCAACATTACCGCGACTTTCGACCCTTTTATAAAATTACAGCAAATTTTCCCTGATAGAGGTACAAATTCCCCGAGTTTTTCCTGAGTTTTTCCAGACTACTCAAAATCCCTGAGAATTCCCGGTTTTCCCGGTTTTCCCGGTTGGTATACCCCCTGAAAATACTACAAAGGAACAGTACAAACAAGAAGAAACACTGCTCGTACAAGCATAGACCTGGAAAGTGCCACTATACCTGTACGTATGCGAAGGCTGATTTGTAGCAGTGAGATGTTATTACGAATTGAACATTTCAAATCTCACAAAGTGCCGGCCAGATCTTTTATATCGAAGCATATATACTATGCCGATGAAATGAACTCGTTCAATCAATTTCACATTTTGTATTCCTTGAAGCCCTAGCAACTTGTTCAACTTAACTTATTAACTATCTTGTATTTGATAGAGAATCGAAAAAGTAAAAGGTAGTTACTTACATTTTACTTCGCCAACTACATTTCTATGCGCGCCGCCAATCGCCCACTGTTATGGTTGGCGTCTGGCACCACGTGCAGAAAGGGATTTCACCCGACCTTCTCTCACCATGCCTCGTCGAAATGAGGGTGACTGCTCCTGCTACGGTTGGCGTCCCGCACCACGTGCAGAAAGGAATTTCTCTCACCCAACCTTCACACACCTTGCCTCGTCGAAATGAAGCGTGACTTCTTAATTCGTCATGACCATTTCGAGTGTCTGCCGGTCTGGCGGAAGCCCCGCAGTGTTTACAGGCCTCTTTTTTGTGTCTGTGTGTGTGTAGTGTGTGTGTGTGTGTGTGTGTGTGTGTGTGTGTGTGTGTGTGTGTGTGTGTGTGTGTGTGTTTGTGTTTGTGTTTGTGTGTGTGCGCGCGCGCTACTTTAGAGGGACCCTTTCCTCGAACGGCCAAAGTCTACAGAACTTTCACGAACCAGCAACGCGCAAAAGAGACGGACAAGCGTCAACAATTCCAGGAGGCGGGACGGCCTCCTCCTTGCAGCAGACTCGGTATAACCAGAGGAGGAGGGGCCGGTCACGTGACGTCGACGGAAGCAAGATCCCTCCCACGATTGTAGAGAGCCTATTTAAGGGGCCCCGAAATCTACTTTTGATCACTTCATTCGCTCCTCATCATCATCTACCTTTGAATAAACCGTGCAAGTTTCGCACGAGAAATCGTCTCGTCCTTGCCCGGTCGCCATGGTCTACCGGATGCCTGCAGCCCGCCGACAACGCCACGCTACCCAATAAGTAACGTCGATCGAGCTTCGATAGGTAGGCGCCGCTACAACTCGGCAGCAGTACGATACGCTACCCTGGAGTACGCAACACCACCCAAACTAACGAGGCGACGCTGCTGCTGCTGATCGCCGGATATTGCGGCCATATAGGAAAGAACACTTTCTGCTTTCCAGCAGGGAGCACGGTCCACACGTGTTGGGCGTTAACTCGAAGCAGAGGAAACGCAGTAAAACTTGAAAATAATCCAACCTCTAAGCTGCATAAAGTCGTACGACCGTTCGACAAATCCCCCTTTCACGATTTTTGTACGCCTGCACGCACACCGACCGCTCCGAAGTGTCTGGTATATAGTTCGCCGATGACAAGGTTGTTCCAGTGTCTCTGTCGCTTGTGTAATATTTGAACGTCACAACTTACCCTCGTATTTTGAAATGCCCATTCATTCAACACCCTGCCTCGACTCAGCTATGACGACGATGGTGGTTATGATTTATTGGCATCCTCATCGAAACGGGGCGGCGACGAATAGTCTCCTAGCCAGCTTGAGCTAAACAAGTAATCTATATATATTTATGTGTCTAGCATTTTGTCTATGCCTCTTTAATCTTCTCTCTCTTCTTTAAAACCTCTATATGTATCTTGTACAGTTACCTATGCCTGTAACGGATCTGGTACTATCAATTTCTCCCTTGATTTTTTCCCCACCAATACTCTAACCGTACCTTGCTTATCTCGACGGCTGGCCGGTTAATGCTTTTATCCGCTTTAGGTGCAAGTGCTTCTGTAAAATGCAGGTCACCTAGGGGTCTCTCCGGGTGAAGAATACCTTCGCATACCCTTAGCATGTGCTGAGTGATCTCCGGATTTTTCCTGCAGCGTACACATGCCCAATCTTGTTGCCAACATTTGCTTCGGTATGTTTTTTTGTCCTCGGGCAACCAGGTCAAGCCTCAAATAGCAAGACACTGCCCTTTATGTTGTTGCACAGATTTTCACTAAGAAAGTGAACCGTAGCGCCGCCCCGCGACAGAAATAGTCACTGTGTTTCTCGCACACTCCGCAGCAGTTCTTGGAAAGCATAGTGTCTTCTTCACTCGAGGGACGGCGCTGTGCTCAAATCGGTGTTCAAATGCGATCCTAATGAAACACAGAGCGCTATGGGGATACAATAGATAAGAGTTTCACCGGGGCATGTGGAAACGTGTAATGGTTCCAGGACTTACATTTGGGAATGCGGTTGTTTGCTTCAAATCATGGGTACAATCAGGACTCGATGGCAACCAAAGGTCAGTCGGACGCCTCGCATTGGGCGCTCACGGGACGACTACGAATGAAGCTGTGCAGGGTGATATGGCTGGACTAGTTTTGAAGTGAGGGAAGCTCGCAGTAACATTGAATATGAAGAACGACTGATGAATATGGAAGAAAGTAAACGGGCTGGGAGAGTGTTCAGGTATCTGTACAGGAAAAAACATTGATTCACAGTGGAGGAAAAGAACTAGGAAGCTTACCAGCAAGTATGCGGCCTGTATGGTGAGCAACACAGCAACAAAAGACGTCAAGCGGAAAGTCAGAGGGGCTGCGATAATCTCATGGGTGGCGGCAATCGAAAAGAAACCTGTCGAGTAACTACTTAAAAAAAACGAAATCAGGAAAATAAACTGTTTATGATAACTCAAAGGGAAGCTCGATCGTTACTTTCCGAAGCGAGATCAGGATTCATTAGAACACGCACTTATAAACCGAGATATAAAGAAGAAGGAAGAAGAAGCACGTGCATGCTGCGGTAAAGATAGGTAAACGATGTCTTTTTTGTATTTCTTTCACATTGCGTTTATCGTCTTCAAAGAGTTTCGTTTAGCTACCTCCTGCCGCCCGATTCTTGGCCTATCCCCCTAGTGGGTGCGAGCCATAACAGAGGTTCATCATCATCGTCACCACAATCATCATCATTCGATGGCGCACGTTTTATTAGGATATGAAGATATCTGCCAAGCGGTCGATTTAAGCAGCACTTTAAGCCCTTGGGTTCAGCGAGAGCAGGGGCAAAGTAAACATCTCCGCAGTAGAGATTAGTAAGAGGCGATTGGGAAGATCGGCGGAAGTATAGGGAAACGACAAACGGAGGCGTACAAGAACAAAGTTCACAATAGGTGTTCAGAAACATTGGTTATGGGATGCCAGCGTTCTTGTTTCCTTTCCTTTTTTTCTTTTTTAACATAGGTAGGAAGTTAGGCAATATAATAGCAAGATCTTGGTCCTGCAACCAACTGCCCCGTTCCAAAGGGGCGGTTGGTTCATAACATCTATCCATCCATGGTAATTGGTGAAGGGAAAGAAGAGCTTCGAGTCGAGTCATATAATTACATGGAAGAAAGATTCGTTGTAATCAATAAAAAGAAAAAGAAATCGGCCGCCATGACGGTTGCATTTCGATAGAAGCGAAATGCGAAAACGCCTGCGTACTTAGATTTATGTGCACGTTAAAGAACCCCAGGTGGTCCAAATTTCTGGAGGTCCCCACTGCGGCGTGCCTAATCAGATCGTGGTTTTCGCACGTAAAACCCCATAATTTTTTTTAAAATGTTCGGCAATGAGAGTAGCTTTTGAATAGACGGCATGCATGCTGTTTTCGTACAATATCTTGAGCGTGAATACACTTCTTTAGTCGCTTATCGATATGCGGGCGCAGCGACTATTGCTTCAGTCACAAAATAACGTCTATAATTTTATCTCGTCGAGGCGGCTTGCTATCATAGCCCTTTTTCCTGCTTTTCCTAACCGGATGAACTTTTCATCACCAGTCAGACGTCGCGCGAGCGGTCCACACACGCACACGCACGCACGCACGCACGCACGCACGCACGCACGCACGCACGCACGCACGCACACACACACACACACACACACACACACACACACACGCACGCACGCACGCACACCCACAAACACTATTTTTCTGCGTGCTGAAAATTATCTCTCTCTCTCTCTCCCTTTCCTTATACTATCGTTGTAATGTATCTCCATATATAAAGCTTATAACGATCGATTTCGCCTTAAGTATTGACTGACCCGTCTTTGAACAGCATACGTGATCGTCACAGCAGGCAAGCTATACAAGAAAGCGGTTAACACTTTATGAAATACGCGTAATAATGTAGAGTGGCCATTAGGGGCTCAGCAGCATGCCCCTAAATGTCCACTTAAAAACATTCAACTTTAAGTGGACGTTATAGGACATGCTGTTGAGCATGCCCTATAATTTTTGTCCTATAATAGTTGTTTCCTCCTACGGCATTCCTCCAAATGATGGCAATTAATTCTATCGCAGGG
Source organism: Dermacentor variabilis (assembly GCF_050947875.1). Classification (NCBI taxonomy): domain Eukaryota; kingdom Metazoa; phylum Arthropoda; class Arachnida; order Ixodida; family Ixodidae; genus Dermacentor; species Dermacentor variabilis. The sequence goes on from NC_134569.1 coordinate 102,402,066, forward strand.
ATGCTTAAAACGCCACGAGCAAAATTATGCCCGCCACCACCTTCAAGCAAAATTTTCTACGTTCCTGACTATAGTGACAGCATCGATTATCGATCGCTTCTTATCGTACTGCGCGGCGTATACCGCACGGCCGTATAATGACGAAGAACATCGCCATCTACGCAATACTGTGCTTTCTTCAAAGTATAGATAGAACACGCACACTTTGCACTAGCTTGAAAGGGAACGCTTAATCTGTGTTCTAGCAGCGATTATAAATTGTAGTTTATGATAACACGGTGCAGCGAGGCGGGACGAGGGCAGAGAAGAAATTCTTTACACACACAGCGCTAGCCAATTTCTGCTATAAATTATAGGCTTAAACTTTAGCGAAGCTTTCGTGACTGTCGATTATAGTCTTAATAGGGTGTCCCAGCTAAAGTTACCCCAAGCTGGTAAAGCAGAGAAAAAAACATTAAAAATAAACCGGTGCAAGATGCAATTGTAAGACCTATAGTGTCCAGTCGTCAGACTCCTGACGACCAAATACCTAGGTTTTACAATCGTATCTTGCACCGTAACATTGTTTGCCTTATTTTCCCTGGAACAGCTTGGCTAATGTTAGTTGGGACACACTGTATCAGAACTCTGCAAACTATAGTAAATTTCAGGTATAATGTGAAAAAAAATGTTAATTTCAGTAAGGATTTAATTTCCACGATTCTTACAAATTGTCTGCAGTCTGCGAGTATAACTCTTATTGCGCATTGAAATTATACGCATACTTTGAAATAAATATCCTCCTACTTACAGTTAAATTTGGCCACCCACGAGTCACAACGAAACCTCAGTTTGGGACTGAAACGCATGCAAAATATAAACTGACAAATATAGAAATTTAAATTGACATTTTCAGTGTTACGATACGTACAGTGTGCGCTTAGTCGGGACGCGTCTTCTTGAGAAGAGCACGTATCAGAAAGAAATCCACCCGAAGATCTTCATCTTCATTATTTATATGGGGCTATGTATTCTCGATCTATCGAACCCTTTCTGGAATATTTTCACTTTGGCGTGACGCTGCACCCAATGCGACGCGATTTGAGCGACGGGCATCCTGTCCAATATATATATATATATATATATATATGGGATGCGAAAGTAATTCAGGCGGTGGTATATAGGTACGCCGTTCCTCTAATTGCATCCGCTTCCATCGCCTTATGGGGAACTCTGACATCCTTAACATTGATGCAAAAAATTCGATACCGGTGTTGCACAGTGATCCATCTGGGCAGGTCTTCTGGCTGGCGACAAGTCCCGCAAAGAGTGCAAGGACGCAGATTGCAGTTGGCATTCCCATTCGATTGCAAAGGCGAAACTGAAAGCTTGGCTGTCCCTCCCATACATGAACGTGAAGGCCAAGGTCTGTATACCTATCGGTGCAGTCCCGTGCCCGCGAAGTCTATGATAGCGGACCTGATATCCCAAGCATGAGGCTTTGTTCACTCAACTTGAAAGGCACGTAGGTGGCGGCTAAGCTGTTGAAAAAGCGGAATGAAGACGAAAACAATGGAAAACAGCGTTGTTACCGTATTGTAACTCTGTGATGTTTGTGCCAAAATACAGATTTGGTAGCAAAGCATTCGTGCTGTCGATTTCGTGTCTAGTAAAAATTCGTCAGGGAATAGATCGTTTATACGGGAAAGGCAGAGAGGCCAGCCGTGCCTGAAGTATACGAGTCTGCCTAAAGGGTGTAATTTTGTAATTACGCCAATGAAATTCCGACATTTCCTAGGACGCAACGTCGGTAACTCCACCGTCGATAAGGGCGTTTCTACACGCAAAGTAAAGCTATGCTGACGGGTGTAAGGGGTTGTGTTAGAGGTGTACAAGAAAACACACTCAATGCTAAAAGTTTCATTAGTGTGCGCTTGTTCCTCAGGAATGTTTTGCTTGTCTATACGTCGGCTATTACGAAATGAATTACAGTCGTCAGCACAGTGCCGAGCCTGGATATTTTTGCCTCTTACATACCCAGTGCGGAGGCACCACAACTAAAATTCGCGCACAAACACAAAGTGTTCTATTCTTTGTTAGACACTAAAACGGTATCTTTGTTTTGCTTTCAGTCCACTTAATTTGCATATTTCGAGGTAGAAGTAAGGTTGAGTCATACAAAGAAGGCGAATTTTATCTTTATCGATTGCAACCAATGATCTTCAAATATGATGCACACTGAACATATGAGGAACAATGATGTTCAATGATGCACACATGTTCAGATACGGAACATGAGCAAATACTGTCCACTTTGCTGTGGTTGATATTCTGCGTTCATGCGATTTGGCGTAGAACAAAGGGCACTGACATACATAATGACCACGAAACCATTGTTCGGAACTGGCGTTGAGTTGCACGAAAAAGTTTATCAGTTTGCATCGGTTGCGACTGATTATACCATCAGTAAGCAGGAATGGCCCGAGCGCCTTGTGCGACACCTTTTTCTTCCCATTCTACTACAAACGTACCTTCTCCACGCACTTACAGCCTCCGCATGTCTGATATCTTGTCCGCGCTTAAGCTCGCGCGGCGGCAGTTGAGATGTGTGTTTGGTAAGCCCAAAGTTTCGTTTATGAAGACTTTTTGTGACACCGAACAACCACACGCCGGAAACGAATGAAAGTAGTAGCGTGAATCACAGGATTATACTCAACTTTATAATTCAGATTGCCGCTACGTAAATGATATCTCAAATGCGAAGGCTTGGTGTTTCTCGGCGAATGCTTCACGAAAATTGGGCGGCGGGTACCTTGGTACTCCAAGGCACGCGCGAAAGCCCTTCCTTGTGGCAGGCACCGCGGTCTGGGTTGCACACGGTGCCGTGCGGGCAGCAGTGCACGTTGTCGTCGCAACAAACGGCGTCCTTCAGCGGGCAGCAGCTGTACGATCCGCTAGGCGCCACGCAACACGTGTAGCCGTCGGGGCAATGAGACCTGCCGTCGCTGCACGGCACCACAGTCACTTGGCGTGGCGCACTTGTCCGCTTCTTTCCGTACTGCTTCGCGGGAGTCAGCCTGAGCGTTCTGGTTTCCGGCGCGTAGACCTCGTTGTGGGTGCACCGTCCAGCTGCGAGGTCGCACGTTCTTCCTTTGGGACAGCAGTGTTCTCCGTCAGCGCAGCACACGGCGTCCCGGGACGGACAGCAGCTGTGGTTGGTGACGTTGCCCAGCGTCATCGTGCAACACGTGTGGCCGGCGGGACAGACCGCTTCGCCCGGCAGACCGCAGTCGACGTAGTGGTACCTCGGTTCGCGGTGGACGTTGCCAAGCGCCTGCGACAGGAACGTCGCGTGAGCCACTTCCGTCCGGGGCGGAGTGCACGCATCGGTTTCGTTGTCGCACGTGTAACCCGACGGACAGCAGTGTTCCCGGTCCGGACAGCAGACGGCGTTGGGGAGCGGGCAGCATGTGTACTTTTGGCCGCGTAGCTTACAGCACGTGCCATCTGATGTTGGTAGAAAAGGTAAAAAAAAAAAAAATCGAGAAGGGTGGGTTAGTTAGCTGTGTTAGAATTGGTGTTCATGTTTCTTGAGTGACAATTCGCGAGAAATATTTGCATCTGCAAGTTATGTTTTGTGGCGGAAGAAACTTGAACATCAACCTATTATGCACCGACTCGCCAAACTGGCAAGAAGCTTTCCTCTTCTGCGCTCTATTTAGCTGTGATCGGTGAGTTGCAGAAAGTCTCCTGGTGATTTGAATGTGCCAAGAGGATTAAGTTTCATGTGTGCGCCACAACTAGATAACACCAGTTCAATTGCAGATATTTATAAAGGCCGCTCCGAATTACTCGATTATGTTAGGTTTAATTAAGATTTGATATATCCTCCTGGCACAAAGTGTCCCTGTGAGAGAGGCACACTAAAGGAGTGCATCATTTTCAAGCTTTCTGCTGTGAAGGCCGCGTTGGTACGCTTAAAAAAGTTGTTCCAGTGCTCCCCGATTAAGAAACAATGAAACTAAAAATAATGTGTCTTATTTTATTCTCTAGAAGTTACACCCCTGATAAACCTTTCTTTTTCTGTCGTTCCGAATTCACAATAACTGAGAAAATGGATGCTGCATATAGGGAACAACGGTATATACGCGGACTTCGGTTCTATAGTGAACGTAGTAGAATTCCCGAGTCCATGTTGCTTTGCACATGTAGGTGGGTTATCTGAATTGCCTCGCCAGACGATTTGGTAGCTCTTCGATAGACGACGTTCATCAATGGCGCGTCTAGCGTCTAGCGTCTCTCGAGGTTTCCACGGAGTCAGTGAATCATGTGAGAAGTTCCGTAGAATAGGAAAAATATTGAACCTGAGCAAGATTGGTACGTTAGACCTCTCGAACGCCAAATATGTGAGATACAACGGAGAGCATAAGAGGTTTGGTATGAGCGAAAAACGACGTGAAAAGCAGACCCTATAGTGCCTATTCCGGCAGATTTCTACTCTAGGCGTCGAGTATAGAAAGTCAGTGACAAGCGATATATTATGACACCAGGTCCCCGGGAAGTCAGCTAGGCGAGGGGCCGAGGTTGCTTTTTTTGTTTTGTTAATTACACAAAGATGCGACCTCCTTTTTGTTTGCGCTTGCGGCAGGCCGTACATGGTGCTTATTACCTTCTTCATGGAATAATTCAAACTACAGTCAGGAGCGGCCGCTCGTACATGCGTCTTCCCCCCCGCTTTTCGTACTGTTTGCACCACAAAAGATTAACATGTTGTAAGCTCACTAATCAAAACTGCGAACTCCAAGCGAGTGCGCACGCGACACGGACATGACGTTGCAAGATTATTTAGCGAGTCTTGCGATGTATTCCTGGCCACCGGGTGTTTGCTGTGCACAGGTAGTGTGGTCTAGCTTTATCACTGTCCAGAACACTGGGTGCCCGCCCGGCTGCAGAGGCAGAATGCCGGCTCGAATTAGTCGGCACAGAGCGGTGCGAAAGAACGAGGGCAAGAACAAGAAAATCACAGGACGTATGCACCAACTATACAACAAATACCGGTTATTCAGAAGATTACTGGCCACCGTACCAGTCTTTTCTTTTTTCTTTGTTTCCTTGAGCACAGAAGGCATTTTCGGTACCAGCTGATTGCGTGCTAATTGCTTAACAGCTGTTTTGAGACAAAGCAGTTGGGCGTACCGACGTTCGTTTTGCAGGGTATATTTTATATAGGAGAGGCGGGGGGGGGCAGGGACAAACCTGGGCGAGGTGGTTATTTGTATCGTATCAATGCAGCAGCTGCAAATATGAGTAGACCTTCGATCGCTTGTATCGTGGTGAGATCGTTTCGTGCGCACAAGCTTTCTCATTTAATACACACATGCTTCACAGCGGTGTTCTCACGTGCGATTTCTTCAGTTCGTACTTACTCTAGGACTATGATCCTTCTCAGTTGAGTTAATACACGGGCGTGAGTCATATCGGCGATTGTCGATCTGTTCTTGTTTACGTCGTCATACTCTTTTAACACGAACTTTGTATACAACTATGTACTTAAACCAGCCAAAATTTGTTCTCCCATTTACCAAGGCCATAAAAAAAAAAATAACTCCAACGATAAGAGAGACTAGTAAAAAAAAAACGAAGAAGGGAGTGTGAGGGGTATCCAAGGCTATGAAAAAATACCATTTGTATAGTATATAGATACGCGATGACATACCTGGATGTCTGAATAAGTACACCCAGGCACTTTAGTTCCCATTCTATACTTCCATTTTTGGATTACTAGTTATTGGTTTAGTTAAGGCACATTCCTTTGAATATGCAATAACTAATTTTTACACCGTTCTAAGTCATTCTGCACGGCCGGGAGGCACGCAAATTAGGCTCTCTCACGCACTGTCCTGAAAGCGCCAAGGAAACACGACAGATTTGTCCTTCCCTCTGTCGAGCGCAGTATCGAGACGAGTATTGAGCTCAGCTGGCGAGGTTTCTATCTTTTGTTCTCAGTACGGAGACAACAAAGACAACTTCGCGCATTAATTCTGCGCTATAGCTGATCACCGCGGGCGAAAGTGCATGCTTGATGAACCTGTTGCGTCGAAACGCAAGGAGTGCGTTGCCCATACCAATGAGCTACAGCGGAGGGAACAGGCGGCCATTCTGTCCTTTCACCTTCATTCTGAATGTGCTTGCAACAAGCAAATGTACAGTCTTTTCCTTTAAGAAGATAAAAGTGAGTGCACTCGTAAGTGAATCTGAAACGCGACAAACCGTGCGCAGGACCTTTTCCGTACATATATGGCGGCACAGCGGCGAGAAGTGTCCGTCAAGCACACACGTGCTTGCAATTGTGGCGTTCTGGCACACCAACACTATAGTCGCAGCTCAGAATGTGTCAGACTAACGCGCTCGCATTGTCACGTTCCAGTTGTTGGAGACAACCGTTACCGAGTGCCCTGTCTGCGATCCATATATATATATATATATATATATATATATGCCGCGCTTGTGTCCGCTTGCGTCATCCATGTTTTCTATTGCGTTTGAACGCTCTTGTCCATCTATATGCTGCCCCATTAAAACTGTGCAATACAGTGGAAACTATATACAAATGGCAAGGGTTCTCGATTGGCCAGCTCACAGCCGTCGACTGTGACAACTTGCACGCATGCGTCCGCGGGAACCGTACACGCCGAAACCGTCTAGCCATATACTATGCTATACTTTCCACAATGCCGAGCAGAGCTATTCGATCACTTTTAAAAAATGTGCGGCCACGTGATCATCGTCGCAAAGCGTATATTTCTTGGTCGTTTGAGGACTATGCTGCTCACTTTTCCCTCTTAATATGCATGCACCGAGACGTACGATATGGTACAATACTACATAGATTACCAGCGTTGCACAGAGATCCATCTGGGCAGGTCTTCTGGCTAGCGGCGACGAGACCCGCGAGAAGCACGAAGACGTACATCGCGGGCACCATTTCTTCGGACTGCTATAATGCCAGCTGAACATGCATGCCTCGGGTGGTGGTGCGCGCCTCCTCGCTTATTTCTCCCTCTCTGTTGCTTGAACTCGAACCCGGCGGAGATTATCGTCCCGTGCCCGCGAGACCTCCGATAGCGAATGTGATAGCCGAGCCATATAGCCTTGTGGCGTGTTAGCTTCGGTCGAGAAACGCGTCTCTGGTCACCGCAGGGACGGAGCAAGATACGAATACGTCACCCTATCTTGTTATATTTTGCTTTAGTTTTGTACAGCGCAAGTTGACGCTCTTTTTCGGCGGCTCTCGTTGTGTACACAGTCATGGGGGGGGGCACCGCCGACCCGCAGCATTTGCTGGTTTAAAGTACGTAATTCACCCAGTTTGGTGCGGAATGAAAGTGTTGATGTTTCGTTCACTACCTTCTAAGTAAAAAAAAAAAAAAATGCTCTGGAAATTGTGCCCATTTGAATTCCGCGCATTTTTCCACTGGTGAAGCGACAAAGTTGACATCTTGTGTGGCCTAGCTGTTGCAGCACCCACATTTGAATTCTGGATCACATTGTAGGGGGGGGGGGGGAAATTAACCTTACGAGGATCCAACGCATTATTTGGAATTCATGTAAAGCAGCTAGAGAGCTTTCGTGAAACGGGCAATAAGTGCGATACAAATATAAATGCGACGCGGATAATCGATTTTCATCCAGTGCAACACGTAATATCGTACAATGTTTATATGTTTGTACCGCACCGGCCATAAGTTAATGCTATTTATGTTTAGGTAGTGCACTGATCGCAAGCGATGCCGTAATGCAAACACCGATACAGGCGGGTATACGTGCGCACTAGCTGTTAGACGTCGATGCAGCGATATGTCGCAAGGACGAAGGTTTTGCATGATGCTTATTATCGAGGGAAGAATAGTAATGAGCGGTGTATTCAGAGAAGTGCGACACATACTATCTAAACACATTTTGTGCAACAGTGACGCACACCCAGCGACCCAAGAATACAGGGCAGCCCAAATATATGAAATTTAAGATATAAGATGCCGTGCAATACTATTATACGCAATTCCATTAATAGAAATTTGTGCTTCAGATCGAGAGAGCTTTATGCCGACACTGTATGTACAGATTTTATGTCGTATTTTATTGATTCATCACGCAGAACGAACATGCGCTCACTGACACTATATTTTGCCCGTCAAAGTTTCGTATATAAGTCGGAGCATCTGGTGCGTACGTGTACACTGGCCCGACAGTGGATTAGGCCAAACATAAGAAATATTTCGAAATCAAAGAATCAGTATACGTGAGCATTTATGTCGTGAATTATTGTTTGATTACGTAGAACTGAGGTGTGCACGCTGACCGGCACTACAAATAAAGCTTAATTTTAAAATTGTTAGCTCGTGGATCCACTTTGCCCACCTATAATAACCCAGTAAATACTGCTAATATTTTTGTGCCAGAACGTGTTGCTGGGCTATTTGCTTTCCCGCGGGGCGCCTTGTGATCGCCTCGGTCTCCTTGCTGGTCCGTCGTGTTCTCTGGTGCTATTTGCGCCATCGTGCGCCATTTCTGCGTTGTGTACTATACTATAGTATATGTGACAAACCCAAAGGTGGATGCAGAAAGCTAACCGTATCACCAACGCCTACGAAAAGGAAAGGGGAAAAAAGGCGGGGGGGGGGGGGATGACTCAAATCCACGCTGTGAAGGTGGTTGGCCAGCGAAGCTGTGGTATCACCCGATCCGATAGACCAATGTGACTTAGCCTTGAACTGGGTCCAGCCGAGCTTGAGCATGACGCCGTTGTACATGTTGACGTTGCCTTTTCTTTCTTTGCTCATCTTGTTCACGCTGCTCTTCCGGAGTCCTAACTATGCGTGGCTGTTGCCTAGCATTATCGGAACACAAATGACATCAGTTGCTAGGCAGGTTCTTCTTTTACATACGAAAGTGTAGTTACGTCCCTCCCTGCTTCGTATGCTAATTGCCGCTTCCCGGCAACTGCAGCTTATGCAACCGTAATCTTTACCGGGAAACGCTATGCGCGAAGGCAAGCTTTCTGGTTCTTCTTTCCCCGCACGGCCGGCGCCAGCACTGCCCCGGATGCGAGCGCCATCTGGTGACGCTACAAGGAACCCAGCGGCGCACGCCTCCCGCTGCGATTGGTTGAGTTTTTGCCCACGGACACGGCAAATGCATTCGAGGAGTAGAGGTATTGGCCTCGAGCTCCACCACTTGAAAAGCTGGCGCCACCGTCGGCGTGACGTGCTAGGAGGGATCACGAGGACATAGCGGCCGCGTCGGCTGCTTCGGGCGCGCCGAAGCGAGCTGAAAACGAGTTTAAATTCCCTCGTACGCTGCGGTCCTCATTTATTGGTGAAATTTTCCCGCTTCGAGTGTCTTCTTTACAACGCTTGAAAGCACTACAATAGGTAGTGACCGCCTTTGAAGGCGCGCAACATGGTAGGCTACTGCTCGGTGCCGCAGGGCCGGACGCGCGTAACGGAGGCCGGTGTCAGTCACACGTAGCCGCAGGACAAGAAGCTGCGTGAAGCTTGGCTCGCGAAACATAAAACCGGCAAACAGTCATCGGCTACAACTCGGGTATGCAGCAAGCACAGACGCGAGGAAGATTTCTGCTACGGCGCCCGGTCTGCGATGTTCTGAAAACGCGCACTGAGACGCCGGTTTGGTCTATGAACTTGTCGATGCTATAGATACTGGCAAGTTCAGTGGAGTGGAAAGGCAGCGGTAAGAAGCACATTTAAAAAAAGCATGGCATATGGTTATCTTTGTGTTATGAATTAATGCACTGGAATACTAAATAGGAGCGGCGGGAAATTGCACGCTCAGAACACCGATAAACATACAGTGCGACGCAACTCGAGAAATAATATTGAAAAGTCAAAGAATCTGGAAGAAAAAAAGATTGAATCGTCGCGACGGCAGATCATCATTTGAGCCATGTAGGCATCGAAGTCTCTACAATGAAATTATTTTTTAACAGCTCTGATAGCGCCCACGCAACAATGGTTGCTTGTATACTGTCAAATGCTCATATTCTGCGGCCTAAAGCTCATGGCACGGTGCGAAAACGCGCGCGCGGAGAAAGCGAAACAGTGCGCGGACAAGCATGCAGACGCGCAGTCGGTCGCTGCGAATCTGCGCGATCGCTGCATTGAGGCTTCGTTCTATTACGCTCCATTTGGTTATACAAACACTATAAGAACATATTTCACATAGTTTGCTCTCAGCGTTTACCTGTACCTTTCACGCAAGAAGGCGGTTCGGGAGACTCCACCGCGGTGACCGCGCGCAGTGGCGTTCACTGTACGTATTCGGTAAAGAGATAGCGTCTGTAAACGATTGTGTGCTTTCAGTTTGCCCAAGATTATTATTCTCTTCTCTCGTTTCGAAAGTACTTGCAGAAATGTCCGGGAGAGCTGGCGCGTGGTGTTTTCAGTGAGCGCTGACAGCAAAACCTATGAGGAGCGCGCCGCGTGATCCCTCATACTACGCCAGCGAGGCGCTTCCGATAGATGGCGACTCCGTAACTCCTCGACGCCAATACAACTTCGGTGTAAAAGAATATGAAATCGGGCCGGCTATATAGGGAACGCAGCCACATTGGGATACGTGAAACGCCTTGTGCGTGCCTCTGATGGTGTAACAAAATACTCAAGTGACATTTATCCACGCATTACAAAACTTACATGCTTAACTATAATGATACAGATAGTGGCGGTCCTATACAGTTTAGTCTTGTAACTGTGCTCGGTCCCTATTCGTAGTGGGCTCGCCGTGGTCAGAGGTGGTGGGTGGGGATTGGCGCATCCCTGTTGCGATGCCCGAATCTCTCCACGCCGTTGCTGGACCTATGTGACGAACGCGGGGGCGCCATAGCCGAGCAACTGCCAAACTTCTGCAACAAATTGCACACTTGTAGGCCTTGTAACTACTAACGAGCACAGGTTTGAGTTTGGTGGATTATGCCTACTATACGTGGCAGAGTGGGCTGTCTCAAACGCGACCACTTCCGCTCGCCTCGGCAAAAAGTGCTACTGAGCGAGAGGATCAATTTAGCGGCGACTGCGTCACGCGTGGCGCGACAACGGCGCCATCTGTGCAGGCGAAACATACTTGATTGATTACTTGAAGTAATGTTTTCCCCCCTTTACATGACGATACCAAAGTAAAGCGCGTGGGTAGCATGGTTACAAAGGTATAAGCGATATTAGTACTACACGTTTTCGTTACATGCGGTTTTAGCAAGCAACTTCCCTATATGCTGACCGAAATGAAAGACGTTCCACGTCAAAATGCGCAAGCGGGAACAGGAGTCCGCCTTGAAGCGAAGCTTTCTTTGCCTAACAAGCCGTTGCTCTGCATGGGCCGTCGGTCGGCCATCGGTTTGTCGTCCGATAGGCACGCGAGCCAGGCTGAAGCAAACCGGCTTGCATATGCCGGGTGTTTCAGCGAACACTTCAAAGAAATCCAGTGCCCTTCCACTATGTGAAGAAGGATAACCAGCAAAGCTGTGAATGTGGGCCCCTTATTGGCGAACTGCACCTCAGCCGCGGGTCGGCCCGGTATGGCCCACGTATGGGAGTGCTTAACGCCTGCTTCACACACGCAGCGGGTCGGCTCGGCATTTCACTATCTTCGCGGTCGGCCCACGTATGGGGAGTGCTTACCGCCGCGGGTCCACCCGACATTGCACTATCTTAGGGATTGGCCCAGGCATGAAATATTGTTGGTCTATGTCCACAGTGACAAGACCTGCCAGAACCTAGCCATAAACAGCTTCGCTGTAAAAGAATGTTTAAAGGTTGCCTGTGACAGATAGCACAATTCTGTGGTTCATGAGCTGGTCTACTCGAAGACGCGCACATTACTTGCACAAAAAAATTGAAATGCATAGTCGACTAATATTCACTAAGTAAGTTTTTAGCTAATTACTTTATGGCTCATATTGCAACTTACGAAGTCTAGCCATGGACTCGTTTGCAAGGCGAATCCACTTAGAAGGAATATTCAGGATGTCACCAGTTCCGAGAAAATCGTAGTGCCGCAAGATGGGCTCCACGGCGATGACCGCTATACGAGTAGCGCGCCGTCGTTTGTTCACCGATGACGCCATCGATAAGGCATGCGGCGAGCGCGTCCACCGGTACTATATATGGAAACAGCTCAGTGGCTATGGTGTTGGGCTGCTGAGCACGAGGTCGCGGGATCGAATCCCGGCCACGGCGGCCGCATTTCGATGGGGGCGAAATGCGAAAACACCCGTGTGCTTAGATTTAGGTGCACGTTAAAGAACCCCAGGTGGTCAAAATTTCCGGAGTCCTCCACTACGGCGTGCCTCATAATCAGAAAGTGGTTTTGGCACGTAAAACCCCAAATATTATTATCATATATGGAAACAAAAGCGCTGCATGGGCGGAGGTCTGTCTGCGGCCGCTACTCTCTAACAAATGTACACCTTTTGGGTCGTATCTTGCCACATAACGATAATCAGCTGTCTTGCTTGTGTTTCCTTTCTTAAAAACGCCGCGCTCGCTACTGTCCTGTCGAGACTGCTCTGTCATGCCGAAAACGCGCATGCCGTTCGTGACTTGGAAGTACCGGGCTCGCAGCGTTAAAGGAAATGCGGACACGACAGATGGCGATTATTGTTGTGTGGCAAGATACGACCTAAAGGGTGTAATTTTGTTTAAGGTTGTACTGTGAATCGCACCCAGGTGTCACCCACGCTCTGCCTCTCGCGACCTCTCTATTAGCGATGGAATCACGCCACTTCGCTCCGTTTGCAATGCGCCGCACTAGACCGATTGTCCGCGCCAGCCACGATACTTAGTGCTTATACTTTCTAGTATAAACCGTGCACCTAAATAATCATAATACAAAATACTGGCACGCGAACAGTGGCGTAGCTAGGTCGTCTGGCACCCGGGGCCCATAGGTCTACTGTCACTTCCCCCCCCCCCCCGGGTGTAGTCGAGGAAGGCGAGGATATCAACAATTTTCGGGTTTATTCAGACGTATATGACACGGCCCCCCTCCCTGGCCTCTTGCACCCGGGGCCCACGGCCCCCCCCCCCCCCCCCCGTTGCTACGCCACTGCACGCGAAATAAAAACACGTATAGAGCTGCGCTCAAATTTCGCATTAGGGAGTATCGTAATCGTTGAACTTTTTATGATCAACATCTCGTACGTAGAGTTACTACACGAGTCAGCTAATGTTTTCTGTCATGACGTTATGATAATGTCAATGACACCAGTTTCGGCCTTTTGAGACCATTGAAAGGGGCTATGACCATGACAGAGTTGTACAAATTGCGCTCGCATGCACTCTTTCCCACGTGCGCACACACACTCACAACCATGGACTAAAATTTAAGCCTAAAATCGCTGCCTTTAATCCCCTCATCGAAGCGACCACCATTTCGGCATGGATTGTGTGGCTTCAGGAAGTGCGGGACCGCTCCTGTCATCTCCTCCGAAACAGTCCGAAACCACACCAAAAGTCTTGCTCCGCTCGCTATAGAACCGAAGGGCTTAGCAAGGGTATCGCCGTTAAATTGTGCCTGCAATTCGTTCATCTGCGCAGTAAAATCAGCACGAACCAGAATGCCTGCAGAAACGATGGCGCAACGCTGGACCATCAAGATGCACATATGAAAACAAAATGCATGGCGACCATGACTAAGTTATTTCCGGGTCCTGCAATCGCTTCCGGTGCCAGCATATACAAAGCATGGCTTTCGAGATTGGCTTCCATTACTAACCAGTGAGCTGCTGCTGAGGGTGCAATTTCATTTCGTCACCAGACTGCTGTAGAGTTTCAAGTAGGATGTACAAAATTTAAACACAAATTTTCTACTGCACCAAATGTGCTCAAATTTTGCCAGCTTACTGTGGGATGCAAACAGTTTAACATGCAATACGTAATTCGAGCTCGAAAATTGGGTTATGGCCCCTTTTATGGGTCAAATTAGAATACTATAAGCATTTCGCACCTTTCATACCTTTTAAGTGTCATTCTTTTACGTGCGGGAAACACATAGTAGAGCTTCTATACCAATAAGAACATGTGTATCAGTACTTTGCAGTTATCCCAAAGGAATTCCCGTCTTTGGTGGCAGGCTTGCTGCAAGTCACTAGCATGCACAAGCTACCTATGACACACATGTACCAAACTGATAAGGATTGTTTGCGAAACCATTGGTGTGTACAAAGCTGCCTGCAACTGGATGACTACAACGTAAAAAGATCAACTCTTTCCGTACCATGGGGAAAATAGTTTTTTTGCAGGTTACGCCAGATATCTTTTCTGAAGGAGTTACTGCACTCAATATTTTATGCAATACACAAACAAAAATCCGAATGAATGCACTTTTCACGCATAAAAGCTTTATTAACGAAGTGTATGTCATAAAAAAGATATAAATTGCCAATCAAGATTGTGACATAAAATTCAACAAAGATCGTAAAGACATGTTTGTATCTACTAAGAAATGCAACAAAAACTATGAGATATAAAAAAATATATTGCTGTCTAAGGAGCACTATATATCACGAAAAATCAAAATTTTTCCTTCGACAGGTTTTTTACTAGAAAAATTAAAGCGCAAGCACTACAGTTTGGTGTGCCAGGCTGCGGCCGCCGATATTCCGGGCAGGCTTGCGTCATCGTCGCTCTGAGTCAAAGTCCGACGAATAGACAGCATCCTCAGACTAGCTGCTGCCCTATTCACCGATAAAGACACCCGTGTACTTAAATTTAGGTGCACGTTAAAGAACCCCAGGTGGTCCAAATTTCCGGAGTCCTCCACTACGGCGTGCCTCATAATCAGGAAGTGGTTTTGGCACATAAAACCCCATAATTTAATTTTTTTTAACCAATAAAGGCAGCCGCAAACGCAGCAGAATCATGAGATCTGCCATCTTTGGAAGCGCGCCACCGCTCCTCGAGGTAGCAATTTTTGCTTTCTACTTTGATGGTCGCGAAACTTCGGAGGGCGTTAAAATTTAACACCTTGCGCGGGAAAAGCGGACTGCTTAGAAAGCAAAAATATAGTTATCCTCCTTCATGTCCTATGGTGCAGTGTCCGTGAGCGGCACGGAAGGTCTCGAAAGCGGCGTTTCGAACCATCGATAGCGGGCGGCCATTTTTGCTTGCTACTTTGACGATCTTGAAAACTTCGGAGTGCGTTCAGAAATCTCCGCCTGGGGGAAAATAAGCTAACTGCTTAGAAAACAAAAGAATATTTCTCCTTCATGTCCGACAGCACAGTGTCTCGTTGGGCAGCGCGGAAAGTCTCGAAATCGGCGTATCAAATCATCGTTAGCAGGCTAACGATGCCCGATGGGCATGGTACGGAAAGAGTTAATCTGGAAATGTTTCTTGATAGCAAGTACTTCTGCAGCTGTCACATTCGTCATACTCAGTAACATTAGTGCATGAGCATTTATTTTATGTTTTGTGCTTGGTAACTTTTCTGCAAGAAATTCTTGCGTATCACTCCTTTTGGTAAAATTTATCATGGAACAATTAAGCATTCAAGGATGGCTATAGATATTACACTGTAGACGAGCACTGCAATTTTATTGTACAATGTCACATTAAACAGAGGTGAGAATAAATAAATCGAGATCATTGAACTGTGACAAGTTAAAGCTTTCATATTTCACATGTTGTTCTCATATGATGCACAGAACTGAGAGACACAAGGCACAGGAAGCTGCTGTATAATTATTGTGTCTCAGTGCTGTGCATCATATCAGAGCAACATGTGAAATATGAAAGCTTTAACTGGTCACAGTTGAATGGTCTTGATTTATTTATTATAAGAAAATACTAAGTTTAGGCGACATGATCACTGCTTTTTTAAAATGCTGCCCTGTAGGTTTGCCAGAATGCAAATGACATGAACAATTCGGTCAATTTTATCTTGAAGATCAGATGAAAGTGGCAGATTCAGAATGTTAAAAAACTTGAGCCTGTGAATCATTCGGTCCACGTGCATACGTACACTGTACACTGAATAGACTGCATCAGCTCTGTCAGAGTTTGAGCATTCTCCATTTGAAGGTGGAGGCTTGACCAGAATTTCATTTGGCTGTGATAAGCTAGCAGATTTAGCAGACGGTCTGTGAGGGAGAACATCTATGGGATCCAGTGGGGAGGCAACAGCTGTGAACTCATCTAATAAGCTACCTCTGTCACCCGCACTTCTCACAAATGTCAAGGCTCCATTTGGGGCAACTCCAAATAAAAACTTGGCTGAAAATATTCCTTTAGAACAGGTGTAAAAGTCTTGTATCTCCACCGGTGCAGGCTGTGCCACCCGAGCCTCTGTGCAGTCAATGATGATGTTGCAGTTTGGATAGTGCAACTTGAAGTACTCTGGCGCCTTGGAGAGCACATCAGCGCTATGTTGCCACTTTATCCACGAACGTGTTTTGTCAAACAGAGCATTCAGAACACTGAGAAAACACCTTGCTACTGTTGTGTGGTGGATACCAAACAGTGCTGCCAATGAACCGTACGAGAGTCCAGTTTTCAGCTTCATTAGAAAAAGGGTGAGACGGTCAGCTTTGGAGATGTCATGGAGGGTTCTTGTATTGGGAATGATGCTCATCAGAAGTGCGAACATGTTTGCAGTCACTGCACAGAGGCATTGCATAGATTTGTCATCTTGGTGCATAGACTGCGCTCCAACGAAGCATACTGATTTGAGATCTGGTCCCACCGCTGCATTATTAAATGTTACCAGCGGGCGACCACGAGATGCTGCTGCTGCTGACTGTGCTCCAGGGAGACCCACTGACTTGTGGTCTGGCCCCACTGTTGCATTACTGACTGCCATCAGTGAGCAACCATGTGATGCCGTTGACTGTGCTCCGGCAAAGCACAATGATTTTTGGTCTGTTCCTACCACTGCATTACTAACTGCCATCCGTGAGCGACAACGTGGTGGCGGTGGCGGTGCTGCAGCATAAGCTGTATGAGTCTGTGCAGACTGCACTGAAATGTATTTGCACCAAGTCTGTGTGGATGCATTTCTACCATCCGAGACACAGAAGAATGCAAAAGGCCGGCAAGGGAGCTCTCCAGGCTGCAAATATGTCACTGTGCCAATCTGAAACAAGAACAATTAACCATGACAGGTCACAGCATTGTTCAATCAGGCCACGCACAAACAACACCAAGTAGTGCAGGAATTTACATACATGCCGTGTTTTCACTCTACGAGGTACATCCAAATCTTTCAATGGCATCATGGTGCCAACCTGAAATCCATTAAATAAATGATCTTGAAAGTGCGCACCAATGTTTCATTGCAACTAGATGTTAACGAGTTAAACATCCATATGTGTACCTCACGAACTTCAAGTGATGTCATTGTTCCCATCTGAAACACAAGTAAACAATTGTGACATGCAAGTTTTATTTTCTGAGCTATGATCAATGATAAAAGCATTTACATACCTCACATGTTTCCACTTGATTTTTGCCATCAAATTCAATTGTAGGAGAACCTGGACTAGCAGTTGGCTGCAGGAGTAAAAAAGTAGAAGCTTTTGGTCAAATCAGGATTCCAAAATGCAAGAAATAAAGGAAACAAGTGAAAACATCTAAAACCCCAAACTGCCACCCAGACCGACATTACTAAATTGCAAGTCCTGATTCACTTAAAATCTCCATGTAAGCTCCATTCATTTATTTATTCGGCACATTCTTTTCTATGTTTAGTGCAAGCTAATTTTGATGATGTTTTGCCTCTTCTTTGTTATGCTCACATCTTTTCCTCTGCACACAGCTTGCAAGGGTTCCTTGTTGTCTCATGTACAAATTTTTTTACCCACACACTTTGCTATCGCTTATTGCTATCACTCATTTTTGTTGATCATTCAACACAACTACTATCATTGGCTTATTTTGCCCTTGCCTGCTTTTTTTAATCTTTAGCCGGCTACAATATGCTATTATATACTATTTCTATAATATTGTTACGGAAGGATAAAAGGGGAGAAAGGAAGATCGTGAGACTCTGGCTGCTGCGTGTTGTTCGTGGTCAGCCATCTTAGCTACATTGACTCTGCTTGTGTATAAATTGTAAATACAGTTTGTGTATTCTCCCAACATCCCCGTAACATATTGGTGGGTACCACAGCTGGAAAGGCGGCTCCGCAGTGGCCCACCATAACTGTCCCCACCATGAATGACAGTGAGCACGCGGAATGAACATCGTTGCTGCCTCCAACGTCACCATCGCCAGCTACGTTGCTGTCTCCTTCAGTTGTAGTTGTGCAACCTGAGGATCCTGGAACTTTCTACGAGACCGATGGTGCCGACGTTGAGGAGTGGGTGGCTATGTACGAACACATGAGTGGAATCATCAGATGGGACTCTATGCTTATGCTAGCTAACCTGTTGTTCTACCTACGAAGCACGGCAAAGGTGTACGAAAACCACGAAGAGGAGCTAACCAGCTGAGACCAATGCAAAAAGAAGTCGACAGAGTTGTTTGGCAAACCAGCTGGCTATAATATTGCTGCAAAGCAGGAACTGGCCTCCCGTGCCCAATCCCCCATGGAGTCCTATGTCTCGCACATCCAAGATGTGCTGGCACTTTGTTGTAAAGCCATCACGACATGACCAGGTCGGGCACGTGCTGAAGGGCATTGCTGATGCCTTTA
Organism: Dermacentor variabilis; assembly: GCF_050947875.1. Classification (NCBI taxonomy): domain Eukaryota; kingdom Metazoa; phylum Arthropoda; class Arachnida; order Ixodida; family Ixodidae; genus Dermacentor; species Dermacentor variabilis. The sequence goes on from NC_134569.1 coordinate 102,420,751, forward strand.
ATCTGCTCATGTGCAAAAGCTGCTCTACAGTTCATGCTATCATCAAAGAGTGCTGAAAATTCGAGCAGGCCAAAAGCAGACACGTCCTGCAACCATTCGCCAGACTTACCATTACTGCTGCAATGTTGACGTGTGAAGTTCAACCCGCGCAGCAGCATGTGTCGCCATCAGAGGACGTGGTGCGAATCGTTTGACGTGTACTGGATGCAATGATGCCTGCAGTTTTCTGTTTGTGTAGCCCTGATGCTACCTCTATTTTAGTTCCCCTAATACAAGCCATCATTCACCAGGAACCTGAAAACATTGGTCCACATTCTGTCTTTGCTGTCATCAACTCCAGAGCCAACGAGTGCCCTTCTACTATTTTCAAGCCACCCTGTCGCTCCTCTCCGCATTATCGCAATACGACTGAGTGGAGAACTGCGGATGACCAGCGTGTATGTTTCGCCTGTTGCCACATTGGTCATGTTGGCCGATACTGTCGCAACTTGTGGTCCTCAACACCTCACACGCTGACCAACCTGAGCTGTTTTGATGGAAATGCCCGCAATCTTTCGTCCACCGCCGAGTTTAACAGCGCCAACAACTCTGACAGGAACACGTGGTACAGTCGCTCACCATTGCTGCGCACACACCAGTCTCATTCCACTGCAAACATGCCGCCCATCTTCCCGTTCGCCGCAGCCATGTCGCCTTTTGTCCCGTGGCTTTTGGTCCCACCCTTTGGGAAAACTACGAAATGCAGCCGTCGAAGGTGGTGCTGCATTGCCTACTACTGCAGCAAATCCTCTGTCTGTGACCACAAAGAGAAGTGTAATTGCCATTAAAATAGACGGCGTATCTGTCCAAGCACTCGTCGACACTGGAGCGCACATATCTGTGATGAGTGCTAGCCTATGCAGACGTTTAAGGAAAGTCCTCACTCCTGTCCGAGTGGTTTGTGTGGTCAATGGTGGCCTGCTGGTTGTTCTTGGAATGCGTACTGCACATTTAATTACAGCCAACCACCCTACTTCTGTTCTCTTCGCTGTGATCGACAACTGGCTTCATTGCGTTATCCTTGGATTGGAATTTTTATACAATCATTTTGCTCTCCTCGACTGCACAACCGGTGTTCTTCATTTGTAACTGCCTCAACTCGCCGATGCTGCGAGCACCGCCCCATTACACTCATGCTCGCTTCACGATTTGCGTCTGTCACCCGAGGCAGCCACTTACGCCACTTTGACTGCGGAGCCACAGGTTCCTGACAGTGAATATGTGCTTCGCCTTATCGTCGACATGCTTTTGAACCGGAACATTGCTGTTCTGCATATGCTGGTCACGGTTACTAATAACGATGTCGTTCTACCACTTCCGAATTTTACCCTGTGCCCTCAAGTGCTTCCGGCCTGCATGTTCTTCACCACCATTTCTAGTACTTCCGAATTTGACATTGAGAGTATGAATGCCGAGAGTGGTTTATTAGCGCTAAATTGCAGCTCACAGCTCTGGTTCCTTAACGGATGACTTAGCGAAAACGATTGCACCTGACCTCACATCTACACAGAACATAGACACACGTCTCCTGCTCGAATCGTACAGTGACATCTTTGATTTCGGCGACAGGCCTTTAGGCCAAACATTTGTTGTTCATCACCGTATAAACACTGGAGACACGAATCCTATTTGTTGGCGTCCCTATCATGTATCACATGCTGAACGTAGAGTCAACCAATCAGAAGTGGACAAAATGTTCTGCAAAGGGGTCATCGAACCATCAGAGCCCTTGGGCTCCGTCTGTTGTTCTTGTGCATGTTGGTGCTGGTCAGCCACTTAACTACATTGACTCTGCTTGTGTATAAATTGTAAATACAGTCGGTCTATACCCCAACATCCCCGTAACAATATCTATTTCCCTCTCATTACTATACCCTGTGTTTATGTCAAACCTTCACAAAGCAAACACCAATATAACAAGTTATCTAATATAATGAAGTAAATATAAGATGCTTTTTGCCAATATCCCCCCAGCAGGTAAAGAATGCATGCTTGCAACAAATATTGGATATAATAAAGGTATTTTAGTATTGAACGCGTCTTCCTTATAACAAAGTCTGACTGCGTTGTTTTGTTATTTATCGATGCTTCTATATTAACATTTCTTTTGCTTGACTTTCAGCGTTGGTTTTGGCATTTCTGTAGTGACCCCGCTCTACATAATACCATAGTTTAAAGACATTTAGTGGAACTTGAGTGAATAAATGAGAGCACTGCAACATAATTAGTAGTAAAATAGCGAAGCTGGTACCTGGTTGTAATCTTCGTAGTGATTTGCGCTGGTAGACTGCAGCTCAAAGGCACAAGCCTTCCTTTTCTTCAACCTGATGTTAGTGTAAGAAAAGGTGAGGCCAACGCAGTGGTACATGTTACACAAATGCTGCGCCACAATAAGGTGTTTTGCTAAGCATAACATCAACCACACAGTGAAACTAACCTATACACATGAATGTTCAAATGTCGTGCAGTACTCTTTTTCTATTTGAGCATTATGAATGCTTTACAATAATGAGCTTGCACACAGACACATGCTTGAGTGGTCTAGCATATAATTTCGCAATTTTGTGTGTGTTAGAATGCTGTGAATGATAGCAGTCTCAATTACAATTCATGCTTCTGTCACCAACTTTCCAGTTTTATGTGCAAAATGGTGATGAATATTAGTCAGTTAAGAAACTTGGAAACTGGTGAGAACCGGACATCACAGGTATTTGGCCATAGCTTGTTAAAATTATGGGTATTTCCAGAGCACTTATTGCTTTCTTAGAAAAGAAAGAAAATAAGGTTCATTTCCCTCTCTGCCAATACTTAATAATAACAAAAATGATAGAATGGTATAGGCATTATTTCTGGAGTAATTTTTAATAATATCCATAAATTGCTTAATATTTATAACTCAGGGTGTCTGCCCAACTTTTCGTAAGTTCCCTGGCTTTCGCAATGAAAATTAAAGGGGTTGAGACACCAAATTTTGAGGCTATAAAAAGCATGTTGTAGGCTGCTTCCGTATGCAAGGACACCCAGAACGAGGTATTGAACGCTGCAAACATTTCAAAATAATTTTAATTGAGCTCCAAAGAGTCAATAAAAACTCCTTCTCGTAGTCGAGACCCATCGCTAGCGCGGCAGTTACTACGTCACAGAGGAGGAACGAAAATATTGACGTCATAGCACACCAGCACAAAAACGTGACGTATGATGAGTAGCGATGAAATGCCGATTACGGGGCCTGCTGAGCCGAGCAACCGAGCATAGCCTCCACTACGAGCGTGCTACAGGCATATAGAAAACCTTTCGTAATGCAAAGAAGGGGTAAGGCGTGCAGACACGGACACAAGAGGAGAGAAGTGGACAACACGAACGCCGCACGCCGGCCCGCGAACGGCAAACTGCGTGCGGCGAGTTGCCCTGCGGACGGGCCTTTACGCGTTTGAGTGTAACACTAGCCGGCCGACTCCGAAAGGGACCAGGATATGCGGCGTTCGTGTTGTCTGCTTCTCTCCTCGCATAGTCGCGTAGTTCGGCAGCTCGGAGCGGACTCTCCTTCGCTTGGCCTTTCCACGTTACCGGCCCGTCCACGTCACCGGCACGGAAACTCGCCGCACGCCGTTTGCCGTTCGTGGGCCCCCGTGCGACAGCGGTTTTGCTCGCGAACGGCGAGATTTCCTTTCCGTAGAGAGGACGGGCCCGGGACCCATTTGTGCGGCAGCCGTACGGCGAAGCGGCCAATCAGCGACCGAGGAGTGGTCGCTCTCGCATCGACGGCAGCTTCACCACCTCTGATCGTTCGGCGCCGCCGATATCGTCGCTAGGCCTTTTCCGGTTCACTTCAAAGCTAAAGCTTACGGCGCTTCGGAATGAATCACCGACTCTCACAAGCCGCAATATTTTCTTACCGTTGTTGTCGCTCTTCGCAATAATTATAATAATCGCGACATGCACTTCGAATCGCCAGTGGTTGACCTCTGCTGGCAGAGCACGCGTATGCGCGAGCAGACGACGCAGCATAGTTTTACGTCACTATTTCTTGTGGGCCACGTGACCAAGCCATGTTGCGTTTCCTCCTCTGTGACGTCATAGCATCCCCCCGGAGCCCAGAAACCGAAACCGAAATCGCTCGGTATAATAATGCTATTATTAAATTATTTATCGGATATATATGAATCCCGCTGTGTGTATCGTGCTCCCTGAAGCATGACGCAACGTTTGAATCAACAAACGCATGAACGAAAATTTTGATGTCTCCACCCTTTTAAGACTAAAGAAAAAAAAAAGAGAGATGGCAACCGGTTTTTCAGCAGTTTTTCTCACCATGTACAAAAAATGGACAATCCTGAAGAAAGGAGGAAATTTTGCAGCCAACACCAGCGGTAGGAACAATCTACAGTCGAATCTCGTAAATTCAAACACGCTTAATTCGAACTTTCGGTTATTCGCACTTACACTGTGGTCCCGTCCCGTCTATTCCAATGGGCGAAAGCGCCCGGTAATTCGAACGCGCACGCACTTGCGACTGTTAATTAGAACGTGCTGCGCTCCGACAATGCTCTCAGCAGTGCGCCAAATCACGCGAGGGCGCCTCCGACCAGCAGATCCGGTGGAAGCCATAGCCACACAGTGGCAACGCTAGGCCTAGCTACTTCGACATTCGTTGCCAAGCTTCCTGCTGTCCAGTGCCGTGTTTTTAAAACAATTAGCCGATGTTAGCAATTCCATCTTTGTATCCGCGCCAATGGTTTCGGAGCACGGAAAGTATGGCGCATTGCATAATGCTGGTTTTTGAAAGTCAGCGTCGCCCCAGTACAGAAATGTTATGCGGTGAAGCATACCAAAAGTTAGAAGGGGGGCAATCATTACGGGACATGGTATGCTTCCTTTAATCATACACGCGTGCACCCGCCGTCTCCTATCACAGTACGAGCACCGATATGCCTAATAAGTGTACTGCGAGGCCTTTAGAGCTATTTCAGACGTCACTGTGGCGATTTCAGTCCTTGGGGGCAGTAAAACGCACGCATTCATTTTTTTTTTCTGACCGCGCGATTTCTTGGACGCTTCGCGGCCCCTATGGAGTCAGAAAAATCGGAAGTCGGAAGTAAATAAGTCTGAATAAACCTTCTGGAACTTCCCACTCATGTGTTAGCTCAGTTTACATGTGTCACTGCAGGTAAGTTTTCCATTTAATTAGCTTCCTTTAATTAGAACATTTTCGGGCCCTTTCGAGTTCGAATTATTGAGATACGACTGTAATAACAGTTTTCTTTGTGTTTTGCCATTCAGAATGATATCTACTCAGAAAGCAACTTACTCATGGCAACACTAAGTCAAGTATACTGTACCAAGCAACGCACTCTTCGAAGTCACACCTTGGGCACATACTTTAGATGACCTGTGCACCACCTACTACTACAAAGTGATCATTAAGCGTGCCAAACGACAGAAAGAATGATTACAATATATAGTCCATAGTCGTGCTGTGCGAATCCAGTCGGAAGCTTTACACTAGCATGCAAGCTTCTTTTTGTATGCGTGCTGTGTAAGCACGCAGGCAAACCTGCTGATAGCGGGTGAAAACCACTAGCTGCCAGCTATCCAGCTAGATAGAAGCTGCTGCCAGTAAAGCATGGCAGTGTAAATCAGTAGCTTGATTGCAGCAAAGCCTACTGCGACAGTTATTTCGTGAAGCCACTACTAAATTTTGAGACTTTTGGGCATCTTTGCTAGCGCAGAAGGCGATCAAGTCGACAACCGAAGGTGCTTTGTCGAGTGAGATAAAAAGGTTTAAGGCAGTGATAAAATGTTTTAGCTGTGCTGCTGACTGGTAAAATGCTACATTTGCCACATATACAACTTTCCAGTAGAGTTTTACTCTGGACACTATAAAGAAACTCAGATTTATATTTACTTTGGGCTTCAAGTATCCAGCCTACAAATTAGGAGCCCACTTCGCACTTAAAGCCGACTGCAACAAATTTCACTTTGAATTCTTTACAGATGAGTTGCATATACCCCTGAAGCAATCTTGCCATAGATGGTTGCCAGGGTTGGTAAATGCCTGATTTTCTTATTATAAGCCTTTACACAACTAAGCAGATGGCGGGTGCATCTGGTGGTCAGAGAATAAGACGTAGATCCTTGTACTTGCCTCCAAAATTTTTTAGCCTGCCATGCGCCCTGCTTAAACTTGGAGGTCATGTTGAGCAGCCATGTGTTCCAGGTCATGTGCCACTTCCAGTGAGCGGTATGGTTGCATTTATTTCAGTTTCAGTATCAAAAGCGCCTTCTAATACAAATTTTAGATAAATAAATGTAGGCAGTCTCCTGGCTACACTGAAGTAACTTTCACCTCTGCCTGTGAAGATGTGTATACTGTGAAGTGTGCATATACAAGATGCACAGGAACAGTTTACTCTGCAGCTCTTATCATCAACTTCATCATGCCATCCTCTCTTCATCCTATTTCTGTTGCTCTCCCCATCCCCTTCTTCAGTGTGGAGTAGCAGGCCAGAGGCACTTCACTGAGGCCAACCTCTCCACCTTTCTGCTATTAAAGTTCCTCTCTCTTAAACATAAGTCGAAATTCAGTCCTGATATAGGTATAAACCAGTAAAATATCTGTGCTCTGATCAACCAGTTGCATGCAAGGCTTTCACTCCTCTGGTCACAACTTGATATTTTGCAATTTGGCTGCACTAGTTGAACGGTCATTTTTTAATATGATCTTGAAAAAAAGCCCATATGCCCTGTATCCTGAATATCCAATAATCTGATATAAAAATGTGGAATTCACAGAAGACCTTGCATGATAGCAAATTATTAGACATGGTGGATATGGGGCATATAGCCTTTTTACAGCAAAGCTGTCTATGGCTAGAACCTAGCGGATCGCGTCAGCGCGTAGACCAACAATTTTTCATACGTGGGCCGATCCCGAAGATAATTCAATACCGGGTGGAATACCGGGAGGTGAAGCAGGCATTAAGCACTCCCCATACAGGGCCGATCCCGAAGGTAGTGCAATACCGAATCGATCCAAGGCAGAAAATAAAATAAAATTATCGGTTTTATGTGTCAATCATCATCATCATCATCATCAGCCTGGTTACGCCCACTGCACGGCAAAGGCCTCTCTCATACTTCTCCAACTACCCGGTCATGTACTAATTGTGGCCATGTTGTCCCTGCAAACTTCTTAATCTCATCCAACCACCTAACTTTCTGCCGCCCCCTGCTACGCTTCCATTCCCTTGGAATCCAGTCCGTAACCCTTAATGACCATCGGTTATCTTCTCTCCTCATTACATGTCTTGCCCGTGCCCATTTCTTTTTCTTGATTTCAACTAAGATGTCATTAACTCGCGTTTGTTCCCTCACCCAATCTGCTATTTTCTTATCCCTTAACGTTACACCCATTGTTCTTCTTTCCATAGCTCGTTGCGTCGTCCTCAATTTGAGTAGAACTCTTTTCGTAAACCTCCAGGTTTCTGCCCCGTACGTGAGTACTGGTAAGACACAGCTGTTATACACTTTTCTTTTGAGAGATAATGGCAACCTGCTGTTCATGATTTGAGATTGCCTGCCAAACGCACCCCAGCCCATTCTTATTCTTCTGATAATTTCAGTCTCATGATCCGGATCCGTGGTCACTACCTGCCCTAAGTAGATGTATTCCCTTACCACTTCCTGTGCCTCGCTACCTATCGTAAACTGCCATTCTTTTTCGAGACTGTTAAATATTGCTTTAGTTTTCTGCAGATTAATTTTTAGACCCACCCTTCTGCTTTGCCTCTCCAGGTCAGTGAGCATACATTGCAATTGGTCCCCTGAGTTACTAAGCAAAGCAATATCATCAGCGAATCTCAAGTTACTAAGGTATTCTCCATGAACTCTTATCCCCAATTCTTCCCACTCCAAGTCTCTGAATACCTCCTGCAAACACGCTGTGAATAGCATTGGAGAGATCGTATCTCCCTGCCTGACGCCTTTCTTTATTGGGATTTTGTTGCTTTCTTTATGGAGGACTACGGTGCCTGTGGAGCCGCTACAGATATCTTTCAGTATTTTTACATATGGCTCGTCTACACCCTGATTCCATAGTGCCTCCATGACTGCTGAGGTTTTGACCGAATCAAACGCTTTTTCGTAATAAAAAAAAGCGTTTGATTCGGTCGAAACCCCTTTTTCGTATGTGTCAATACAACATGATTATGAGGCACGCCATAGTGGGGGAGTCTGGAAATTCGGACCACCTGGCATTCTTTAACGTGCACCTAAATCCAAGTACAAGGGTGTTTTGTATTGCAAGTGAACAAAGGTGCCTGGATTACCTGGGGTATAGGAGCTGCTATTTTTATACTGGGTGCATTTGTTCTTTATATCTAAAATTGAAAACATTCCCTGCATTCAGCAGTGTATTTACACTTCTACAGGTGGATTACTTGGACAAATGAACATTGCTTGTAGGATGAATTGTAATGCACAACCAGCTTAATTCAAGGCTTTGCTATGCGGATGAGAATGAGGCACTTAACAAACACCCTCACTAGCACGTGCTTTGCTTCTGTAGCTCCCCTTTATGGCCACAGAAAGTTGCCAGCAAGTATAACTATCTGTCATACCTTTTTGATAAAAATTCTGATATTAGCACTGTAGTTAAGACATCTAAAGAATATGCCATGAAATGCATTGGCATTTCATAGCGGTTAACGTCAGTTCAAAAGTCTACCCTCTGCACTGCAGGACAGAACTAACTGGAATGCCAGTGTGTTCAGTAGCAAATTTTCAGTAAGGGAAGTTTTAAACTGGTGCTAATCTCATTCCTGCTAAACGGGTACGAGTTCTTTACTGTCAATGACCATATCTGCAATTGCAACGTTTGCCCTAAAGTGAATAACTAAGGAAATTATTAGTAGAACTTCATTATGATGTAAGTGATTTGTACTTCACCAATTTGTTGTGCAATTAATGTCTGCCTCTGAGTAATCTGCCGGGAAATGTTAAACTGCTCTCCTACCACAGTTAATAAACAAAAACTGCTCGATGTTAAACAATAACTACAACAACCAAAAAAGAAAGTGGCAGACTTCAGTGATTCCTCCAAATCTGAACTCGTTTACTGTGACTGCGGCAGGCCCCCCACAGTGGTCGCCACTTTTTTCTCAAGAACAACCTTTTTTTGCAATGCACAGTGTCATCCTCATCTGCTACAGGATGGCACTGCATGTATTTTTGAGGCTTGCTGTGGCCTCGAAAATACGTGCACCGATGCCACCATTCTCAGACTCTACGCGGGGCACAAGAACCCTGCAGAAAATATCAGGCATTAAAGCTAAAGAATAGGGCAGTCATCAGTACATCTAGCTACCAATTGCACACTGCTGCAACTGGGAGCTGAATTCCGGTGGCAGGGTGCACAAGTTTTGGTTTCTTTTTGCCCTATGGCAAGGGGTGAAGCTGAGAATGAGGTGACCTTAAGTTACATGGTAACATATAGTTTCTAGTCTCGCCAATGTGACTGTGGACGAGTACATGAGTATCAGGAAAGCAGTGGGACTAGGGCCTACATGCGTTAATATGCTATCGAGCAACGGCCTGCATTTATCATTTTGCCTATTAACAACTGTGTTATGCTATTCCTAGTACCCCTCAAGAATGTTATTTTTGTCATGTGCAGCAGTTGAGAAAGTCTTGCTTGCTATTGAAGTGGCATTGTTATTGCCCATTGTTACAGGGTGTGACAGAAACTGTAGTAGAGAACTTTGCCATTTGACCACACAAACAGTTGTCAGTATTAAACTTGCTAGGCATTTATAATGAGTTATTAGCAAGAATAGACACATAATAAAGAGTTACATATGTGATAGGAATTATTTTATATATACTAAGGGTCTCTTGTGGTGATCTTGTTAAACTATGAGCACATAAGTTCCACGTTCTTTCTGGTAACAAAAAGTTTAATGCCTTTATAAGGCAGGGTACCAAAGCATGGCAATGCTTGAAAAATGAGCAAGTAATACAAACCAAATACACACATACACAAAACATTCTAAATAGAAGAAAACCGAGTACTTATGCATTATGCCATGATAGCAGGTGGTGCACAGAGAGCTAGTAATCTGTTTGGGAGTACATACGGCCTACGGCGTCCTTGGGATGCAGGTGCCCATGTCCTTTTCCTTTGCAATTGTGGCTGTGAAACAAGTGTTGGCTTGTGGCAGGGAGACCTGCAGTGGGATGCAAGGTGGAGCAAATGGTTGTTTGTCTATTAAATCAAAGAAGCAAAATAGGTTCAACTGGTTTGTTTCCAAAACATAATTTAAAGTGTTTAAAAAAAGCAATCCTCTGTACAGATTTTTTTTTTATCAACGCGATATTGAAGTGGAAAAAGTGGTAGATGCAACAACAGTGATTGCAACAGTAACGGATCTGCTCGGATGTGCATATGAAGGACTTCAAAATCATTTGCATGTCCCCTGTACCTTTGTTTCTGTGGCTGTGGAAAGACTGATGGATTGTAGTTCGGGTTTCTGGGGTTGTCCGACTTTCTATCTCCAACAAAATGGCGACTGCAAATACGTGAGTTATGATTTGGCTCCCAGTCATCACCCCTGGAAAAGAAATCGCAATAACATTTACATGGCTCAAATTTGTGAAAGAAGGCATTTCTCAAAAGATTACAACCAAATGTAAAGTGTGCATGGGAATAAATTCATTATTTCAAATAAAAAGTATATATTCGGTTCTACTAGGGAATGCAAGGCATATTTAGGGTACAAGAAGAGTGGGTATTTAAGATGCAATAAAATGCTCTGCCATGCAACACCAGAGGTGAAATTAGTACTGCAGCACAACGCATTGTTCTCGACAAGTTTTTGAATGAGAGGGTGTCTCATACATTGCCCAGAAAACTGAAAAATGAATAAAAATACTCAACATCCTAATTCTTTCAGTTGTCAGAGGCTAGATGCAAAGCCCATATCAGACCTCAGCCTAGAGCACTGCATAGGTTGGCTTTTCAGGGCCAGGCCCAGCCGGAGCCCAAAAGTGCCATGCGTTGGGATGCTCGAGCTTGGCCTGGCGATTTCAAACCTGGCTCGTACCTGGCCTGGACCTGAAAGATGCAGGCCTGGGCTGGCTTTGCCTGGCCCAGTTCTGTTCGACCCACTAGCCCTCGAGCTTATACGAAGCTAGGTCGAGTTCTCTGTATTAGTGAAGATACTGTCGGGTAATCAATGTGTGCCGGGCGGTCTTCAAGGCACGTCAAAGCAGTTTCTTGCCCAGTGTCCCCTCTTGCTGGCTACTCTAACCATTAGAAAAATGAACATTCGATTTAATTTCCTAGCTAGCCGTACACACACAGATTATTATTTGAATATTTGGCACAAACACACTCATATGCAATGGACAGTGAGGAAAATAGAAAGGGAGCAGGCTCACAACAGCCACTGAAAGTGACACAACGCCTGCTTATATTAGGGAGGCGGATAAAAAAAGCACATGTGTCGGTCACCATGCTGGTCATTTAAAGTGTGATGTGAAAGCCGTACATTTTCTGTTGTGTGGCAATAAACAGGGTGTCCAACGTAATGTGTGTTAAAATTTTAATGTATGTGGGTGCCACATAGCTAGACAGAACCATGGTCATTTTGCTTGCCGTCACTTGGAAGACAGACTATTTTTTAATATTTTGTCTGATTACATAATTACTCATCATAATTTAATTAACTTCTGAAACATCATTTGAGCAAAATTGTCAATCATAAAATTGTAGGCCATCATAAACCATTCCTGATCCATCTTTCTGTTGCTCTATACATTCTACATAGAAGTTTTTTCCAAGTACTAAAGAAAGCCTGCAAAACACGAGGATGTGCCGTGTGACTAATCATGCAGCAGCACATTTTTGTACCGGGAAATGCCAGTTTTATACCTTTATTCGGCTTCATTATAATGGTGTGAATTTTTCAGTCGACAATATAGGCATCCTTGTTTTGCAAAATGAGCAAATTTGGACTCGTGTCTTATTTTTGTTTCAGTACAGTTCATGTACAATCTAGGCAACAGAGCTTCTTTTCCCCGTCAGATTGGGATATGATCTGCTTGTTGACATAAATTCGCAGGGAACCCATGTAGCGCTAGAAAAACGTATAGAAGGTTGTGAAAACAAGGGTTGAGTCACTTAATGTAGTCACTTAGTAGACAACAATGTTATCACATGACGTAAGATAGATCAGTCATAGAGGCATTGAGTAATCAAGGAGTACAGAACGCTTACGTAAATACCTTGGAAAATATCTACAGAGGTTCTACAACTACCTTAATTCTACACAAGAAAAGCAGGAAGATACCTGAAAGGGGTCAGGGAGACACAATCTCTGCCATGCTATTCACTGTGTGCTTAGAAGTATTCAAGCTATTAAACTGGGAAGGCTTAGGAGTAAAGATCGACGGCGAATATCTCAGCAACCTTCGGTTCGCCGATGACACTGTTCTATTCAGCAACAATGCAGACGAGTTACAACAAATGATTGAGGACCTTAACAGAGAGAGTGTAAGAGTGGGGTTGAAGATTAATATGCAGAACACAAAGATAATGATAAATAGCCGGGCAAAGGAACAAGAGTTCAGGATCGCCAGTCAGCCTCTAGAGTCTGTGAAGGAGTACGCTTACCTAAGTCAATTAATCACAGGTAACCCTGATCATGAGAAGGAAATTTATAGAAGAATAAAAATGGGTTGGACCACATACGGCAGACATCGTCAGCTCCTGACTGGAAGCTTACCATGCTCATTGAAAAGAAAGGTGTACAATCAATGCATTCTATCGATGCTGACATATTGGGCAGAGATTTGGAGACTGACAAAGAAGCTTGAGAACAAGTTAAGGACCGCACATAGAGCGATGGAACGAAGAATGCTTGGCATAACGTTAAGAGACAGAAAGAGAGCGGTTTGGATCGGAGAGCAAACGGGTATAGACAATATTCTAATTGACATCAAGAGGAAAAAATGGAGCTGGGCAGGTCATGTAATGCACCGGTTAGATAACCGTTGGACCATTAGGGTTACCGAATGGGTACCGAGAAAAGGAAAACGCAATCGACGATGACAAAAGACTAGGTGGAGCGATGAAATTAGGAAATTCGCAGGTGCTAGTTGGAATCGGTTGGTGCAAGACAGGAGTAATTGGAGATCGCAGGGAGGGGCCTTCGTCCTGCAGTAGACACAAAACAGGCTGATGATGATGATGATGATAGATAAAAAGTCTAAGCAGGCAAATAATGCTACAGAATAGTGGCTAGCCGCATGTTGGTACAAACACATACCTTAGCAAACATCGCAAATAACGGGACACAGCACCCGTGTCGTGTGCCCCTTTTCTGTGTCTCGTTTTTTGCGCTGTCTGCTAAAGTAAATAATGTTAATAGCGTTAAAGAACGGTGCACACAGTGGGCGCGGGTAATCACTGGTACCGTTTTCTCCGTGACCGAAGAGCGCCGCTAATGTACACGAATCTGTACTATGTATCGCTGTCGTGTCGTGGCCCGCCCGCCTCGACTTTTAGACACATAAACCGACAGACACTACGGACCTAAAAATTGTATAAGGCTGCAGTTTTAATAGTACAGTTTTGTGCAGTTGAAAATGGCATATCCGGGCCTAATCCGGGCCTGTCTGAAGCCAGCCGAAGTTCACAAGCCCGAGCCCGTCCCGTGCAGTGCTCCATCCCACACCACTGATGAAAACTCATAAATCGGAACAAATGAAAGCAGACCCGGAAACAAAAAAAGTCCATCGACAAAGTGAACACAAGCAGCTCCTTGAAAAGTGACGGCATACTTGCGCTATCCTCTCCCACCCCGATCGAGGTAATTTAACACAACACTGTCAAGATTATACGAAGAAAATTCCATAGTGCGCTGTGCGCACATCGCCGCTCATATAAAACTCGGTTCAGTTGTCGCATGAATGCTAGCTTTGCAAAGCGACTTGTTGCACTTATTCCTTCCGCGTTCTTTATCTCAGAGAAGACGTTGCCGTTTCATTCATTTCAGTCACAGTGTCAACACTACCGTGGTACAAACCTGGTCTTGCGGACGGCAGATATCCAAACATTGCGTCGTTCAAGGTAGAAAGGCCGCATCGGGAAGCGGTAAAACTGAATGGTTTCACCAGAACTCGCCGTGTTTGCATAGCTGTTGGTACACCCGGCAACACAGCATGTTTGCCTAGACAAAGATAAGGTCGGAGGCATTATATCAAAGCTAACGAGCCCAACGTGCAAGGCAGTGTCAGCGAAAATCCTATGGTCGAACCATAACCAGCGACCACTGGTTGCGCCCAGTTTTCGAGCCACGCCAACAGTTTAAAGAATTCCCGGTGGAGGTCGCTACTTGCCCAGTTGTGCAGTCTCTTGGCGCGCTAGTGGCGCATGACGGATGAATGGATGGATGTTATGAGCGTCCTCTTTGGAACACCATACCTTTGGGACGGGGCAGTGGGTTGCACCAACGTTGGGTTGCACCACCAATCACTTGCTATTATACTGCCTAATGTCCTACCTAGGTTAAACAATTAAAAAAAAAGACTATGAACTACCACACCCAAATTTTCTGATCCCCTAGTGCGAAATGTGCTTTTGCACGTCTCGATCTTTTGTCGTTTCCCTACTTTTCTTCCACCAATCCTCCAATCGCCTCACTAATGCCTATTGCGGACATGTTTACCACTGTTCCCTCTGAACCCAAGGGCTTTAAGGAGGCCAGTGGTGCCTAAATCGACCGCTGGGTAGACGTCTTAACATTCTAATAAAACATGCTCCATAGTTTCCCTAGCTTTACCGCAGCAAGCAAATGCTTCTTCCTTCTTATATCTCGCTTTACAGGTGCGTGTTCTAAGGAATCCCGATCTCGTTTCGAAAGGTAATGTGCTTCCCTTTGAATTCTCATAAATTGTTTCTTTCCTGATTTCTTTTTTTCCTCTTAAGTAGTTACTCATGGCAGGTTTCTTTTGATGGCGAAGACGATGAGCGCCGTGTTGCAGCCGCAACTACTGTATTTTTCCTTTTTTTTTTTTTACAGCTAAGCTGTTAACGGCTAGTCCCCCCAGGATCGTGTCCGTGTGTCGACACAAAACTATGGTCCTAGAATCTAGTCTACCGTCCGCCGACGGGTGCGAAGACTGTTTTCGAATGACGGTGGCGGTGGCGCTGCTAGCAGTCCTCATTCTACGGCGCGGCGCGCGGCAGTCCGGTTGCGTGTTGGCGAGGCGCGCGCGCTTAATCGTTTATTTTTATTTTTTTAATGATTTTCAGCCGCCGCGTACTTGTGCCGCATTAGAGCAGTATTTGTTACGGGTTTGATTAGAGGTTTTAGCTGCCTAAAGTGGTATACGTTCGCGAAGTCTTTTTTTTTTTTTCTGAGCCGTAGGAAGTATGCCTGTGGAGTGGGGATACGACTCAGAACACAAAGTGATTGCGCAGCCTGGAATAGCGTGAACACTGAATGTGTTTATTCATGCAATACTGCTGCCCATTAGCAGCCAAGGCTGCAGTGGTTAAAAGTGAAACATTAAACTTGAAGGGGCCCTTAGTTATCAAAATGCGAAAGCATTGCGACCAGCTCGCGCTGCCTATATGCACTTTCAGTCGTTTTAATTTAACTTCGCCGTAATTAACACCAATGGTCGTGGGTTGTACTCCCACCAAAGGTCGAGGGTCCGACTCCCAGAAAATGCCGTGGGTTCGAGTTTATTAATTTACTCTAATTTAATTACTTCGCCTTAACACCAAAGGTCGTGGGCTCGACTACCACCAAAGGTCCTGAGTTCGGATGCCTTAGTGAACTCCATCCTAATTGAGTGTAGTTAATTTCAGATTTACACCAAAGGCTGTGGGTTCGAATGTATTCATTAACTCTACTTTAATGACTTCGCCCTAATTAACACCAAAGGTCGTGGGCTCGACTACCACCAAAGGTCGTGAGTCCGGATGCCTTAGTGAATTCCATCTTAATTGAGTGTACTTTAGTTAATTTCAGATTTACACCAAAGGACGTGGGTTCGACTCCTACCACTGGTGTGAGTTCGAGTACCGTAATGTACTCTAACTTAATTAAACCTGCCTTAGCTGACTGCCTTAATTGAAATCGTGTTAATTAACTTTGAATTAACTGACGTCATCAACTGCCTCGATTGGATCACTTGACTTTTTGGATCATCGGGGTCACGCCAACGCCGACAATGCCGGAGTAGAGGCTAAAAATAAAAATCACACCCAAGCTAGTTCAAAACGTATACAAGCCAAAAAGAAAGCACCTAATTCCAGCTAAGGGTGAGCAAGAACAGTGAGAACAAATATCAACACATTATAACAGATCAAATTGCAAACGGCAAAAGTACACAAAACGAAAAAAGAATCATTTGCGAAGTAAGCGCCGCTAATGTCATGCAATGAAATGACGCGACATGTAAAGTTCATATCGTGCATGTACAAGGAGTACACAAAATTATGTTTCGACAATAGATAAAATTGTGGAAGCACGTTCCACTGCGCGATAATCCCGGGCCAGTAATCAAGCACACAGCCAAAACAAATTATAAAGAGAGAAGAATGAAGAAACTTTAGAAAACAGTGTAAACAAATTATAGCACGCAACATCCGATGAAACAGCAAGAGGTTCGCGAAGAAGAAGAGAAATTATAGAAAAAGAAAAGGACACTTACAAGGCCGCTGAGCGTGCGTCCCCGATATGACGCAGTTGGTGAAACGCAATTATTTTCATCTTCTCATTTTCAAATGTTCTAGCTTTTCTTTTTTTGCTGTCCTTTCATTATTGACAGACTTCGTGAGACACGCAGATGATGTTGTAAACCCACCCATGCGGCAGCCAAACAGACGACAGCGAAGAGCGTAGCCGTAGGGCAGTATATAGGATACACTCTAAGAACAGTTTACACCCTTTGGAGTGCCCCTTCTGCCACACAACGATAATCGTCATCTGCCTTGATGCGTTTCCTTTCCATAACGCTGCGGACCCGGTACTTTCCAGTAACGAACGGCACGCGCGTTATCAGCATGATAGCATTGCCGACAGGAAATGCTATCATGCTGATAACGCGCGTCCCCTGTTTCATGCTGATATCCCCTGTATCATGCTGATAACGCGAGTCTCCCTGTTTATGCTCCCGCAGGGAGCCGAGTAGCGCATAGGCCCGCCGTTGTGTTTCAGCTCTGCAACGCAGCAACTCCTCGCGCGCGCAGGAGGCAAATGCTGCGCGGTGTTCCATTTGCTTTTTTGTCTGCTGGTCGCGAGCTGCATGCGGCAATTGTTCGCAAGCGCTGAGCAAGATGGCACTTTTTAATGCAGGCTTCGCTCGAACGATTGACGTAGCCGGAGGGGTGGAAAACCCCCGAAATTTCTGGTTTGTATGTACATAAACACACGCACATATACAAACACACGCACGAACGTACATATAGGAGTAGGACCTCCCTCGATCCCTCGGAATAAAATCCTGACTACGCCCGTGGCTCGAACAGCTCAAAAGTTCGCGCGCAAACGTGCATTACCTTGCAGCACAAAGCGGTGCAATGTTTTTCAGCACGCATATGAAGTTTTCTCGCGGAGGCCGGAAGGCAAGAAATGTTTTAAAAGGCGTTTAAAGAAAGCTTCACACACGTGTGGTGGACATTTATGTGAGCACATTTCGGCTGCCGAAACCCGACGAATAACGATCGTCGCAAAGAGAACTATCCTGCCTGCAGTTACGTCAGTGACCGTTAACCGTGACCGTCATTCGTCACTAACTGCCGTCCACAGCAGCTGCACGTTTTCGATATATGCGGTACAGACACGCAGATTTAAACGCATTTCAAATGTTCACATGCGCACATTTCATGCAAAGCTTATTTTTGATTCATACAGCAAACTTAACTGCTGCGTCGTAGCGGCAAATCTGCAACTGGAAAAAGATTCAAGATGCGCGAGCTTCTAGATCAAATTTATTTCGTACAAGGGAAGGAATGAGCAATGGATGGTGGCAGCAGAGGATGAGTGCTGGTTCTTGGAGCCTTGGGGGGGGTGGGTGGAATTGAAAGCCATTGGAAAGGCAACAAGTTATTAAGAGTAAGAACAGGTTATTTTTGTTGCACTAATCATATAATATGGCAAACTTGCAAAGTATATTATTCACACATTGCACACTGTAATATGACAACACATTTTTTGCTTATCTCTTCATACTACTCACGTTAATTTACTACAACACAGCGCTTATTAAAAGTACAAAAATAATTTTACATTCCTCACGCCGACTAATAAGGGTGATCAAAGAAGTAACATATTGCGGGCGGTAAATGCTGAAGCTATCACAGCTGTCTCATCAGCGGGAAGGCACGATGTTTTCGCTTACTACAAAACAATGAACACCAGTACATATCGGCCTTAAGTGAAAAATCATAACTCCGACAAAAAATAAAAAAAAGAGCAGAGTAGAGAAAAGCCAGGGTGCTGCAGGCAAATTGTATATATCTGCTAGTACTTACTCTGTTTTGAACACACTGTTCTAGAGCTGCATAGTCAGAACAATCGTACAACCTACACATCGAATTGGGCGAGTTGGTAAGTTAACATTCTTGGCGTATATGTGCAGTGCGGCACAGGTGTCGTCTATTCTTTGTGCCGCGTCTGTGTCGAGCTGCACATATACACCAAAATATTGCACAAGTGAGCAACCTCTGATGCCAGGCGCACGCATTTCAGCGTGTACAGGAGTGTTACTCGAGATAAATGCTGCTTTAGTGTAAACAAGCCGAACCCACCTCTGTAAATAAGGCGGACGCATCTCGCATATACTGGTCCCTTTAGGAGCCGGTCGGTCTCGTCCGTGCTGTTTGTGCAGTTTGGTGCGCTGCACCCCGTCATACTGGAATTATGTGTTTCGTACCACTTCACCAATGTCCTTAAATTAACATCGTCTAATACCGTACTTGAAACCTGGAGCCGATCGGTGCAACGCACGCTCGACGGTCCGCTGAGTGCAATTTAGATTGGCACTGACGGGAACAAGTCGGCGCCGCGCCCGTAAAGTTGGCTTTGCAGCGGCGCAGTTGAACATTTGACGTCATTTTGCACCACTTGATAGCGCTCGGCGAATAGCGGTGCGAGCGGCACCGGAAAAGTTATGCGCAACTCTGCTCCCTGCGGGAGTATGTACAGGAACACTACAGGGTGGATGGATGGAAGGTAGGAGCGTCCCTCTTGAAACGCGTGCGTCTAAATGCCGTACAAAAATCTCTCACGTGACCTGATCCTAGGTGCCTAGGGACAGGATCGTTTAGGGACTTTTGAGAAGGCGCGATGATGGCGCCAAGTGATGCCGTGGCGCCATGTGGCGCGTTGAATCTCCGGCCTACGCCGACCGCTGGTCGCATGTCGTATGATGTCTCCGCAGTGGGTTCAGTATTTGTTAGCGAAAAGTGGTGCAGTAGTAGTGGTGTGGAATGTCGGCTTTTGGTCTCGGTGAACTCTGGTGGTGTGAGACCCGTATTTCTGAAGAATACAGTGGTGCTGACGATCGAAATATACAAGTGGTTTAGCGCCTCGGCAATGCCATTTGCGAACCGGCGCTGTGCAGCGCTGTTTAGGCATTGCCCTTTTAGGCATCGTCATCACATCGCACATGCACCTTTACTTGACGGGCGTTGTAGGCGGAGGTATGGTACGTGTTTTTCGCCAAGACTTACGTTACGTAAGTAATGTAATACTTAAGGTGATGGTGGTTCACAACTGATCACGCGTCCTTGAAATGGGGCAGCGCACGTTTTCCATCGTGTTCAGCGCTAGTGCTCCATCCGTGACTTCATGTGATTTACTTTTATTGTGGGCTTTGCGACAATTATCGCGTAGTGCTGTGAAATTAACTGAGCTTTAGTGACATCACATGGTCTGCCAGAATTCCATGAACTAAAATGCAAAGTAGATTTTTAATATTGGTACTAAGGGCGCGATAAACACTGAGGTGGAGCTTAATACTGTGCCCTGTGATGTTCAGCTGCATCTCTGCCCGTTTTTCGTGCTCTTAGCTTTAGCAATGGGACCCAAGGTTCTGTGTAAAGTTGGGACGAATAAATGTGTATATGGGCACCTGCAATAACTTCACCGCAACACATTTGTGTAATGCGATGAAGCAAACAGTGTATTGCGGTGACGGGATTTATGGCAGTCCTAGTTCCAGCTTTGTTGTTCCCGTTACCCTAAAGGTACTGCCCCGCCCCTTTTAACGGGGTGATGGCAGTTGCCACCATGCTCAGCTTTATTTATTTTTGTTTAACTGTGTTGTAAGTCATTAAAACTCACCATTTTCTTTAAATACGTCTTCCTACACTTTCCTTATGTCATCTCTCATCACAGTAGGACTGCTTGCAGCGCCTTCTGTGCTTTCATTAAAAAAGCGTCCCACCCGCTCCATACTGCGCGGCGCGCGGACGGTGGACTGGCCAATATTCTCGGGACCATAACAAAAATTGCAGGACGCTTAAGCTTCGCCTTCAAGAGTGGAACGCGACAGCGTTCCCGTCGACCCGCCAAGGGCCGGGTGTAAGACAATGGGCTACGGCGCAGCGACTACGCGCCCCGCATCGGACGCGGTGAGCGTCGAACAACGCAGCGTTCGGCGCGACAACGAAATGTGCGCCTGAGCAAGCGACGCACGCCTGAGCCTTAGAAACAGCTCGTTTCTAAGGCAACACCGCGTTCACTAGAGGCGCTTTTGTACCGCTTTGAAGCATCGAACTCGTGGCTCAGTGTAAAGAGTGTTAAAAAAATGCAAGTTGCGCCAGGGGTTAAAACCTTTTTTTTATGCGAAGCATATTACTGGAGCTCAACCCAGCTCCTCAGGCGCGGCGGTGTCGCCTTCAACACCACGTGACACCGTGACGTCACGACAGAGGAGAAACCGGGCTCCAACTCGCGCCGTCGCTCGCGGCGTCGCGGCGGTATATAAGCAGCTGCGCTTGTTTCTAAGGTGGCTTTGGCTCAACTCTTGCAAGATGGGCTGGGTGGGAATCGAACCAGGGTCTCCGGAGTGTGAGACGGAGACGCTACCACTGAGCCACGAGTAACGATGCTTCAAAGCGGTACAAAAGCGCCTCTAGTGAATGCGGTGTTGCCTTAGAAACTAGCTGTTTCTAAGGCTCAGGCGTGCGTCGCTTGCTCAGGCGCACATTTCGTTGCCGTGCCGAACGCTGCGTTGCTCGACGCTCACCGCGTCCAATGCGGGGCGCGTAGTCGCTGCGCCGTAGCCCATTGTCTTACACCCCTTGGCGGGTCGACGGGAACGCTGTCGCGTTCCACTCTTGAAGGCGAAGCAGAGTAACGCATGAGTTGTTTCTTCGTCTAGCCGAACCAAATATAGCCAAGCAACAGCAGTTCACCAGGCTAAACAGTGGTTCAACAACTAAAATAAAGGCTAGTATGCTTCGCATCCTGGGCTTAACCTTAGCTAAGCCACAGCAATTTTTTTTAAGGTACACACTGGAACGTTGCCAGTAAAAATGTTTTTACAGGAAAAGGGCTTATTTCTTCCATGGGGATCTCACTGCCTTATCTGCAAACAACCAGAAACAATAGATCACGTCTTTCTTCATTGTTGGGGAGGGGTATTTTTTTGGGACGTACTACAAAGAACGTTAAAGAAACAATTTCCTCTCGACCCTCATGGAATACGATATCTACCCATTACTAACGAGGATGGTTTTCCGTTTGATTTAATAATGTTAATTGGCCTCCACAGTATTTGGCGCTCTCGAATGGCAGGATACTACTGCGATCCCGACGCACGACCTACGCGAATTTATTTCCGTGAGACTGTCCATCGGTTTGTTGAGATTTTGAAGGCCGGTGGCGATACCCCCGAGTGGCTGTCAAGGATGGAGCCATTGATGGCTCTAAATGAATTTTAATGTGGCGAAGCCAGCCCCCTACCAGGCTGTTTATGTCAATACGACGTGTTCATTGTATCTTTTATGTTTTGTTGTGTGTATTGCTATTGCTGTTCATTCTTTGTCAAAGTCAGGCGCTACAGAAAAAAAAAAACTCGTGGCTCAGTGGTAACGTCTCCGTCTCACACTCCGGAGACCCTGGTTCGATTCCCACCCAGCCCATCTTGGAAGTTCCTTTTTATTTATGAAGTGCCTGCCGTGATTTATCGCTCACGGCCAACGCCGACACTGACGCCGACGACACCGGCTTTTCTGCAACACGAGCTCCTTAACACTATCGCGTTCAAACTCGAAACTTCTCCGGCGTCCGCGTCAGACGCCACCCGCGTTTGTGCCGCGCTGACCTCCGCGAGTCATTTTTAGGATCATCATCATAATCATCATCATCATAATTCTTCTTCTTTCTATTACTATTATTATTATTATTATTATTATTATGTGCCCTTCGCATTGTTGGTATTGTTCGTCGTATATCGCATATGACTTCCACTCACCTGTTGCCTTTCTAAAATTGTATTCTACTGCGCGCCTTCCACTACTAGATGATGAGCAAAACGAGAACAAGGTAAAAGCGGCAGGAAACGTTTCGACAAGGGGACTTGTGTTTTTCAAAAGAGAAGTCCACTTGTCGACACGTTCCGGCTTTTACCTTGTTCTCGTTTTGTCCATCGTCTTGAATTTCCATCTCCGTGTTTTCTACTACTGGAGTATGCCTCTAGTTTGGGGCGGAACGTGGAAATCTCATTCTGACCTCATTGAATGCATCCAAAATGAAATTATACCTATTTTCATGCCCCGCTTTTGCCGTTCCGGCGACCCTAGTCCAGCCCGGTGAAATATACCTCAACTGACACCTCGAAAATCAAGTCACACCTATTTTCATGCCCCGCTTTTGCCGTTCCGGCGACCCTAGTCCAGCCCGGTGAAATATACCTCAACTGACACCTCGAAAATCAAGTCGTATTAAATCAGACCTTTTGTTCCTCTATAAGGTGGCCCATGGCATTATTCATTACAAAAAGCTTCTTAATCATATGCATTCTCCGTTCCGAAAAGTGTGCCAGGCATCTTTTCGTATTTCCTGTCCGACCCTGTTTGTTGCATTAATGACTATTCTATCGCTCGACTGAATATACATACATACATACATATGTATATATATATATATATATATATATATATATATATATATATATATATATATATATATCATCAGCCTGTTGTATGTACACTGCAGAATGAAGGCCTCTCTGTGCGATCTCCAATTACCCCTGTCTTGCGCCAACCGATTCCAACTAGCGCCCGCGAATTTCCTAATTTCATCGCTCCACCTAGTCTTCTGCCGTCCTCGACTGCGTTTCCCTTCTCTTGGTACCCATTCTGTAACTCTAATGGTCCGACGGTTATCTAACCGGCGCATTACATGGCCTGCCCAGCTTCATTTTTTTTTCTCTTGATGTCAATTAGAGTATCGTCTATACCCGTTTGCTCTCTATTCCAAACCACTCTCTCAGTCTCTTAACGTTATGCCTAGCAATCTTCGTTCCATCGCTCTTTGCGCTGTCCTTAACTTGTCCACAAGCTTCTGTGTCAGTCTTCACGTTTCTCCTCCATATGTCAGCACTGGTAAAATGTACTGATTGTACACCTTTCTTTTCAATTATAGTGGTAAGCTTCCAGTCAGGAGCTCACAATGTCTGCCGTATGCGATCCAACCCATTTTTATTCTTCTATGAATTTCCTTCTCATGATCAGGGTTCCCTGTGATTAGTTGACCTAGGTAAACGTACTCCTTTACAGACTCTAGAGGCTGACTGACGATATTGAACTGTTGTTCCCTTGCTCGGCTATTCATCGTTACCTCTGTCTTCTGCATATTATTCTTCAACCCAACTCTTACACTCTTTCTGTTAAGGTCCTCAATCATTTGTTGCAACTCGTCTGCATTGTTGCTGAATAGAACAATGCCATCGGCAAACCGAAGGTTGCTGAGATATTCGCCGTCGATCCTTACTCCTAAGTCCTCCCAGTTTAATAGCTTGAATACTTCTTCCAAGCACGCAGTGAATAGCTTTGGAGAGATTATGTCTCCCTGTCTGTACCCTTTCTTTATAGGTTTCTTCCTGCTTTTCTTGTGTAGAATTAAGTTAGCTGTAGAACCTGTGTAGATATTTTGCAAGGTATTTACGTAAGCGTTCTGTGCTCCTTTATTACGCAATGCCTCTATGACTGCTGGTATCTCTACTGAATCAAATTCTTTTTCGTAATCTATGAAAGCATATAGAGAGGCTTATTGTACTCTGCGAATTTCTCGATAACCTGATTAATGACATGGATGTGATGCATTGTAGAGTATCCCTTCCTGAAGCCAGCCTGTTCCTTTGGTTGACTTAAGTCCAGTGTTGCCCTTATTCTACTGGATATTATTTTGGTAAACCGTTTATATAATACTGCGATTAAGCTAATGGGCCCATGTTGTTTTTCAATTCTTTAACGTCTCCCATTATGTGGATTAGTATAATGTTTGCATTCTTCCAGTTTTCTGGGACCATTGCAGTAGATAGACACTTCGTATAAAAAGCCGCCAGTTTTCCAAGCATCATGTCTCCTCCATCTTTGATTAAATCGGCTGTTATTCCATCTTCTCCTCTCGTTCTTCCGCGTTTCATGTCTCGTTTCATGACGTTTCCTCGTTTCATGGCAAGGCCCTTCTGACCTCATCGCTAGTTATAGGAGTTTCTGTACCCTGTTTCTAATGGAGGTATCCTGACTTCTCTGGGTACTGCACAGGTCAGTATAGAATTCTTCCGCTGCTTTTACTATATCTTTGGCATTGCTGATGATATTACCCTGCTTAGCTTTCAGTGCATACATCTTGGTTTGTGCTATGCCAAGTTTCTTTCTCACTGATTTCAGGCAGCGTCGACTTTTTACGGCGTCTTTAGTCTTTCTGACGTTATAGTTTCGAATATCACTTATTTTCGCCTTGTTGATCACTTTTGAGAGTTCCGAGAATTCTATC
This sequence comes from Dermacentor variabilis, assembly GCF_050947875.1. NCBI lineage: Eukaryota > Metazoa > Arthropoda > Arachnida > Ixodida > Ixodidae > Dermacentor > Dermacentor variabilis. The sequence goes on from NC_134569.1 coordinate 102,445,812, forward strand.
TTTTCTCTTGTGTTAGATAGACACTGTCATTTTTTGTCGTTAACCATTTGGGAGGTAGTGGCCGAATACTGCACCAGGGAGGCCAGTTTCTCTTCTGGTGAGGGAGTGTCTTTGTTGAAGCCTAGTGGGCTTCCCTAACTTGGTTGTACCTGGCTTAGTATAGGCCCACTCGCTCTCGGTATCTCTTGCCGATGTCAGGCGTCACTCCAACGCTGCATATGTTATATACATATATTCTGCCTGTATTTACATATTGCAGGGTTTATTTCCTGTGTTCTGTATAAATGTACATAATCATGTTGTATAATTAATTCCCTTTTACACCCTGCCTCCTAATTTTCTGCTCCCCTGTTTGTTTCTCCATTCCGCGCTGTTTTGTCTACCACATGACTTCATTGTGCATTTTGTCTCGCGTATTACTTTTTAAGTGTACAAAACAAGTACGAATGATCCGTATCTGGTCCTAGGTCCTGTATAAGCATTTAATTGATTGTTTATTATTATTATTTATTATTATTAAGTCGGCGGCGATTCAACGACCGGACATTAACGCAAATATTTTACAGGCTCGCACGTGTAATCATCCGAGAACATTCTACTGCTGGATTGGACCTTCATCCGGTTTTCAAGCCAGCAACACTTCACAAACGTCATCGCAGAAGGCTTTTGCAAAATCACACCAGCCTCTGGAAACCCTGGAAGAAACGCCTACTTAAACAGCCTGCAGCACGGGACGCTCTGCAGTCGGCGGCGATTCAACGACCGGACATTAACGCAAATATTTTACAGGCTCGCACGTGTAATCATCCGAGAACATTCTACTGCTGGATTGAACCTTCATCCGGTTTTCAAGCCAGCACCACTTCACAAACGTCATCGCAGAAGGCTTTTGCAAAATCACACCAGCCTCTGGAAACCCTGGAAGAAACGCCTACTTAAACAGGCTGCAGCACGGGACGCTCTGCAGTCGGCGGCGATTCAACGACCGGACATTAACGCAAATATTTTACAGGTACTGTACTTACCTTGTGAATCTAACTAAGGGTGTTGGCCGCCGACTGCAGAGTGTATCTTGTTGAGTGTTATTATGGACAATTGTATTGCTTGTAACAAACTACTACCCGATGATGGTCGTTTCATTACTTGTTCGGAGTGCGGGAACCCATATCATTTGGGTCAACATTGCTCAGGTGTAGCTCAAAATACTTTCGCAGCGAAGAGTCAAAGTAAGCGTGAATCATGGGTGTGCAAAACGTGTCGCGCGGTAAAGCAACGAGGGGGGGCGGGCTCACAATCTGCGAGTACGACTCTACCAGAAGAAGACACTTCAGAAGCCACATTACTGTCAGAGCTGGCAGGTATTAAGCAAACTTTGACCTCTTTGCTGACTTTACATGGAAAAGTAGATTCTCTGCTCCTTCTCAAAGCAGAATTCACAAACTTGAGCATAACAATGAAAGACCTAGAAGAAACAGTCTCCTTTTTGTCTAAACAATACGACATGGTGTCAGCACAGCTTTCCGCCAGTAAAGAACGGGAAGCTGTGCGTGAATCACAAATTACTGACATGAAAACGCAACTGGAAACAGGCGGAACAGCTACAGCAGCTGCAACAGGATCTAAATGAGAGCGAACAGTATAGCAGAAAAGTAAATATGGAAATTGAAGGGCTACCTGTCAAACACGAGGAAAACCTAAAAGAAGTCTTATCGAACATAGCCAGCAAACTGGAGCTATCAGATTTCTGTAGCTCTGATATCGAGGCGGTGCATCGCTTACCAAACAAACATAAGGCGAACCCAACAGTACTAGTACGTTTTTCTTCCGTGACCGCAAGGAATGCGTGGTTTGATGCGCGGGGCAAGCTAAGACGCTTGCATCAAATTGGACAACTGCCGAGGCTTTACATCAATGATGATCTGACAAGAATGAACCGAAATCTGTTCTGGCGAGCTAGAACTACAGCAAAAGAAAAGAACTACAAATTTGCGTGGGTCAAGGGCGGAAGTATTTTCGTGAAGAAGAATGAAGATGCACCCCTGATTCGAATTAAGTCTAGCCGATATTCTTAAAATTTCATAAGGAACATGGCAACGAATTTTTCCTCTGTCTCAAATTTCAAAGAGTTCAAAGATATATTTGCTACCAGCCGTGAACACGGTTTCACAGTAATTAGTATTAATATCAGAAGTCTACGAAAATATTGGGAGGAATTTAGACAGGTAGCGGAATCAGTCGCAGATGCAGTAGATGCATTTATAATAGTGGAAACAAATGTACCAGAGGACTGCACTAACATTTACAATTTAAAGGGTTACAAAGCCCATTTCATGTCACGACAGAAACGACGAGGAGGGGGTTTAGCAGTGTTTGTTAAGATAAGATATGACACTGGTTACAGACATTTCTTTAAACCAAGCCGAAAGTTTGACAGTAAAAATTACGCTTCCGAACACAGAATTATTGTTGATAGCTATTTATCGGCCACCTAATAACAGTGTCACACGGTTCTTGCGTGAACTTGAAGAAATTTTAGAAAGCCACAAAGCAGCAGATCAGATTTGTTTGGCGGGTGACCTAAACATTAATATATTGAACATCAGTTCGACTACTGTGTCGGATTACCTCTCCATCTTATCAACCTATGGCTTACAAGTGACTATAAATCAACCTACAAGAGAAGAACTTTTACAAAATAGACTAGTATCCTCCTGTCTAGACCATATAGCAATAAGAGCACCGAATTATTCTTTAGAGGCATGTATCATAAGGCAAAAGATAGCGGATCATTATTTTGTCGCATGTCGCCTTAAGGCACTCTTACCCCTGTCTGGAAAGGACAAATCAGAAGAAAAACATGACAGTAATCAATTAAAAGTGCAGATTTTAAACAAGAGAACATTTGATCATTTGATCGCACAGTTTGACTGGGCGGAAATGATTGAGGATTGTAATTATGCTAAAGTTTATGAAAAATTTTGTGAGCAACTAAAAAAATTTGAGCTTTCTAGTATGTACACAATAACTAAAAAGCAAAGGAAAAGTTACCCCTGGTTCACAGCCGACATAATGAGAGCTATTTCCAACAGAGACTGGTTGTGGAAAAGGAGCAGGCGTGCGCCGAAAAATCAAGATTTGAAAACTGAATATAAGATTGCGAGGAATAGGGTCGTTGCTCTCTTGAGATCAGCAAAACGGCGGTATTTCGTAGACAGATTTAATCAAGCACACAAAAATTCTGCAAAAACTTGGGCTTTAATAAATACGCTCCGAGGCAGAACTGCGGCACCTGCGAATTTCTTGGAATCTTTTTCAGAGAAGCCAGATGTAGTTGTAAATAATTTCAATAATTTTTTCACGCGTTTTTCTAACACTGCGCAGTCGCAGAGACACACTTGCTCACTCAAACATACTGTTCAAGCATCTGCTTTTTTGCCCACGTTGTCGAAGGAAGATCTGAGGCGAATAATTTTTAGTTTCCGACCTAATAAACAACCGGGTATAGATGGGTTGGCTGTGGCCACACTAAGAAGAAATTTTGATACATTAGCAGACATACTGCTTTTTATGATTAATGGTTTTATAAGCACCGCATCAATTCCGGAGACATTAAAAACGGCGATTGTTAAGCCACTGTATAAAGCAGGAAAAAAAGATGAAGTTGAAAACTATAGACCTATTTCTGTTTTGCCTATACTCGCTCAAATACTGGAAAAGTTTCTGTTTGATTGCATGACTTCCTTCTTAAAGAAATTTTCACTCCTAACACCAAGACAGTTTGGATTTGTTGCTGAGCGAGGTACTATTACACTGTTAGAAGAATTCACAGATGAATTATATTCTGCTCTAGATAAGAACCTGTATAGTTGTGCTTTGTTTTTAGATTTAGCAAAAGCGTTCGAAACTGTAAATCACGATATTTTATTGGAAAAGTTGTTTCGTTTGGGTTTCAGGGGACCCTTTTTTGATATTATTTGCAATTATTTACAGGATAGATCACAGGTGGTCATGGGCAGTAAAGAAATTTTTAGCGCTAGAAAATATATTACAGCTGGTGTTCCACAGGGATCCGTGTTGTCCCCTCTTTTATTCAATTTATTTATGAACGACTTTCCCACGATAATTACAAAAGCCACTGTGTATCAATATGCAGATGATACAGTTCTACTCACTCGTCATATGCATTATGAAGAAGCAATTAGCGCCCTACAAAATGCAGTCCATAAGGCTATGCAATGGTTTGAAGAAAACTGTGTTTATATCAATGCTAAGAAAAGCAAAATCATGTGCTTTCGTAGTCCATTAAAAACTCGAAAAATGAACTTGCCAATATTTCTGCATAATGAACATTGTATTTCATGTAAATGTACTGCTATAGAATATGTGGAGACATTCAAATACCTGGGTATAACGTTCAACAGCGGCATGTCTTGGCAACATCACATGGCGTTTTTGTGTGGGAAACTACGTAGTCTTGCATATTTACTTTTCAACATAAAAGGTTTAGTACCTCTGCCAGTCAAGAAAATGATAGTGCATGCACTAGCATACAGTGTGCTGAGGTATGGGATAACGATCTTCGCCTTTTGTACAGAGCACTGGAAAAATCGGATTGATAAACTACTAAAAAACATATTAAGAAATGTGGCTTATGGTACTATACTTAACGACAATAATATTTTTCAGGAATTAGGATTTTGCACATTGGAGGATTTATTTACCAGAACTGTTATTATGCGGCATAATTGGAGCGATGAATTCAAAGAGGCATACGATACACCCCGTCTGTTAAGAAATAAAAAAACGTTTTAAGGTACCCTATTCCACTACTAAGTATGGTGAAGCGAGAAGAAGTGTATACATCCCAAAAATATTTAACGAATTGGCCGATGAATTCTTCTTGGCAACTTCGAAAAAACAGTTGAGGAAATTATTGATGAAACGTTGAAATTTAGTCCTGATCTTTACTTAAGTTGTTGATGTGTTTCTCTTTTTTTACTATGTCATTGTCTGTTAACGGGTAATACAACCAAACATTTTTCTCAAAGTTGAAAAAAAGTGTTATTATGTATATGTCTACCTTTTCACTTTTTATGTAAATATATAACCACATCGCTGTACCGACTCTGCCGGGCCTAGTCGCACAAGTCCTCGTATACTTAGACAGGCCCGTTTCTTTGTTTTGTTTTTGGATGTGTGTCAATAAATATATTATTATATTATTATTATTATTATTATTATTATTATTATTATTATTATTATTATTATTATTATTCAAATCAGCGTGCATTTGTTTCTGGCCGCTCAACGACCACCAACTTTGTCAGCTTTACGACGCAGGTTTCCACGCTGTCAGGAAAAGCGGGCAAGTTGATGCTGTATACTGCTGCGACGTCTGCAAAGCATTTCACATCGTCAATCATCCCATACTGCTCTAGAAGCTTGCGTTGTTGAAGCTGCAATTGTAGGAGGAGGAGGAGCAGATTTTAATCAAGAGAAAGGAGAGGTTGGCTTGGAGAGCGTGTCTCTAGCCTGCTACTCCTCACTGGGGTAAGGGGAAGTGGGAGATGCAGGGAAAGGTACGTCTACTACACAGCTATCTACTCGACAGGTCCTGCTTTGTGAGCGTCAATGATCAATCGTGTTTTGTTTTTACGATATCCAATAGTGTGTCCCAGGGTTCGTGTCAGGTCCGCTTCTCTTCTCAGTCTTCATTACTGACGTTTTCTCAGCCATGCTTCAGAAGTCTTCATTTATTCTTTACGCTGACGATATCAAAATATTTGAAGAGATACGCAGTAACAAGGACTGCCGTGCTCTGCAGTCCGACCTAACCTCATTCTCCGAATGGTGCCAGTTAAACGGGCTCACTCTAAATTCACCGAAAAGCAGACTGTTGTCATATTTTCTACCAATAATATCGTCTTCACTTATTCTGCTGATCATGCAATGCTGACGAGGGTTGTTGCAATAAGCCACCTTGCTTTGCTTTTTGATGACAAGTTAAGCGCCCCCAACTCTAAGCACGTAGCGTCAGGACGCTTGCGCGGCCGGGCTCGGTTCCGTCTGCAGACTAACAAGATATTTGCGTACCCCTCTTCTCTTCCTCAAGTTGTTTACGTCCATCTGTCTCCCACTACTTGAATATGCCTCAGTGGTGTGGAATGATACAAGCCACTCAAACAGCATTTTAAATGAGCGTGCGCAGAAAAAGTTCACGAGTATATCATTTAAAACTCGATTTCTGGCCTCACGGACCAAGAACTTTTCAAGCCTGAATAATAATCCTAAACTTCCGTCGCTTAGCTGCAGATGTAGCCGTACTGACGTCCTCTTTCTTATAAAAAATCATTCATGGAATTATTACATCTTCGTACCTACTAGATTCTGTTTAATTGCGGTTTCCGCAGAACACTACCAGGTACCAGGTACCCTTCGACGTTCCTGCCGCTTTCAGCAGACACTCGCCTTTGCACAGAATGCAAAACATTTACAACTGTCACTTACTCCACCTTGATATCTTTCAAAACGTGTTGTCTTCTTTCCGTTCCGAGCTTCGCCCTTTCTCTTCTTTATAGAGCTGCGCTCCTATCCTGAATTTCTCTCTCCTTCCGTACGTGTTCTCCGTCTCTAGGTTGTGCGTTATTGCTGTACTGTTGTTCATTATGTAGCTGTTTATCCAGCTTTTCTTGTTTTTGTTTTCTTATTGTATTTTTTAAAATCCTAAAACTCTTAGTCGTAGTTGGGCACCAGCACTCAAATCTCATGCAGTGTTGTTCCTGGACGCACCAAATAAATTGTTGATTTAGTGTTACCTTTTCTTCAAGATTTAATCGAAAAGAAGGTGGTATTGCAGTGTTTCTTAAATCACAGTGGACAGCCACTCTGGCGTCATTATTCTTTATAATGGCTGAATATCTAGCTTTGCGCCTTGAATCATTCAGCTTGGCTAGCTTTAATAGCCATTTACAGGCTTTCATGAGTAAGTACAAAGAAGAATCTAGAACAGCTACCTTTGTTACACTAATACATGTATCGTAGGCGACCTTATATATATATATATATATATATATATATATATATATATATATATATATATATATACTGAAGATTAGAAACATTGACGAACGACTACTTAAACGCATGCGCGGAACACTGAAGAGTGTTTCCGCTTCTCTGGATGCAACTGTAGTAGAATATGTTGTTGGACGTTGCGTCTCGCTGTGTTTAGACCACGTGTATATTCGCTCCACTGATCAGATGAACATAAACTCTGGTTTTGTAATTGAAAAGTTATAGCTAGCCATTAGACTGTACGTCGGCTGCGTGAAAGAAACGAATCCCCAACTGGTTTAATCCAGTAGCTTGTACTTAGTCGATAAAGTTATGACATGGCAGTAGCGCGGTATACACGACTGCCGTGCTGACAGATTTCGCCCTGACCGATGCCGCTATCGCGCGATTTTGGTTCGTGGCTACCACAGTATACGTGTCCTTGCCAGACTAACTCGCGTCCGTGTAGTACACGTTGTCAGGATTGGGGGCTCAATCCCATCGTTCGTGATCCGTTGTCAAGATTGGAGTCCGGCATAAATTCGAAGGTAGCTGGCCCATGCCGTCGTCCAACTTATCGTGCCACGCTGAGGACGTTGATGAAGGGAAGGACTGCTTCTCATCGAGAACGAGGAATATGGGTTTATTTACAGTATTTACATCCAGTTCATCAGTCTAGTATGACTGCGAGAGAAATTACATCAGTCTAATGTTGAATTCCAATGGTAGATCGCGAGCGCTCGGCCGGATCACGAACGGAGCGCGTCGCTCCGACTGAGATCGCTCTCATCTGCTCACACCATATCTGCGAAGGGAATGCGTGCGCTCCCGCGGGGGCACTTAGTACAGGAAAATCAAGTGAGAGGGCGCTAGGATAGAGGGAGGAACAAGCGCTTGGAAGCGCAACCCACCACCCCATTTCATTGTCCGTGTCAGAAGAATCATCACTCGACTTGGAAACTGTACCAGGCCCCGCACACTCTCAAGTTCAACAAATGGCCACAGAGGGCGAAAAATCAATCGAGGCGCGTTTCAGCGTAAGCGCGCAAGTGGAGCTACTGTAATTTGGTCGAATACGTTGATTGGTGCTTTCTCTGCTAGGGGCGCTGAACATGCTGATTTTTTAAATTTACACAAACTATTGACATGAACAATCGAGGTGTATAAGGATGTTTTTTTACCTCAGGCAAATAGGCAGTTGATTTTTTTTAAAATTTGATTGTTGAAGCTGCTTTTTAGTCATAGCGTCAAGGTTTTTGTACTTGATTAACCACCGACAGCCGACAGCCTATTGGTATCGATGTGTTTCCTGGCCGTTGGCGTTCGAATACTACGGCGGTAAAACATTTTCGAAAGCATGCTGGTTTCGTCTGCGAGTCATTACACAGACTTGCTGTAAAGAGGTCTACTCTTGGCAAAAAATAGTGCCTCATTTTGTTTAGGCGTTGATTATCATAATGAATGCGGCGGAGGTTGACGGAATACGCTTGAAGGTACGTTTTTATGCCGTTGATCTCCATAACACCGTAAGTACGCAAACCGATGTCACAGAACACCCGATGCATCATTGTGTGTTCTCCGTCATCGCTTGTTTGCTGTACGCCTACTAATTCTTCACTTCTTCAAGTGTTGCATCCTCCTTTTGTCCTTGTTCTCTTGTGCTTCACTTACAGTATGTCGTTCCGTCAGCTGTAATGCGCATTTGCAAAACCAATACGTTTGATAAGACGCAGTGGTTATAATTTCACTACACATGTATTAAGCTGGCACATGTGGTTCAGATACAGATACCTGTATGCGGACTTGCACGACGTTGATGCGGAGATTAGGATAATTATGACACCCGTAAGGAAGAGGCAGCTGACGGCCGTAAGCTGTTGCGTTCTTTTCGCCAAATTACCCGGCCTGGTAGTGCTCTAAAGATGCTGTATAAAAGTGACACGCGGTGACAGGGAAGTTATGTTTAGCAGCCGACTGTACGTTTTGTAGCTTAGGTCTTCTTTCTTGTGCGTCTGTGCTACCCTTATTAATGAGCCATTTCTTGACTATGTTCTTGACTATGTAACCGCGTTTGTGTGGATCCGTAGACGTGTGCTTTTTGTTGTACTTGTAAAATGCAAATAAAATATTTTCAAGCTTACTCAATCTTTGGTGTGTGCGTTTATTCCAGTCGAGGCCATCGTGCCACCTGGAAACCGCACTCTGTCAGTAGCCCTACACGAAATGCAACAGCTGGAGCGCGGCGGCACAACTCGGGGTAACGGCGGCGTAATAAACGAAAAACCGCTCGGGATGTCCTTAAAAGTCAGTTCAGAGTGTGCCTTAACTCGATATGACTCAGCGCTACATATATTCTGCTGCGCCTTGATCGTGCTCCCGCCAGTTTGGTTGCTGTGTGGCAAACGTAGCGCCTACATACATATGTAGGCGCTACGTTTGCCACACAGCAACCTAACTGGCGGGAGCACGATCGATGCGCATCAGCCAGAACCCAGTAGGTAAAGCGACCATACTGTGCAAAACCCCGTTTCCGTTTCCTGTTGTACAGCGCCACCCGTGGTCACATACTTTAGTTCACGACGCCACCGCTACGCTTATTTCCGTAGCACTGTGGAAGGTACAGTTTCCCTTCTCTAAGTTTGTATAGGTGTTCTGTGACTGTACTGTCTGAGTCAGAGCTGTCTAGGGGCGCGAACAAAATCGCACGGCGCGAAGCGGCGTCGACGTTTCCCATGTCGTCCATAGCTGCCCGCGACCGGAAACAGGCGACCGTGACAGGAAGCAGAGGCGGGTGAAGGAAATACGTCACGAGGACTTCCGGTCAAATCTGCCGATTTCGGCGGAGCAAATATTTTTGCTCCACGGAGCAATCCGGGATCAGCGGCTGGTCCCAATCTGCCATTGGAACACACAGCTCACGCTCCCATTCTGCCATTGGAATAGGATTGCTCCATACAGAGCAGAAAAACTTGATCTGGATCTGCCATTGGAATTCAACATAACACGACTGCTTGAGAGAGTGTCTCAGTCTAACATGACTGCTTAAGAAAAGTGTGTCGAGCATCCGCACAACAGCAGTTTTTAAACACTCGGTCCTCTCGCGATACAAGGTGACGCGGACGTTCGTTTATGTTGAATTCCAATGGCAGATCCAGATCAAGTTTTTCTGCTCTGTATGGAGCAATCCTATTCCAATCGCAGAATGGGAGCGTGAGCTGTGTGTTCCAATGGCAGATTGGGACCAGCCGATGATCCCGGATTGCTCCGTGGAGCAAAAATATTTGCTCCGCCAAAATCGGCAGATTTGACCGGAAGTCCTCGTGACGTATTTCCTTCACCCGCCTCTGCTTCCTGTCACGGTCGACTGTTTCCGGTCGCGGGCAGCTATGGACGACATGGGAAACGTGGACACCGCTTCGCGCTCCTAGACAGCTCCGACTCAGACAGTACGATTTCCAAGTCGAGTGATGATTCTTCTGACACGGGCAGTGAAATGGGGTGGTGGGTTGTGCTTCCAAACGCTTCTTCCTCTCTCTATCCTAGCGCCCTCTCACTTGATTTTCCTGTACTAAGTGCCCCCGCGGGAGCGCACGCATTCCCTTCGCAGATATGGTGTGAGCAGATGAGAGCGATCTCAGTCGGAGCGATGCGCTCCGTTCGTGATCTGGCCGAGCGCTCGCGATCTACCATTGGAATTCAACATTAGTCCCCGTAAACTAGCCGCCTCTCCGCGGGACGGCTTACACACACACATGCACACACACACGTGTTCACGGTCCGAAACCGACACCACACGAATTTCGTAGAACTCGGAGCCGTCCCGGGTAGCAGATCAGGTCCGCGTTGTCGTGTTGCGCACAAAGCCTGTTTCGTCGAACTCCTTCAGTCACAACGGCGACGAGGCTAGAGCGTAACGGTGGCGGTTTCAGCACAAAGCCTGCTTCGTCAAACGCATCCTAGCCGAAGCGACGGAGAGTGGAAGGCGTGCGTATTGTTCCTGACACAAAGTCGACTTAGTCGCGCCGTGGCTAGAGGTTGGCGGCGGCATTCCAAGATGAGGTTACCACCGCTGGCGTAAATGGCTGGCAAACTTGCACTGCAGCTGGCCGTTCTTAACAATGTCCAGTTGCCCTGTAAATCTGCTGTGCAAGGCTCGGGCCTTTCGGCCGCCCGCATGATATCTCGGACTCATATTTTTCGGAACTGGGGATTCCATCATATGCTGCCTGACTTCCCGGGTCATCTGCACGGTCTCTTCTGCACTGAACTGGGGGCGGATTGCAGTCTAGTTTCGTTGGCATGGCCCGATCCTGCGTTGTTGCGCACAGCCGTTCCCTTTGCGCGATTGGGGTGGCCGCCACATACTCCTCGAAGGTATTGCGCTTTCCCAATTTCTCGAGATGTTCTGTACTGGCATATTCCGGAAGCCCTAAAGCAGCTTTAAAGGCCCGCCGTATGATGACTTCAAGCTGTACGTTTGAGATCCTGCTTGGTAATGCTTTGGAAGGAGAGTCCTTACATAATCCTAGTAATCACAAAAGCGTGCACAAGTCGGATCGTTTCCCCCTTCCGAAAAGCACTCGCGAGTTTTACGTAACCCTACGGATCACCTTAGCTACATTTTTGGGTGGTACCTTTGCCGAGTAGGAGCTTGTGCTCTACTCCGGCCTTCTGTTAGATTCATAATACCAGGACGCGCAGTTTATCCACCTCTATTACACGCTCCCCGTCCAAGAACAGTTCGATGCTTGGGCGATTTTTCTTGTCTCGCGCACTTTGCTCTTATTCTAATAAGTTCGGACTTCTCCGGGGCAGATGTCATGCCGGCCCCTTGCGTGAAGGTCTCGACTTGTTCGATTGCCCACTGGAGGAGCTCCTGCTTATCCCACTAGGATCCTCAGTTTGTCCACAGCGTGATATCGTCAGCATAAAATGGCGCTCCCTAGGGCTTGCTTCGTCCCCAGTTCCAGTGCGAGTTTACGCATTCCCACATTAAATAGAAGGGGCAGAGTATTGACCCTTGTGGGGTTCCTCGATCGGGAACTGCAAAAGGTTTCGACCTAGTTGAACCCAGACCAACAGTGGCTGTACGGTTTTTTCAGAAAGCTGCGTACATACTGGTAAATGCGCATCTTGCAACCTACCGCGTCTAGTACTTCTAGTATTGTGTCGTGGAAAATCGTATCGAATGTCTTTTTCACGCTGAGAGCTAGCACAATGATGTCTTCCGAGCCCCTTACCGGATGGAGGACGTCCTGTTGGAGCATGAGAAAAACGTCCTGCGCCGACACGTGTGGGCACAAGCCGAACATGTTTGTGGGAAAAAGATTGTTGTTCTCTATGTAGCTAGGTAACCGGGCCTGTATCAGTTTTTCAAAGAGCTTTCTGGCCCACGACGTTAGCCATATGGGTCGTAGGTTTCATCCTTATTCCAAAAACGGGGAAGCCAAGGTGTGAGAGTGCCACAAAACATCCAGCGAGTATGAAAGACGACAACTGGGGCGCTATTACGTAAAGCTATTCCAAACTTTTCTATTCCGTTACTGCAATCGGCCCTCCGCGATTGGTTAAAAACTTTTTGGACCAGCCCCACTTCACCTGTCTATCACGCGGCGTCACGAAAACCGCGATAGGTCCCCATCTGATATGACGTGTACACGCTGATCACGCATGATTTGACCGAACAAAAGAAAAATAGTTATTTCTGATTCGACGCCTTTTCGCCATTAGCCCTCGGCTATTGGCCAAAAGTTTTCGGGCTGCACCCACTTCACCTGCCTGTTACGCTACGTCACAAAACCGCGAATACTCCCCGCGTCAAAGTGACGTGTACGCGTTAAAGATGCATTAAGTCGACCAAAAGTGAATTTTTTTTCTGAATAGCCGCAGGCTGCCCCGTTCCGAAAGGAATAAAAGATGGCTAAAAAAATAGGAATAAAAGATGGAATAAAAGAAACCGGGTAATGCTAAACTTCTCCAATCGAGTAATGCAGTTAATAGCCTCATGAGATACAGAGTGAGCTGTGTACGCTGCGATAGTAGCAGTAGTATAAGACTTTTATTCAGCCCAAAATTACAGGCTGAGCATATCGACTGCCTGGGCGGCCAGTCGACGCTGTTCTTCCCCTGCAGCGCCAAGCCAGTCGGTGATGGAAAGGGAAGGGGGAGGATAGGAACCTGATTGCTGAGCAGCCGGACAGTAGAGTAGGCAATGGGATAGGTCTGCGCAAGTAGAGGGGCAATTGGGGCAGGAGGGGTCGGAGCGATAGCGATATATATATATATATATATATATATATATATATATATATATATATATATATATATATATATATATAGAAAGAGGCCGGTTGTGGTAACCAGTGCATTCATTTGGATGTGCCGCAGAAGGCGCGCTGCGATAAACTTCGAGTTCGTGTACATGTTTATCCCCGCACGGCAAAAGGAGACGCTCGGACTGAGCCATTGCCGGCATGCATTTGCAAGGCTGTAGATCCGCCGGTAGATTGCGCAATTCTCTTCCTCCTTTAGACCCATGGTCATCAAAAGTGCACCACGAAGTTATCAAAACACTTCAACGCTTCGTTGAAGACGCCGGCAGTTGTGACAATTATTCACCTCATGGCGTCGTGGGTAATTGAATATCGTTCCTGCATCCGAAACTTGTGTACACCAGACTTCCACGGGCTTTGTTTTAATGAGAACCTTTCGAAAGAAACTCACTCTTAGTGTGTTAACCGTTGTTTTATGTTTAAACACTGCATAACGCAAGCATTAATATTTTATGATCCTATATTATCATTCAAACGAAAAGGGGAGCCGTCGCCAGCACACGGCGACTACTGCTACTCTGTTTAATTTTTTTAAAAGAAAATGAAGAAAGTAAGAATAAATAAATAAAAGCGTTTGAAGAAAAACCGTTTGCATGTGCCTTTTTCCTAAATTTATCAATGGCGTTCGATACTCTCAATCGAACAACGTTAGGCAAGAAATTAGGTAATTATGAATTTAGAGGACACGTACTATATGACTTCTAACCTGTTCGTAAATATTAAACCTTTTAGGTGAAACAGCGCTTTTATACTCGTGCTGAAGTACCCCAACGTATAGTTCCATCGGCTTTGTTGTTTCATATTTATGTATAAATGATCTCAATCGACTAATTCTTAATAGCCATATTTATCTATACGCAGACACGTTACTAATCGCCGAGACATATGGGATAGCCGAGCAGTTGATTCAACGGAGCAGTTGTTTAAACAATGCGCAGCAAGGTGTAGGGCTGGGTTTCAAGCTAATCAGTAAATACATCTAAAATATCCGCCGCGGTGGCTTAGTGGCTTAGCGTCTAATGGCGTTGCACGCATAGCTCGAAGCCGCGGGTTTGAATCCGACAGCAGCGACCGAATTTTGATGAGGTCGGAACATTTATCGGACCCACTCAGCAGTATACCAGAGTGGGTCCGATATAAGTGTTATAGGCTGCAAACTTCGTATCCGGCGGCGCTAGCTTCATCTGAAAATGGTAGCTGCGGCCCGTTAGTAACAGGAAGTATACTTTCTTTAGTCAGTAATGTAGCTAAGCTCTACCCTTGCCAAGTGCAGTTATACCGAGGTAGTAAACAGGTGTGACAACTAAGTAGTAACTATATTACGACATTTCTTTTTTTTTTTAAATAGTGTACTGGGGAGGCATTGGAGTTCCTCGTGTGCTGTATTCCGTACGATAGCGTCCGCCCCATTTATGGCGCGCAGTATACGCACGCGTGCGTGAACGCGAATAGAAAACAGATCCGACAAATGACGCATGCGCTTACAACATATACTTCACAAAAGACCCCCGCGGCGCCTTCTCTCGTGCTGGGACCCGACGGAGGGCGAGACGGCGCGCCCACCCGAAATCACATGGTGGGGGCCATCGAACCATCCGCGCCCGCACTAAGGCATCGCGAAGCCCCGCTCGAGCCTCATGGCCGGCACAGCCAGCGGCTCTGTCATGTCCGAGTCCGGCAGAACTGCGCGAAACGCCGTGCGTCGTGCGCCGGCGGCCAGCCTCGCGACGGTCGTGGTCTGGACGCAGTTGCCCGTGCCGCGGATGCAGGCGAACCCGCGCGGGCAGCAGTTGACCAGGTCGCTGCAGCACACAGCGTCCCGGTCGGGGCAGCAGCCGTACGAGCCGCCCTCCTGGCGGCAGCACGTGCTGTTGTCGCGCAAGCAGTACGTGTCCCCCGCCGGGCACTTGGTCAGGAGCGGCTCGTCGTCGCCGACGCTGCTCCCGTGCGTCTTCGTTCCGGTGGCGGCGATGGTGGTCGTCGTCGTCGCGTTCCCGGCCTCGGAATGCCTGCGCGCCCCGGCCGCCGGCGCGCACAGGTTGGACGCCTGGTCGCACACGTAGTGCTCGGGGCAGCAGCTGCTGCGCGAGGAGCAGCACACGGCGTTGCTCATGGTGCAGCACGAGTAGCGGCCGACCGGTAGCAGACAGCAAGTGCCTTCTGAAAAAAAAAAAAAATCGAGGGGACATCACGCGACGCCGAGAAAACGTCGGAAACACATTTAGTACGATTTGGGTTTGATAGGTTATTTCGACTTATAAAGCATGTAGCAAAAGCATCGAGACTAGGGAGGGGGGGGGGGGGGTTATTCTGTAAGAGTCCACCTAGTGGACTGCCCATTTCAACCGCCGCTGATTGGCTGGGGCCGCTCGTCTCCTGCTCGCTCGCACAGCTCCATCCAATCAGCATATCAGCAGCGGCCGAAATGGCAAACCTCTAGGTGGACTCGTACAATACGCAGCGCTCCAGCCCTTGTAGCACGCTATGCCTCGCGTGCGACGGCAGTATATGTCTCCCACCGCTGAAGCAGAGCAGGGCCGGGCCTGTTATCTCGCCACAGACGGGGCGTGTGCCGCAGGTGTGTGCCGTATTGCAGACACTACGCGACACGAGCGGGACATTAATTTTGTTTTCTTTTGTTGCGGCACAGTGCAAAGCTTCTTGGTGATCCGATCACACGGTTGATTCGAATACCTGGATGACTCGAATCTGCAAAATTCCTCCTGCCGAAGTTCATTCATTGTATACAATGTAAAGAACAAATTCAGGTGATACGACTGTCCTTTCGCACCATGTCTGGATGGAAAGAAAAATCCCACGAGCCGCGACCACCCGCAGTAACATGGCCAAGAGGCTATTATTTCATGTATGGGTTGCTTACAGATTATGTTTTACTTCCTCCGTACACTTACTGCGAGGAAAGGAAGAAAAAAAAACCTTGTATGCGGACAATATGACGGTGAATCCCTGACGGAAGCCCTCAAGGAAGACTGCGTGTGGCGGACACACGCTGTCACGCGAGACATCACCTAAGCTATATACGCAATTATATATCCAGTATACTGAACCAAGACACGCCCCAGCGGGGCTTGCGGATGTTGATAGCGTGATGCTTCGATGCCTGCAACAAGATAATATGCAAATAATAACATTCTCACTTAAGACGCAGAGGCTCCCGTCGGGACATCTCTTGTAGTCTGCGGCCAGCGCCGCTGAGGCCGCCAGCAGCACGAAACCGAGGGTGAGCAGCATTCTGACACGTAGCAACGAGCTGCAGGCTCGAACGAGAAACGTCGGCACGCCTTCCTCGTGTGTTAACCGCACCACGAGCGAGAACACTCTTCGTTTTCGTCAATTCGCTCCTGACAAACGCAACCTAGCGAGAAAGGCGCAGTCGGTGTTTATCGTAATAGCAATCATTTGCAGCCATTGTAATAGAGCTTAAAAGGAGATAAACATTAAAGATAGTAAAGGCCGACCGTGACTCCAACGTCGGGTCATGATGTAGATGAAGTAGAACAGCTCTAGGTGGCCGTTGCATAAGCAATGAGAAAAGGGAATACTCAGTATACTGTAGTCATGGGAGACTTCAACGCGAAAGAGAAAAAGAAAACAAAACAAAAGAAACCCCCTGACAGACTGGGGAATAGGCAATTGGCAGATGTGTCATCGACTCTAGGAATAACAGTAGGGATATGAAGGTTGAGTTCACAGGAAGAATCGATTGTGAATAATAAATATCTTCTTCGAGAAGTGTAATAACTGGAAGTGGACCTGGAAAAGCCCGAAACGGGGACACAAGAAATTAAATACATTTTATATGCTGTGCCGACCCTAGCATTGTGCCGGATGTAGAAGCTTTAGGTAAGGCAAAGGGCAGTTATCACAGGTTAGTGACGTCAAGTGTTGCTCCCAATTTGAAAAGGGAAAGAGCAAAGCTAGTCAAGTAGAAACTGGTCAACGCCGAAGCAGTCAGGGGAACAGCGGATGAATTCAAGGTTAGTGCTCTCAAACAAATACGAGGCTTTGGAACGGGAGGATGGAGATATAGCATAGACATAATGAACGAAATTTTAGCTAGAATAATTTCAGAAGCCGCATTCGAAGTTGGAGGTGACGTGCACGAAGACAGCAAACTGGAAGGCTGCCTGAACTAACAAAATACCCAATGAAGAAACTGCATCACACGAAAGTGTCTAGCTCCATAGTGCTCCATCGGAGTGGCACATGCTGTTGCCAAAGCTGACCAGTAGTGAAATGACTGACGTTCAAAATCATAACATCAGGAAGATTGAGGAAGCAGTAAAGAATGGGGGCAGCATCAAATCAGCAAGGAGCTAACGACATTGGAAAGACAAGATGCATGCAGAGGGAGATTAAACAGGACAATGTCGTCAATAATTTGGACGATGTAATACAAAAAAAAAAAGACGGATTTCACGCATAAGTGGGAATCGATTCAGAGCGACGCTTTCTTGGATGCTGACTGAAATGTATTCAGTTCTTCACTTTTATGTAGCTCAATGCTCCTAGCTCCAATGCACGATCTGGTTCCATTCTCTTCCCTTGGCTTGGTTATTGTTATTGTTGTCGTCGTCTCAAAACATGGCTCCTACCCACGAGAGGGATTGATCACAATTGACTAATGAAAATTTGGTTGGTTGGTTTTCCTTTGCAAGTGGCTCATGCCCACTATGGATCATTGACCAAGAATCAGGCGACTTTGGACAACAACTCGAGTCTTAAAATAAACACTAATGAGAAATTTTGAAAAGATAAATCCAAATGAAGTCAGATAAATATTTAACAATTTAGCAATGAAATCGTCCTGATTCAATGATAAACCTCACAACAGCTGCACCAACATCCCCACGATAACGTCACGGAGAGGAGGCAAGACAGAATATCGAGAATTGCTAGATTCAATCCAGCGCCATAATATTGTCTGTCTAAACTATCTTTTCCTAATGATAAAAAAGGGCGCCATAACAAACTACATTTCATTGTCTCTATCTCGCCACAATATGAGCACAAGGAGTGCTGCGCCAGACCATATCGATGCAGATAATAGTTTAATGCAGGTATTCAACATCGTTATTGGGTAAACAGGACTTGCAGCTGACTTCTTCAATACCTGTTTGCCGACTTCGCTGCTTGCCACTTATTGTGCTTGTCTATTCAGGCACATAACCAGCGGTACATACGCATTCTGGAGGAATGGCCGAGAATTAATTCACGGAACCTTTTTCTCTCCCTTTCTCTTTCTCCAGTACCACGTGCCCAATTGCACATACCCATCGATTTAAGTTGCCTATTCGGGCACGTACCCAGTGGAACATGCCGAGTTGCACAAATAAAGCGACCCAAGGGCGCTATAACGTAAAGCTGTTCCAAACAATGATTCCAATTCTGCAATAAACCCTCTACGATTGGCCAAATTTTTTCGGACCACCCCCATTTCGCCTGTCTGTTAGGTGACGTCACGAAAACAGCAATAGCGCCCAATCTGACGTGACATGGACACACTGGTTACGCATGATTGGACCCAACAAAAAAAATATTTCTGATACGACGCCTTTTCGCCATTAGCCCTCTGCAATTGGTCAAAAGGTTTCAGGCTGCATCCACTTCCCCTGACTGTCACTCAGTTTCAGTTTAAGTTTTAGTTTATTATTCTTTCAATATACATAGTTGGTTGTTAATAGTATACGGATGAGGGTCCCAAGTCAAATGACTGCAGCGGCCACTCGACGTCAAAAACCTCGAAAACTCATTGCGTCAAAGTGACGTGCATGCGTTAAAGACGCGTCAATATGCCGAACCAGACCGGATTTTTTTCTGAATAGCCGGAGACTGCTCCGTTCCGAAAAGAATATAAGATGGCTACCCGCCGATCGCTCAGGCGCTGGCTACTCGCACCTGCCGGAGAGTATGGGTTTATTTGCGTATAACAAAACTTTTTGCATGGCCGCACAACGTTATCGAGCCATTTCGGCACGTATGCGACATCGCTCTGAAAATTCTTCTTTGATAAGGATCCGTTATAGCGGCATTCTTTTCCGTTGCACGCCGCCGCAATATTAGACAAGCCACCGCAAGCTAAGTAAGGGAAAGCGGACCAATCGCAGACTGCGGCAACTCTCTCTTCATCCGGTTATCTAAACCCTCTCCACTTGAGCGTGCTCCTCGCCTCTTGTCAGCCAATTAGATAATAAAAACAGCTCAACGTAGGCAATGTACGTTATTCGTTTTGAAAGCAAACAGAAGGGACTTCCTATAAACGAGGACAGCGTTTGATTGGGCTGTCCAGGCAACGCTGCGGTTCACCGCCGGATGCTTGCGTCGGCGGTTACGTATTTGGCGGAAGGAGGTTGGAATAAAAAACATATTGGAATAGTCTTGCGTTATACGGCCCCAAGTTGTCTATTCCGGCACATACTCAGTGATCGAAGTTGTATACTCAGCAAGGCAGCAACAGCAGCAGGTAAAGAAAGAAAGAAAGAAAGAAAGAAAGAGAGAGAGAGAGAGAGAGAGAGAGAGAGAGAGAGAGAGAGAGAGAGAGAGAGAGAGAGAGAGAGAGAGTAAAAGCAGGGATGTCAACCAGACGAGCGTCAGAAAGCGAGCACAGCGCACACGCGGGAAGATTGACAGGGCTAGAAACGACCACTCAGGACGGTGCACTTCAAGAACTGCAGCGGTGAACGGTACGGTAAGCTTTGCTCTAAAAGGCAGCAGATTAATTTTATACCGAACTGTACCGCACTCAGGGCAGCCATGTAACCGTAATTGTCCGTAGTGACGATCAGGATTCAAAAATCCCATGTGTAACTTGAGTAACTATATGAGGTTAGAAGGGATATTGTGATGCAGGTTCTTTCTTTAATGTTCCAGACTGCTGCCTGAGGCGGAGACTGCGAGAACCCAATTAAGGACAAAGCCGTTTGCTGCAAAACGTACACCACACTTTTGATGCAACTCGCGCGGAAAAAGAAATATGAAACAAATACTCAATGAAAATTCACTGCAAGTAGCCATTACCCTCAAAGTTAGAACAGTATCTACGCCATGCGAATGAGGGCAAGCCACGAGTGTGATCGCGCGCAACAGTTCGACGCGGAGGGGCGGAGGCGAGGCGACGAAAGCGGCGGAGTTGGTCCAAAAGGTGGACGTGATTGACCGCCGAAAGGGCGACCAGAGCGTAGCAGCTTGGGACGCAGGCGGCCTGGCCGCACGTGCAGATACGGCTTTCTGGCCAGGCAGCTGGGCGCAAACTCGGGCCCGTAGACCGACTGCTCGCGCTCTGCCTGCTGGCGCAGGAGTTCGCCGGCCTCAGGCAGCAGTCGGTGATCAAGTAGGGCTGCGACGCCTGGTAATGGTTCGGCAGGATGCCTCAGTCGGGTGATGCCCTGAAGGCTCTGGTCCGGTGGCCGATCTTCAGCCGTACGTCGCTTCCTGGAACTATCCCCCTCTTCTGCCAGTGTGCCTCGCTTTTCTGCTGCTCTGGCAGATTTGTCTTCGCCTGATTGGTGACCTTCGGAGTTCCGTGTTCACAGGCGATTGGCCCCCGGAAATTCCGTGGGTTCTTCCGATTGGATTCATTTCCTTTTATCTTCTTGCGCGCGCGCGCGTTCTTGTGTCCGACGCTATTCGATGTCGTCGTCTTTCATTTAGCACGGGATTCGCCTCCGCGTGCGCATTCTTTGTTGTTCTCTTGCTTTCTCCTCCCCACCACGGTACCGTCTCACGCAGTGCTACACACATCACAATTGTGCAAGACATGTGGAAGGGAAAAGCAGCAGGAGATGGAATAACTGTTGATTTGATAAAAGATGGAGTGTGTACTCGGAAAACTTGTGGCCCTTCATTCGCAATGCCCCGTTAGTTCAAGGGCGCCAGAGACTTGTAAAAATAAATACATCGTATTAGCCCTTAAAAAGGGAGAAAATAAAGAGTGACAAAAGTATAGGCTCATTGGCTAGCTTTCGGTATTGGACAAAATATTCACCGAAGTTATTTGAGTTAGAATCAGGGCAACGCTTGACTTCATGCAGCTTAGAACATAGGCTGTCTTTAGGAAGGGATATTAAACAATGGATATCATCAATGTCATCAGCGAAGTAATCAGAAATGTGCGGAATATAACCAACCACGTCTCTGTGACTTTCACGGATTACGAAAGAAGTGTTTGATTCAGAAGAGATAACAGCACTCATGGAGGAATTGCGTCGTCAAGGAGCACAAGAAGCATATGTGAGTACCTTAGCAAATATATATAAATATTCTGGAGATACCCCATTTTTTCACAAGGGAAGTGGAAACATATTGCTGAAGAGGGGGCTACGCAAGGTCATACTATCTGTCTAACGCTAATCACTGCATGGTTAGAAGCATCTAAGCTGTTTGACTGGGTATGGTTGTGCGTGAGGATAAACGGGGAACAACACAGCAACTTGCGGTCTGAAGATGAAGTTCTGTTCAGCAATGCTGGAGATGATTTACAAAACATCATTCGGGACCTTAAACAACGAATTGTAACAGTATTTAAGTCTGGTTATCGATATGGAAGATATCGATTGGAAGAACGCTAACATAAACATAATCCTAATCCATAAGAAAGGGGACGCCAAAGACTTGAAAAATTATAGACCGATCAGCTTACTGTCCGTTGCCTACAAAGTATTTACTAAGGTAATCGCAAATAGAATCAGGAACACCTTAGACTTCTGTCAACCAAAGGACCAGGCAGGATTCCGTAAAGGCTACTGTTTGGATCGCACCGCTGGCGCGATCGGTTGGGAACTCGGCGCTGACGCCCGTGGTTGTACCTGGGTCGCAAGCCCCAAGGGTAGCGTTGGCCTGGCGGCCTGGGGTACAACTGGAAGCATCCGAAGGTCCCGGCAAAGCATGAGTCGACTGGTAACAACAAAACAACTTGTTTATTTTAACATCGCAAAGAGTTGGCGGTCAGGTTGACCGAAGTAGAGAGACGGGAGAGCACTTTACTCAACAGAAGAAATCGGAGCCCTCCCTTTTTGGCGTCCGGGGGCAGCTGTTTTTATACTCTCGCAGTTGAGGGCAAGAAGGAACCCCTCAATAGACGAGCACGTGAATGTACAATGGGCTAATGGTGACGCACACTGTCGTAGCGCCGCCGGTCGGGCACAATGACTGTAATGAGAGGGTGATCCCTGCTTTCGCATCGCCTGGTTCGGGCACAATGACTGGAAGGAGAGGGTGCCCCTGCTGTCGCATCGCCTGGTTCAGGCACAATGACTGGAAGGAGAGGGTGATCCTTTGCGGTCGCATCGCCGCAGTCGCGCCTGGAAACACCTGGCGGGGAGCGTTGCGGCGACGACGATCGGGCCAAAATGTCTGCCGCCGCGCCGCAGTCGCGCCGGCAAAACCACGTGTCGCAGGCGAAACGCAACAGACCGCCCCGCCGGGGAAAGGAGATCCCGATGGACAGGGGACTGCATCCGCTGTCCGGAGGGATGTCGCTCGATGATGCTCATAACCGAAGTCGGGCGTCCCTCGACGTTTCTTGAGCGCAGCGCACAGAGAAGGCCTCGTTCTCTCGTTCAGGTTCGCACGGGACACTGCAAAGTGACTTCGGGAGAGTTCACATTTTTGTTCTCGTTCCCGGCAAGCGTTAGAACTACGCTGAAACTCAACCGCTCAGTCAGCAAGCACGGCACAACCCTCACTAAGCCCTGCCAGGCTCTTTCCCCTTTTTATACCACTGCATAGTTCCTTACAGTAGTCTAGCATCACTCAGAACGCGTCCACAAATTGGAAAATTGCACTAGAAAGCATATCATCACTTTGAAACACTAAACAAAAGCAATATGTTAAAAAAAATCCTGCCTCAGGAAGAAAACATCAGTAACCAACAATTTTGAGGCTGATTCCTACGTTAGGGGCTTCGACTTAAGCCATCGGCGTTACCGTTGAGACTCCCCTTTTTGTAACGCACCTCAAAGGAATATTGTTGTAAAGCGAGGCTCCAGCGCAGGAGGCGGCCATTTTTGGGAGAGATGGTCTGCAGCCATTGGAGAGGGCAGTGATCCGTCTCAATGATAAACCTCGAGCCGGCTAGATAGCATGACAATTTCTGAACGGCCCACACGAGACACGCACACTCTTTCTCGGTGGCGCTATACGCCTGCTCACGACTGGTCAGCTTACGACTAGCATACAGGACGGGGTGTTCTACTTCTCCATTTTCCCGTTGGCACAGTACAACGCCCATGCCTCGCTCACTAGCATCGCACTGAACAACGAACCCTTTTGTATAGTCTGGCGATCGTAGCACAGGCTGGTTTGTTAGGGCACTCTTTAGGGCGCTAAAAGCTCTTTCCTTTGTCTCGTCCCAGACGACTGTTTGAGGCTCTGTCTTTCTTAGAGCATCCGTCAGGGGAGCCGCGATATCAGAGTACCTAGGGATGTACCTCTGATAGTAGCCGGCGACACCCAAGAACGACCGAATATCGGTCTTTGTGCGCGGTTGCGGAAAGTCTCGCACAGCGGCCACTTTTATTTCAGAGGGGCGGCGACGACCCTGACCAATCACGTGACCGAGGTAGACAACCTCGGCCTGTGCTAACTGGCACTTAGGAGCCTTGACTGTCAAGCCCGCTTCGCGCAGGCGGGTTAGCACTGCCCGCAAGTGTGCCATATGCTCAGGCCAGGATGCGGAGAATATCGCTACGTCGTCTAGATACGGTAAAGCGAATTCTTGCTGTCCCCGCAACACTTTATCCATGAGGCTTGAAAAACAGTATGGCGCGTTCTTCAAACCAAAACTCAACACTTTAGGACGGAATGTTCCCATTGGTGAAATGAACGCCGCATACCTACTAGCCTCTTCTGTAAGTGGAACCTGCCAATAACCCCTGACAAGATCTAGGGTGGAAATAAACTGAGCGCTACTAACTTTCTCAAGGCGCTCCTCGATGTTAGGGATCGGATAAATTTGATCCTTAGTGATGGAATTAAGCCTGCGGTAGTCGACGCAAGGACGAGGTTCCTTGCCCGGTACCTCAACTAAAATCAAAGGGGAGGTATAATCACTCTCACCTGCCTCAATAAAACCGAGCTGTAGCATTTTCTTTACCTCAGCCTCCATAATATCGCTCTGGCGGGGTGACACCCGGTACGCCTTGGATCGTACTGGCTCTGGGGAGGTAAGTTCTATATCATGAGTAAGGACAGAAGTCCTACCAGGCCTCTCAGAGAACAGACCTTGAAACTCTTGTAAGAGCTGGTGTAGTTCGGTTTTCTGCTCAGGCGACAGCGGTGCTTTACTGATAAGGTCACTAATGACTTGACCGGTGTCTTCCCTGTTCGTCACTGAGCCTAGTCCCGGAAGCTCGACCGGAAGGAACGTTTACCATCATGCACACCACTGCTTCCCTTTGTCTATAAGGTTTGAGCAGATTACAGTGGTAAACTTGCTGTGCTTTCCGCTTTCCTGGCAGACTTACCACGTAGTTAACGTCCGACAGTTTCTGAACAATTCGTGCTGGGCCCTCCCACTGCACGTCTAGTTTGTTGTTTAGCGATGTGCGCAATATCATGACCTCATCGCCCACCTCAAAACGACGGGCCCTGGCTGTCCGATCATAATAAACCTTGGCCCTCTGCTGGGCCTTTGTCATTGCTTCACCTGACAACTCCGGTGCCCTTCTTAAGCGTTCGAGGAGCTTAAGTACGTACTCCACCACGACTGGGTCGTCGCCCCTACCTTCCCACGATTCTCGAAGCATGCGAAGCGGAGATCGAAGCGAGCGACCGTACACCAGTTCAGCTGGCGAAAACCCCGTAGCCGCATGCGGCGCGGTCCTTAAAGCAAACATCACCCCAGGCAGACACAGCTCCCAGTCAGTTCGATGTTCAAAACACAACGCTCTCAACACGCGCTTCATGACGGAGTGGAGCTTCTCAACGGAATTCGACTGTGGGTGGTACACTGAGCTGTGTAGCAGCTTTACCCCACACCTTTCGAGAAAAGTTGTCGTCAAAGCGCTAGTAAACACTGTGCCCTGATCTGATTGGATTTCCGCAGGAAAACCAACTCGCGCAAATATGGACAGTAGTGCATTGACTATCTCAACTGAGCTGAGTTCTTTAAGCGGCACTGCTTCAGGGAACTTTGTCGCTGGGCAGATCACAGTCAAAATGTGTCTGTACCCCGTGGCTGTTACCGGCAGAGGTCCCACTGTATCAATAACGAGCCGTCTAAAAGGCTCCGTTATGATAGGTACCAATTTCAACGGCGCCCTTGATT